>NC_133392.1:108772541-109078041 GCF_047511655.1 Castor canadensis
CAATTCATCACAATGGCTGTATACAGTCAATGTAGCTGACTGTAATGTAATCCTCACAGGCTTCTTTAATTGATGACTTAAAATTATGCATGTATGAGTTCAGGACCAAGAATAACTCACCACATTTGAAGAATAATGGAGTGAGGGAATTTCTTCAAGTCATAAATTGCTAATTATGCTGAGGGGCAGACACATAAGCTGAACAAATCAGAACAGAGATCCCAGAAACAGGTTGTAAATAATTGGGAGAACAGTGGGCCAACAAAGGGCAAAATCTTAAACTTTTAAAACACTTAGAGAAAATGCCAAAGAATGTTCTTCTGAGCTTGGGCTTGAGCAGCATTTCTAAAACATAAAGCATTGACCACACAAAAGTATGAGGAAATTCAACTACATTACAATTAAGAACTTCTGTCAAGAAACACCACAAGGGAAATAAAAAGATACAGGATATTTGTAGTACATACAACTGATAAAATATTAGTGTTAATGGTGCTGGTGCAATCTGTGACCAAAAGACTTCCAAATTCTTTGTGTCTTGTGGGGAAGAATCATCCAAGGACACGTTGAGTGTAAATGGAGTTTATTAAAAGTTAGGAAAGGGAAATACAAAGGGAACATGGTGAGGTCCAGGTGGAATCTGGAGGCTGAGAGCACATGCTTCTCTTCTCCAGGTGCTTTTAAAACCTATGCAAGGGGCAGAACCAAGTGATTCCCATCCAGTAATCAATGAGTAGGGCAGGGCATGGATGGTTCCCAATTCCCAACCCAGGTGACATCCCAACCCAGGTGAGGCCAGAGTGTGGTCAATCTGTAATGTAATATGAACTTTCTATGAGTCCTGAACTTTCCCTAATTTTAGCCTGCCTCATTAGTATTCAAATGTATCTTTAAAATGCCTGTGAATCACTTATAAAAAAGGAAAAACATAGAAAAGTAGATAAACCACCAAAATGGGCTTGTCATTTGAAATTAAAATATATAGCAAATATATTTTTGAAATGAAAATAAATTGAAAATGAACTTTTGAAAATGGCTTAGTTATTACATAAACACAGATTAAAGCTACATGAGAAAGCCTTACATCCTGGCTAGACTGGCAAAAATTAAGGGTACAATAATATCAAGGGTCAGAGAGTATACAGAGCAATAGGAACTTTTATACACTGCTGCTAGGAGTGCAAATTTTCTATCACTTTGAAAAATAATTTGATGCTTCCTGGTGAAATTCAAGGTATGCCCATTGTCTAAGACAGCAACCACACCAGCACATTACGTCTTGGGGAAAACTTGATGTACACATAGTATTTACAGTATACAAAGATAGCAAGGTTATTTGACATTTGCCTCATTTTCTCTCATTTACTATCCACATAACTCACAAACATGAAGCGGGAATGTGCAATGTCACTATAAAAACACAAGGAGGAAATCCAGAGAAACTCACAACACTATAAGCTCTAAATCTTCCTCTACCTACATCTAAAATAGCACTTAATGTACGTGCTGTAATCGTGTGTGTGCATGTGTGTTTTAAATAAGTCAGCTTTGAGAACATGGAGGAAAGAGTGATTTTGCTTGAAAAGGAGAATGGCTGATGCAAAGGCTTCAGAGAATTTGAAACAGTATTTGAGACTATCAAGCCATGAGTTAAGCCAACATCTTTTGTTTCCTGAATTGAAGCAGGAACCTAAAAATACTGCCCTTTAAAATGTGCTGAGATAGGACTTTCCTAAACCTTAAATATACCCCAGTAGTAAGAGTGAATCTCTGGCAATTACAGCAACTCTCTCAAGGCCTTGGTATATCATTTATAGGGTACTGCTTCAAGTTAAATATCAGAAAGAATTGGCTGACAACTTGGAATGACCCATATTGAATATATTACTTAGGAAAACTGTAGCACCTTTGCAGGACTCCTCTTAAAATATCCCAGAGGCTATCAGTCTGGGACATAAAGATACTTTATTTACTTCTGAATGTCATGCTATACTTAGTTAATTCTCTATTTTGAGTTATAATGTTAGTGGATTTCTTTTTTAAAAATCAAGAGCTTTCTTATTATATTCAGCTCCTAATATCCTTCCTGTACTCTACTAGGCCTCAGAAATGTAGATATTAGTAAAACACAATCCCTATCTCCAAGACTAGCATATAATCCAATAAATAATCAAATCATGTGTTACTTGTAATATCACAATTGCACATACAAGGATCAAAGAATCAGGAGGTCTTCCACAATATGAACCAGTTTTGAGTGCCGCACACCGTTAAAATATCAGATGAGTACAGAGAAAGAAGTATAAAATATTGCTCTTGGGGGAAAAAGCTGATGTTCCAGAATGAAGTCAATGTGATGCAGACTTGGGGTCTTTTATTAGCATATATTAATTAAACAAAGAGATTTCATTTTTATATTTCCATGCATATAATGTACTTTGATCAAATTTACCCCTGTCATTTTATTTATTTCCCCTTCCCACTTTTTATGTTAATTTATATGGTTTTATGTTACCTTCTGCTATATGCCCAGAAATTCTATAATAGGGTCATATGGCAGTTCTAGATTTAGTTTTTGAGGAGCCTCCATGCTGATTTCCACAGTGGCTGCACACCTCCACCAACAGTGTGTAAATGGCTTCTTCCCCCTCGTCCTCGCTAGCATTTGTCGGTTGACTGTTTTCTTGATGATTGCCATTTTGACTGGGGTGAGATGGAATCTCAGTGTCATTTTGATTTGCATGACCTTTATAGCTAAGGACATCAAACATTCCTTTTTTAATCTATTTTTTCTTTTTTTTATTATTGTTGCACTTGGGATACAATGTGACATTTACAAAAGTTTTTACAATATATCACAGTTGAATTCACCCCCCTCTATCACTCTCATTTATGATGAGACCCATTCCTATAACAGTTTCAATAGGTCTCACTTTTTCCATTTATATACATGTATACATAATATTTCTACCATTTTCACCTGCTTACATCCTTTTCTTATATCCCCTCCACTCCCACTGGTACCAACCCAGACAGGACCTATTTTGCCTTCTTAAAACCATGTTAAGATTCTACCTCACTCCTATTAGAAACAGCTATCATGAAGAACACAAATAACTACAAGTGTTGGTGAGGATTTTGGGGAAAAGGACCTCTCATACTCTGTTGGTGAGAATGTAAATTAGTATAATCTCTATGGAAAACAGTATGGAGGCTCAAAAAAACTAAAAATAGAACTGCCATATAATACAGCAATATGACTGCTTGGGATATACCTGAAGGAATATAAGTCAGTTACAATAAAGACACCTGCACACCCATGTTTATTGCAGCATTATTCACAGTAGCTAAGTTATGGAAACAGCCAAGGGGCTCCGCTTCTGATGAATAAGAAAATTTAATATACAATAGAATTTTATTCAGCCATACATAAAGAAGAATGAAATTTTGTTGTGTGCAGGTAAATGGATGGAACTGGAGATCACCTGAACTGAGGTTATCCAGGTCCAGAAAGTCAAAGTCTGCAAGTTTTCTCTCATATGTGGAACATAGACCTAATAAAAATGCAAGCAATATTATGAAAAACAGGTCACTCTAGGGGAAGGTCACATACGGGAGAGGGACGGTAAAAGAAAGAAGTTAAAAAGGTGAACATGGTTGATGTACTTACTATACAAGAATGAATATAGAATTTTTAAACCTGATGAAATCACCATTAGAAGGGAACTAAAGTAGAAAGAAGAAAAATCGAGGAGATGGCCATTTTGGGTTATAATACCTATACACATGGATATGTCACAATGAAATAGCCTATGTAGTTATCTTAAAGGAACACTTCTAAATGTATATATTAACCATTTGTACTTCTTCTTTTGAGTTTTGCCTGTTAATTTCATTTGTTCATTTATTAGTTGGACTGTTTGTTCTTTTGGCTTGTAATTTTTGGAGCTCTTTATATATTCTGGATATTAATTCTTTATCTGATGAACAGGTGGCAAAGAATTTCTCCATCCTATAGGTTGTCTCTTGATTCAGGTTATTATTTCCTTTGCTGTGCAGAAGCAAAGTTTAATTTGTTTAATTCCATTTGTAAATTTTTGTGCTTGCTTCCTGAGCTGTTAGAATTTTATTCAGAAATGTGTTACCTATGCCTAGGTATTCAAGGGTTATCCATATGCTTTACCATAGTGGTTCTAAAGTTGCAGGTCTTACACTTAGATCTTTGATCCATTTTAAAATTAATTTTTGTATTTAGTGAAAGATAAGGCTATTTGGGGTCTTTCATACTTCTACATGAGTTTTAGGATTGATTTTTTTAATTTCTGTGAAAGATGACACTGGAATTTTCATGGGGATTGCATTGAATCTGCTTTTAGTAGTATAGCCATTCTCACAATATTAATTCTGCTCAGTGATGAACATGGGAGGAATTTCTATCTTCTAGTGTCTTTTTTCAATGTCTTTCTTCAAAGTTTTATACTTTCATTATGGGAAGTCTTTTACCACCTTAGTTAGTTTTATTCCAAGGTACTTAATTTTTTGAGGCTACTGATAGTGGGATTGTATTTCTGATCTCTTTTTCTGCCTGTTTGTTATTTTATAGAGAAGGTACTGATTTTTGTATATTGATTTTGTATCATGCTACTTTGCCCACAGTACCAGATCTAAACTTTTTTGGTGGACTTTTGGGGTAAGTACAGGATCATATTATCTGCAAAAAGGGATAGTTTGGATTCTTCCTTTCCCATTTGTATCCCCTTATTTCTTTCCCCTGCTTATTACTTTGGTAAGAATTCAAGCACTACATTGAAGAACAGTGAAGAGAGTGAACACGCTATCTTATTCCTGACTTGAGAGGAAATGGTTTCAGTTTTTCTCATTTAGTCTGATGTTGGCTATTGGTCATTATGTTCAGATGTGCTCTTTCTACTCCTAGTTTCTTCAAGGCTTTCATCATGAAGACACATTAAATTTTGTCAAAGACTTTTTCTGCATCTATTGATATGATCATGTAATTTTTGTCCTTTATTCTATTTATGTGCTGTATTACATTTATGGATAACCATATGTAGAAGCATCTTTGCATCCCTTGATTAAAGTCAATGTGATCATGGTTATGATCTTTTTAACATGTTGTTGAATTTTGTTTGCAGTATTTATTGAGAATTTTATTGAGCATTAATGTCAGTTCTTCTTTGAAGATCTGATAGAAATTAGCAGTGAACTTGTCTAATCCTGGGATTTTCTTTGTTGGGAGATTATTACTATCCAATTTCATTGCTTATTATAGATCATTTAGGTGTTTTAAATTATCTTGACTCAATTTTGGAAGATCATATACATTTAGAAATTTATTCATTTATTTTAGATTGTCCAGTTTATGAGAATAAAAACTTTGAAGTATTATCTAAAGATCCTATGAATTTCACTGGGATTTGTTATGGTATCCTCTTTCTAATCACCAATTTTATTAATTATATCTTCTCTCTCTTTGTTTTGGATAGTTTGGATAAGGGTTTGTCAATCTTGCTTACCTATTATTGTTTTTTTAGGCTCCTTTTCATTAATTTATGCCTTTATCTTTATTATTTTTTCCCTTTATTGCTTTTAGATTTGGCTTATTCTTATTTTTCTAAGAGCTGGATGGATTTCACTAGTTCATTTATTTGAGAATACTTTTATGTTTTAATGTTGGCACTCATAGCTATAAACTACTCCCTTAATACTGCCTTTTCTGTGTCCAAAAGGCTGTGGTAGGTTATGATTTCATTTTCATAGGATTCAGGGAATTTTTCTCTCCCTCCACCACTTATTTGTTTGATGAGCCACTGATTATTCAAAAGCAAATTGTTCAGTCTCCATTTGTTTGAATATGTCTGAAGTTTCTCTTGTTATTAATTTCTAGTTTTAGTCCATTATAACCTGAGAATATATAGGAAGTTATTTCAATTTTCTTGTATTTTTAAGACTTGCTTTATATTCTAAAATATAATATATTTTGGAGAAAGTTCCAAAGATTGATGAGAAGAATGTGTATTCTGTGGTTATTGAGTAGAATATTTTGTAGCTGTCTATTAAGTCCATTTGATCTATAATATCATTTAATTCTGAAGTTTGGTTATTGAATTTTTTGCCTGCATGACCTATTTGTGAGAATGGGGTATTAAAGTCACCTACTATTATTGTGTTGGATTATGTCTATGCTTTTATGCTCAGTAGTGTTTGCTTTAAATTGGGTGTACTGACAATTGGTGCATATATGTTTACAGTTGTTATATGCTCCTGAGGATTGTTGCTTTTATCATATGAAGTGAGCTTTTTGTCTCTTCTGACTAAGTTTGGTTAGAAGTCTGCTATGTGAGATATGAGTATTGTTACTTCTACTTGCTTTGGGGCTTCATTTTATGGGAAAATTTTTTCCATCATTTCTCTCTTTTTTTCTTTCTCTTTTTATTTTATCATTTTTACATTTACTTGCATGTGTATACATTGTTTGTGCCAACTCCCTTCTCCCCGCCAAACCCCCAGTTTCAGGGAGGTCATATTCTGCCCTCTTCTCCAATTTTCTGAAGTCTGTAAACACTTTGGCAGTGAGGGATGTTTCTTATAGTTCACAAATAGTTGGGTCTTATTTTTTAATCCAATTCACCAGTCTTTGCCTTTAGGTTAGATAACCGAGACCATTAATATCAGAGTTATTATTGAAATGTATGTAGTAATTCCTTCCATTTTAGTTTTTTGTAGTGTTTGTTTCTTCCTTACTTCTTATTTGCTTTAGCTACTCATTTAATGAGATGTATTCTTTCCAATATTTTCATGTTTGTGTTTACCTTCCTTTTCTGTATGTAGGATTACTTTAAGTATCTTCTGCAGTGCTGGTTTAGTAGTCACAAATTGGTTTAGTTTTTATATATATATAATGGAAAGTTTTTGTTTCTTCTTCAATTATGAAGGATAGCTTCAGTAATCTAGGGAACAGTAATCTAGGTTGGCAGCTATTTTCTCTCAGGACTTGATATACATCATTCCAGGCCCTTCTCAATTTTAAAGCTTCTGTTAAGAAACTTGCTGTTACTCTGGTGGGTTTACCTTTACAGGTGACATGGAGCTTTTCTCTGACAACTTTCAGTATTCTTTCCTTATTCCATATGACTAATGTTTTTAACTATAAAAAGCCTTGGGGAAAATCTATTTTGGGGTTTATCTATTTGGAGTCCTAAAAACTCCTATACCTGGATAACCATCTCTCACAAGACTTGGGAAGTTTTCTGCTATTACTTTATTGAATATATGTTCTGTCTTTAGCTTTCACTGTTCTTCTATACCCATAATCTGGAAGTTTGTTCTGTTATTGGTGTCTAGAGGTCTTGCATGTTCTGTTTATATCATTTTAAGTTTTTTGTTTATGTTCCACTGCATGTTCTGATATATATATCTTATCTTCCAGTGCTGATATTCTGTCTTCAATTTGTTCCAGTCTACTGGAGAGACTTTCAACTGAGTTTTTTATTTGGTTTATTGAGCTTTTTATTTCCATGATTTCAAGTTTTTTTTCCCATAATTTCTATACCTTTATATAATTCCTTTCTCATGTCCTGCATTGTCTTCTTCATTTCATTCAGCTCTTTATGTGTATTTTCTTGGAATTTATTCAGGCATTTATTTGTGTCCTCTTTAATTTCATTGATCATTCTTACAATAACTTTTTAAAAATTCTTTGACATTTCATTCATTTTACTATTAGAGTTGTTTTGTACTGTTGAGTGTTGGAGAAGTCACATTGCCTTGTTGATTATATTCTTGTTTCTGCATTAGGATTTGCACATCTGAGTCCAAATTATTGGTTGCAAGTTTTAATCACCTTTAGTCTTTCACTTGAAACTTCTGAATGTTCAGACAAGACAGTATAGTGGCAGGGTTGTGGTGCTATTTCTCATCACTGGACTTGGAGTATAACTCAGGGACCAAGTATTAGTCCATATGCTCAGGGCAGCAGGCCTGATTTCCAGTATTGCTCAGATTGAGGAAAACTAGCTGAAATCTCTTCAGGAGAATTGGCTACCTCCTTCTAGGCTTCTTTCACTATAGAAACCTCCCTTCTTTGTGTACTGGGAGTCACTGTTAACCACAAGGAGCTTTATAGTCTATGGGCCAAGAAGCTGCCACTTGTTCCATAAGACCCCCAGTTTGTATTCACAGGAGTGGCAAACATTGAAGCCTAAACATGACTCCTGAATGTGTCAGAGAGTGGAGGGAAGTAAACAGAATTACAGTTCTTCACTTGCAGGGTAAGAATTGAGTGATTTAGGCTCTCTGACTACTGGTCTTGGTGTTCAGACCCTACCCCACATTTCATTTCCCTGTAAGAGGAGGGGGCTGTGTAAGTCACCTGGTTAAGAGGGTCTGGACTAAGGGCCCTCAGTCCTACCTGGCAACAAACATATACCAGAATTGAGTCCCCAGAGGTGAGTCTCAGTGGTTTAGACCCTTCCCAACAATTCATCCCCAATGAGAGAGAAGGGGCTGTGGAAATCAAGTTATTCAGAGAGGCTGTGCTTAGGGTTCTCAGTCCCTTCTGTCAGCCAACACATAGTCATGAAGCAGGGCCTGAAAGTGAATACTATACCACTTATAGGCTGGGTGCTCAGTTTACACCATCACTCGTAGGTGATGGTATCTGTTCCTTGCCAGAGAGGGCAGTGCCTCTGACCACCATACCTTTCACTGCTGGAGTTTCCCACTACTTGAACTTCTCTGTGGGTTCACATCAAACCATCTCTCTCTTTGTCCTTGACCACTCCTCCTGGCTGTCTCCCATCCAGATACTGTCGCAGGACATCCCAAGACTCCCTGAGTCATGGTTGTTTCTTGTTTTTCAAATTCCAAGAGTGTCTCAGTGTTAATAACCCTTACCCTTCAACATGGTGTTTTGTTAGAGCCTTCAGAGACAAGGGGAATGATTGAATGTTTGTGTTGACTGGAGCAGGCACTGTCTTATGAAATCCCTGCACTGGTTTTAAGACTTGTAAAAGGTGTGGATTTGTCCTGCAGCTAGAACTGCCAGTCTATCACAAGGCCAACTGGCTTATCTTGTAATTGTGTCTTCAGCTTCCTTTCCCCTCCCAGGAACCAGGGATGGCGTTTGGAACTATTTTCTGCTTTGCTCTCTTGTCTTAGTTTCTCCACACTTTTCTGCTATCTTGTCACCACTTTTGTAAGTCTCATTGCTCTTCTCTTTCACCCTTCAAAATATAGTCTCTCCCTTGTTACCTGACTCTTCTCAATCACAGCCAAGGTGGAGGACGTTTTTAATTTGCCATCTTGCATTCCAGGGCCAAAGCTTGTCTTGAATTCAGACCTAATTGTTGCAAATGCAAATTTTTAAGTTTTTTTAGTTATTTAAACTTTTCATTGGTGTGTACATGTACATGTCAGGGTGCACATTCACCACTATGTTCATTATTTACATTGTCATGGTATAATATGCCTTTGTTGTAGTCAGGTAATACGAAAAAGATACATTTCTATGGCTAAAAATGTACTGTCCCATAATAGTGGCTGCTGTCTCAGGACCATGTCTAAATTTGAAGGTATAGTATAAACTGCCCTTGCCACAGGGAAACATTTCTCTATGCCTTTTCACCCAGTTCTCAGAAAGAAAGATCATTGTGTATCAATGCCTGATATGCTAAAAATAACATATGAGACAGACATGTTTTCAGAGACCAGAGAAGAATTGAAGTAGAAGAAAAGACAAATGATTTACTCAAATCTGTCCTTTCAAAGAGATCAGATGTAATGGATTCTTGTATAATAACATATTTTTTTCTAGTAGTTTGATGCTCTATTTTCTAATACCTCTCTATGCTCCTGTTTATGGTTCTTGAGGTACTCATAAACTGGTCCAATGTGAACTAGCTTGCTTTTAATAACTTAGCAAAAGCTTAAAAAGCAAACAGATATTGATTTGAATACTTTGTTTTAAAAATAATAAAAATGATTTTTAAAATGTTTGTCTTCTAAATTGAAATAAACTTCATGTGAAATATGCAATAAAGTTACATTAAAATATATTATAAAGAAACTAGAAATAAAAAATAAAAAATGTTTGCATGAACATAAAGAATATGATTTATGTACAAATAAAACTGAGATTATATTCTGGCCATTCTAGATCTAGCTACAGTTTTAAATGAAGTCAAAGAGTTGAACAAATTAACCACCATACTTCTATTTATAAAATTTTCTTTTAGTATCCCATCATTGTAGAAATGTTGGAAAAATTGGAAACAAAAACTCTATAAATCTAGGTATTTCTTTATAGGTGTTGACAGTCACAGTATATGACAATAATTTATTTGTTTCTATTAAATATTTTCAGATTTTCTCTAAGTTAAGATACATATCATGTTTGATTCCTAGAAAATATGTGGATATGACATATAAACTAATAGTTTATTTCTTAATCCAAGTTTTCTGTGTTTTAATAACAATTCAGCTGCTATGTCCTCAGTAGAGCCATTTCTTTAAATTAAAATTAATTTATCCAAGAATTAAAAATAGCTCAAGACAGGTTCTCTAAGCAATATATGAAAAACAAGTTCTCTAAGCAATATAACTCATGGTTGAGTTGAATTGAAATAAAGGCAAGAAAAGTAAGTGTTTTAGAATTAAAATAATTACTAAATTATATTTTCTATTATTCATTCAATATGAGTAGACCATTCATTATCTATTGATCATGAAAAAGAATCACTAAATGCAATCATTGCTGATATGTTGTCATCTTGTAATCATAAAAACATATGTGTGCACATTTATTAAAATTTTAGTGCTATGATGATAGGAAGGTTATTAGTTTCTTGTTTTTGCAATAATAAATCACCACAAACCTAGCAGCTTAAGGCAGATGTCTTATTTGACAGTTCTGGAAGTCAGAAGTCCAAAACACATCATCAGTTCTTCCTTCTGGAGGCTTCAGGGTTCTAGAAGCCACTTACATTCCTCACTCACAGCCCTACAATCACTCCAACCTTTGCTTCCTTTGTCACATCTCCTTCTCTGATCCTCCCACCTCCTTCTTATAAGACTCTTGTGATTACAATGGAATAGATTATTCAAGATCACTTCCCCACCTCAGATCCTTAACTAATGTCATCTGCTGAGTCGAGTCCCTTTGTCATGTACGATAACTTTCACAGATTGTGGGGGCTGTTATTCTGCCTGCATGGAAGATAACACATTTTTTAGCTCATCTGCAAATCACAAATATGAATAAATGCCATGTGGGATTCCCACTTGTGAAGGGGGCTGGGGTCTATTCACGAAGCCCACTGTAGATAGAGAGGTGTGAACTAGTGTCAATAAGCTAAATAATGATGCTTTTTATTGAACACCTTCTATCAGTCAGGCACTTTGCTGAGTACTTTATTTTCATCATCTCGCTTAACTTCCACAACAGTTTTAAAAGGTAGGTATTACTATTATCATTTCACAGATGCAGAGCCTTAATATCAACATGATTAAGTAATAGCCTGAAATCAAAATCTAGTTTGCCTGACTATAAAATTGGTGCTTTTAACAACTATAATACATTTCCATATCTTATGAATCATTTTATCTAATTATAAAATACTCTTAGAAATTCATTTCCCTTCTATTATGGACAAGCCATTAGGAAAGTTAGTTTAAATGTTCCAACTGTGCCATGATAATTAAGATTTGATTTAGTCAGAGTGTAAAATTGGGGAGCACTTGCTGAGGCCAGTGGGGAGGCATCAAAGGTGATAGGTAAAAGATTCTCTTAACAAAGGTTCCTAAATATTAGCAGCCCTCAGAATCACCTGGAAGATTTATTAAAACATGGATTATCGTGTACCATACCCACAGTTTCTTTGTGTGTGTATATATTATTTTTATTAACATATATTAACTGCACACATTAGTGAGATTCACTGTGATATTTCTATGTGCATAAAGCATACATTGATCATGCCCACTCAGCCTTCTTCCACTCCCCCCACCAAATCAAACTTCCTAGTCTCTACTAATCACTATTCTATTTTCAGGTCAATTTTTTTTGGTATCCATATGTAAGAGAATATGCAATACTTGTCTTTCTATGTGTGTCTTATTTCCCTTACTATGATGTACTCCAGTTCCATCCATTTTGTGGCAATTGACAGGATTCAATTTTTTCTTTATGGTTTAATAATACTCCACTGTGTGTGTAACATTTTATTAAACATTTTCTTTATTCATTCATTCACACAGGTGATGGTGAATGGCACCTGGACTGATTCCATATATTAGGTAGGGGTGCTGAAAATAATTTTCACTTTTAACAACCTCTGTAGTGTTACTAATACTTTGGCAAGGACACTGCACTTTGAGAAGCCTGACCTATTAAAAGGTGACTCCTTAGATAAAAGGGATTCTCAGTGAACCAGAGTAAAGCCCACAAGGTTTTGCCATCATTTTCCCCACAGGTAAATTCACCTTTCACTGCCAATCCTAACAGTGTAAGGATTTATTTTCTAACAGTGGGATTCAAATTTCAATAGCTAGGAAGGAGAAAGTGAAAGCTACATTCTGTTGCGAATGAGAGGAACAACCTCAAGCTAGAGGAAAGGATTTATGTATGGGGTAATGAAATAGAAGATGAAAGACTTAGTACAGACTTTGGGGAGTTTCATTTACAGCAACCATAATACCTCAGAAATGAGGCAGAAATACATGAGTTTATTTTTACAGTTTTCAAATACTTTGGACTGCATCACCATTTTTCAAATGGTTATGGAGCACAGACTATTCAATCAGCAAAGTTCTCTGAGTTTGGACGCATAAGGAGAAACAGGATGGTTCTCCTTGCAAACTACCTCAAGTCAACTCAGAAGACCTTAACTGATATCCAGACTCTTTTGAGCGTACTGTGCCCAAGCTGAGGTTATACTATTTTTGCTGGATCAAGGAAGCACAAATTACTGAAGCCAAAAGGAAAAACTAGGAAAGCAAAATCTCTCTCTCTACCATTTGTACATTATTTTTGTGTCATCTCTTCCCCTCTTTCCTTCCTTACTGTACCCTTTTCAGAAATAGTATATATTAGGATTAAAATATTTGTACTTGTACATGAAAAACAAAAAGAATAAAGCATTTATGTTGCTACTATGCTATTTCAAATGGGACAATGTCTGAAAGGAGATTCTCTCTAATGATTATAAGAGCAAAGTTTAAAAAAAGGAGGGGATATGAAACTAACCAAGGGGGTCACAGTAGGTAATGACATTTTCAATCTGGGGATTCTAAGAGTTGACAGCAGAATAGGAAGAGAGTTCTTATTTGCAAATGGGTCCTTAGTAGTCAAAGATGGTGAGTGGGCACGTGGGATTTATAACCAGTGGGATAGAGAGTAATTCCATTGAAATGGAGAGAAGATAAACACCATCTTCCTACCCAACCTAGAAAAGATTTTCACATAGTTCTAAGGGACATATTTCTCAAAGAATAGGACACAGAATACCTCAAAAGATTTGTTGATTATCACATTTCATAATAGCTCTGCACTGTTAGGGTGAATGCTGCTGATGTTTACTCAGACACTTCCTATTGGTTGTACTATCTCCTATGTGCTCTGAGTGATGAAGATAACAATAAACAGTTTGTCCCACTTCCAAAGAAGTGTTCTGCACCAAATGGAAGCTACTTTTCCTGGGTGGCTATACCTTCCCTCCCTGACCAGTGCTGACTGCTGGCATGGGATCCATAAGGCTGGCATGTTTGTCCAAATGTGAATCTAAACCTGTCATGCTATATGTCCTTCAGAGTATCTGTGGAGTCAGAATGAAGATAATCTCTAGTAAGATCACATTCTGGCCTGACATTTTCCCCCTGCCCTTTTCTGTTGTCCTCATTTTCTTTAGCGCACACCCACAATAATTCCCCTAAACAAGGATCCTTATCTCAGCTTTTGCTCCGAAGAGCCTAATTTAGGATAATTGATACCATAATGTATTTCTAGGAAGCTACATTTAAAGATGGAGATTCTGAAGTCTGATCATCGTCTGGCAGGTTCACAATGAGAGCCCCTTTACTGGTGACAACAAGAGTCCTTGGCATGCTACTGGTTTTTTTTTTAGCTTCACCATTGGTGACTTGACATAGGATGCAACAAGAAGGGGATGCAATAGCTGAGACAATATCCTGGGTATTTTAGGGACATGGGAAATAATACCTATAGGAACTGAAGAACTGATTGACAGTTGCTAAGCGCCATTGGTTGAGAAGGAAAAATGGCAGGCTCAAGCTTGCCATTAATCAACAAATGAAAGCAAAATGTAAGAGTGACAGGGCCTCCTTGTCAGCATTTAAATAGAATTTCCCCTCCTGCAGCTGGATAGTGCCATAGCTGAGAAACAGGAATAGGACATAATTATTAGCAGAGTTTCAAAGGAGGCTGAGTCTCAGTTTGGGCAGGTCTCTGCATAGACTCAGGACTCTGATAGGAGAGAAGTGATACCTGACACTTGGATGGGTTATCTGTGAAGACACAGTTAAGAACTGAAAATCTGGAGGTTATCCTGAGTCTTAAGCATGTGTGCCTAAAGTAGCTAATTCTCCCTTATTGAAAGATAGAGATAGGAACGCATACCACACACACACACACACACACACACACACAGTTATACAGAAGCCTCAAATGAGGCAGGTGGCTTAGATGACATCTCTTGCCCTTCTCAGAATTTGCTCCACCTCCTCCTTTCACTCATAATTAGAGTCAAATCTCAGCATAACCTATCTCAAGAAATGCTGGGTTAGCTAAGGTAAAAGAGAAACGATGTGCCAATAAAGCTTCAGACCTGGGTAACCTGTGACCGGGTACAGGGAATGGTTCCTGAAGGAGCTAGGCCAAGGCAACAGGATTCAAAGCCGTTTTAGGAAGAGTTTTGCAATATGGCAACACTCTCCAGTAACAGAGGGTTTAACACCTGGCAAGTGATGGTTGTAATAAGCTGTAGGAATGGTCTGTGAAAGCTCAAAGAAGAGAAAGGCCTCTTTATAGACATTCCAGAATAGCTGTAGCAAAAGGTGAAGAAGTGGATTGAAAGGTTCATAGAAGCAGGCATGCAAGGAGTGGGGTCTGTTCCATAGGACGTAAAACCCTGCAATTGCCCATATCCCTTAAGGAAGCCCAGCACACACTCCCTTTATCAAGACTGTAAGGTTAAAGAGGCATCTGTATCTTTCAAAAGTCTGGGAGTAATAGTAGGTGGGAGATAATAGAAATGGGGATGATAGGATCTGGCCACACAAACCCAATAGATGGAGGTGAACAGAATTACTATAACCTGTAGCAAGTTTAGAATGAGTTAGTAAGTCCTGGCTCACAGAATTTATGGAAATGGCTCATAGAATATTTTGTCCATAAGAGCAAGAGAGAGGGGCAATCAATAAAGGTATTGCTTTATAGAGCAGTCACATATTACAAATCTAAATGGTGTAACCCGCTATACAATTAGGCCATATGATATAGTCTATTGCCCCTAAGCTATAAAACTGCACAGCATATTACTGTAATGAATACTGCAGGCAATTGTGATACAATGGTAAGTATGTGTGTATTTAAACATATCTAAAAAGTACCAGAGGAATGGTGGCCCACAGAGGATCCTAGTTAATACACTAATCTGTCTCTGTGAAAACAGGGTGTACCAAAAAAGACTACAATGGAGAATCACAAATTAACTAACTCATCACTTCAATTATAGCTGCTGTAACACATGGTGTATTTACTAGAGATTAATACTTGACTATGTGGTATATCCGCATTGAACAGATGAATGTTTTCTGTTTTATTATTATCAGGAAAAAGGATCAGAATAAGTTCCCATTCACAGAGGCAGAACAGTGGACAGTCACAGCCTTCCGCTAGGGCTGTGCTAATTTTCTTGCTCTCTGTCATAATATTGATGGAAGAGCCTTGGATCATCTGGATAGTCTGCAGAACATCACACTGATAAATAGGAAGTGATAAGTATTCTGGGCACTTTGGAAAGTTATGCCAGCTTCTCTCTAGAAGGAGATGTGTGTGTGTGTGTGTGTGTGTGTGTGTGTGTGTGTGTGTGTGTATGCATTTGAAATTCAGATGCTTTAACAGATGTGTCTATGTGTGAATCTGTTCTCATCTATTTTGCCTGGAATTAGAAGACTTTTCAATTTGCCAGCCAGGACTTTCTTAAACTCTGGAAAATGCTTGACTGTTACATATTTAATTATTGGTTATTTTTTATGTCTTTTTCTTCTTTCAGAATATTATTTACAGGTCAGGGCTTATTGATCTAGCCTCCCAGTAGTTTTTCTTTTCTGTAAGTATTTAAATGCCTTGTATTTCTTCTTTCCCATTAGAGATAATTCTCTTGCATGATCTCTCACAACATTAGTTTGTGTATATGTGAATGATGTGTGCATATTTATGTGTATGCTGTTTTTAATGTTAACAAAGATTTACTGTGCTTTATCTTCTGAATTTTTATTTAAGAATATATTTGTGTCTAGAACATCTTTTTGTGCTGTACTTGAATCTCCTTATGTACATTTATTTTTGCCTTAGGTCACTGTCTCCCCAAGTAACTCCACTTCAAGAAGTACCTTTTCTATATTTCCTCTTTACTCTTAATTTCTCTGGTAAATTAATAACCTTAGTTGCACTGATATTTGCTTGGCTGCTCACTGGAGCTTGAGGTAATGGGCTTCTATACATGGTAACAGTCTTGCAACTCTCCACTCTTACAATTCAGTAGCGCATTTTATTGGTATCATGTCCAGGCATCAAAAGGAAACCTCTTCCCTCTTGCTCTGGCTTATTCATGCCCTCATAATATAAGGGGAAGAAAGGATCTAGCCCACCTTTTGGTTGCCCCTTAGTGTTGAAGAATCCAGAAATAGATGCGAATGTGTGGGAAATCACGAATTTCCGAGGGCTAAGCTCTTCCAGGATCCAGGCATTCTAATCTTCATCCTGGAGCGCTTCAGTGCTGAACTCCAAGCTCTCCCATTCCCAGAGAAGAGATTCCTGTGCTGATTGTCTTTGGTAAGACTGACAGAATTTCAGGTTTCATTCCTATCCTTGACCATTTATCTGCTTGCAGAAGCGGTGGAACCAACATGTCATTGTCTTCTCAACATCCTTAAGAATGCTCCAGCTCTTAGCCCAGCACTACTGCAAGCCTCACTACTTGGAAGGCTGAGATCAGGAGGGTCATGGTTCGAGGTCAGCCCAGGCAAAATGTTTGTAGGAGGATTGCAATCCAGAGTGTCCTTGGCAAAAAATAACCAGAGAAAAATGGGCTGAAGGCATTGCTCAAGCAGTAGAGTACTTGCCTAGCAAGCACAAAGTCCTGAGTTCAACCTCCAGAACCACCCCCCCAAAAAAGGTCCTACTCTTAAAATGTCAGAATCAAAAAGATAAAAGTAAAAATGTCAACATTTATTATGTCTAGATGTGATACATCAATAGATTTTGTCTGTTAAATTATTCTCTGTACTTTTATTTGCAGTATTTTATAAATGAATTTTAAAGTATTGATACCATATTTATTATTATGCTGTGTCAAATTTCTCTCTCTTGCCTGAAGCTTAGATTATATAACTAAGTGCCTATAGCTATCACAACTCATTGGTACCATTACTCTTGACTTGTCCAAAAAGGATCTTCTGGTTTTAATTTCCAAAATTCTTTCCCCAGGTGTTTTCATTGTCAACAAATGGCACCACTGTCAACTCAGCTGCTCAAGAAAAATGCATGAGTTGGGTTCCTGATGCCTTGTCTCAGACCTCACCTGGTTGTGAGCCCTCTCAACCTACTTCTAAAACTCAATTAGATCCTTTAATTTCTCTCTATGCCCTCTGTCCTCAGCCTATTTCAAATGTCCTTCTTACTGTAATCTACTCCCACTTTGTCTCTGAAATTCATTCTCCAATATACCTAAAGCACTATTTTTTAAAAGTCAGGTTATTTCACATTTTTGTTTAAAATGGAAAGCATTTGATGTCCCCACTCCAGAGGAATTCATTCAGAAACCTTAAATTGACAGAGGTCAATGAGAAGGGGATCAGGAACTAGTGTAAAGATCAGTTAGAGATGAATCAACCTGGGTTGTAACACATTTGTACATGAAAGCAATGCTAGGAATCTCTCTGTATAGCTGTCCTTATCTGAACTAGCAAAATTGCTATGTCTTTCTTATTATTGCTTATTTCTACTCTTCAATGGAACTGGAGAAAAGCACAGAACAGGTTCTGCCTGGAAGAGAGGGTGGAGGCAAGGGCAGGAGGGAGAAATGACCCAAACAATGTATGCACATGTGAGTAAATGAATAAAAAAAAAATCTTGTAATGACTTCCCATTGGTGATAAAATAAAAGAAACTTCTTCAACCTCTGCTGTCTTCACTCTCATGTTCACTCTGGTATTATTCATAATAGCCAGGATGTGAATATAATTTAAGTGTCCATCAACAGATGAATGGATTTTAAAAGTGTGGTAAATAGATACAATGTAAAACAATGCAGCCTTACAAAGCTAGGAAATTGTAATGATGTGGATGAACCAAGAGGACATGATATAAGTGAAATAAGCCAGAAACAGAGAGACAAATAAATACTGCATGATCTCACTCACATGTAGGGTCTAAAGAAGCTGAGTTCATAAAAGTGGAGAGTAGAATGATGGTCACCAAACAGGAAGGTTGGGCAGAAGGAGTGGTAAGAGGGAAAGGGGAGACAGTAGTCAAGGGTACAGAGTTACCTTTAAATAGAAATAGTAAGTCCTGGCATCCAATTGCATAGCACACTGACAAGAATAATAATGTATTAAATATTTCAAAATAGCTAAAAGAGATTATTTTAAATGCTCTCAACACAAAGAAATGACAAATATTTGAGGTGATAGGCTAATTAGCTGACTTGATTATTCAACAGTGTATTGCACCACATAAATACATAAAATTATTAGTCAATTTTAAAAACTTGAAATTTTTAAATAGAAAATTTTAAAGGCCATTTTACTAATGTTGCTCTCCACCACAGTGGAAAAATAAAAACAAAAACTCCTTCCCATAATGTTTAAGCAAACTCAGTGATCTAATTGCTCCTGTCTCTACAACCTCAACTTCCTTTCTCCTTTCTTACACACTATCCTCCTTTCTCCTATTCAAATATAGTTGACCTTTTCCCCACTTCAGGGATTTTATATTTTTATTCCACTGCCTATAAAGTTCCTCTTGTGTTTTATCTCTTAAGAACCAATCAAATATTAGCTCCTGTAGGAGGACTTCTAGAGCTACCTTATGTAAAGTAGCATCCCTTGGCTCAGCTTGCACTTATTCTATCACATCACCCTGCTTGTTTCTTTCATCACATTTATCTCAGTCAACAGTCTTATTGTCATAATTACTATTGTAATCAGCTTGTAACTCAATGAATAGAGACTAATGCCTTCATCAATTAATTAACCAACTTAATAAAGGATTAGCAAGTATATTAAATCATAAGGCGTAAAGGTTGGTGCATCTAGCTTCAGTCTCTTTTATCACACTGGTTGTGCACATGGTTTTAAGTAGCTTGGATAAGTGTGTTTTTCTGGTTTGAGGAGCTCTCACCGACACGCTTGGACAGCCTCTAAACATCTTCCTTACATGCAAAGTACAGCTGCTGCATGTTTTGAATAATACTGTATTAAGCTTAACAGATTCAGCTTATATTTATATAAGTAGCTGTATTTATACAACTCATACTCTTAGGTGACTGCCTCTGTACAGTTTATAACTTGACATCCCCATCATGTAAATCTTTACTTGTGTATCTCCCCAATGTTTTAAGTTCAGCTTCTGTAAAAGAGAGAAACCAAAAATAACACAGAACTTCATTTATCTCACGTTAAAATCCAATCTTGAATGGAGACCCTCCTCTAGAAAGGAGTCAAGTGCCCTTCAACCTTGCTGCTCCTTCAGATCTATGGTGTTGCTTTGGTCACGTGGTGCAAGAAATCCCACTACTTCATAACTGTTCTCCAGTAGAAATGGGGAAAGAGAAGGATGCCTTTTCATTTCCAGGGCATGATATGGCCACAATCTAGTCTAGTAGCTCTAGAAAGTCTAGTGGAAGATATGAGAAAGGCTAAGCCACAACTCTGGAGTTTTCTTACTGTTAGAGAGAAGGAAAAAATGGAGGGAGTTCTCTCCTACTTCCCATTAGAATATACACTTCATGGAAACAGAGAGCTTCTCTGTCCTCTATCAACATTTTCTCCAGCACCTAGCACAGTGCCTGGCACATCAGTCCTCTGATCTTTCTCTTTGCTGTTGTCCTGATTCAGCTACCATCACTACTTGCTTGGATTTGAAGATGCATATTTATAAATCATCCTTATGTCTCCACTCTTTCAATTTATCATCTGTACTGCCATCAAAGTGAACTAAATAAGAATGCTCTTCCATTTCATTCCATAAAGCCCTTCAGCATCTCACCAATGCTTTCGGGATAAAATCCAATGTACCAAGAGAGTCCTCAAGTCCCCTTACAATTGTGTATCACCACACTCCCCCTCTTCTCTAGCCAAATATAACTAAATAGCCTCTTCAATATGAAATCATCTTTCATGACTTTATATACTCATTCTTAAATTCCCTCTTCTGCATTCCTATAGTACCTCATCCATGCTACATATAACACTTTTCTGTAACTTTTCAATGTAAACGCCTGCCTCCACCATTAGACTATAGCTATGAAAAGGAAGCTTTCAGTTCTTAGCCTTGAGTCAAGTATAATACTTTTTTAAAACAAAATCTGAAATGACCACACATTTGGAGTAATAAAGCATCCTTGACCTATCTAAAACAAAGAAACCCATTTTATCTGAGTATAAGCACCCTCTGCTGAAACTGAGCAGCAACCTGCCTAGGAACTTATGAAGGTCAGTATGACAGGTACATGAGAAAATGGAAATTAAATGAAGTTTGCAAGTCATATATTCTTTAAGAGCAAGGGCTCAGGTTTTGTCTAAGGCAAAACAAGCTTAGGTAGGGATACGGAGGGCTTAGCGTTTTTATCGTGGCTAAGGGATTGGAGGTTGGTGACATTCTTAGAGAGAACAGGGGTTGGCTTGGTTTGAACTTTCCCACAGGCAACAAATGAGGAGACCTTAGTAGTTTATCCTTTCTAGATTGGGGACAAAGGAGAAAGAAGAAAGAGTTGAAAGTCCTTAGCCATCAAATATTAAAAATAGAGTGTTTATTTATTGTGAAATTCTTTACCCCTACTTATTATACCTTAATTGCAGACATTTTTGTTTGCTTTTTTAATTTACCTTAAGGAATCAAGCCCACCCCACAAGATTTATTATGGAGTTAAATTTAAATAAAATAGGATATGGGAGGATGTTATATGCTACAATGTATTACAGTAAGAGTATTATCTATAAATTATTATACCAGTTATTTCAATTATATAAGCCAGAATCTATCTTAAGCACTTTTAGGATAACAGAGTATATAAGCAATGGGGTGTGAAGGGGGTGATACAAGGTTTTAAATATTCATTGTCCATTGTCTCACATACATGAGATAAGGGGTCCAGAAAGGACTTTCAGAATTGTCAATTGCACTACTTGATGCAAAAATCGCAAATCTATTTCTGTAGCCAAAAGATTTTAGTGAGAGGCGAAGCTAGTGAGAACTGAGCAGATGTGTGTGTCATCGATTTCCTGTCTCCACACCAGTTTTTGTTGAATCTCTGGCATTTGCACCAGCATCTGTGGGTATTTTGATCTTTTAAATGGAGCTTTAGGATCTGTAGTTGAAAGGTAGCCCAAAAGCATAAAATATTTTTATTGAAAACCTCATCATACTGTCAAGTTGTGGCAGACTGTGGGAGCAAGGAATCCCATATTCACAGCCGCCCCCTCCGTAGACCAACCTTTTCCTGTCTGCGACCATGGAAATGCGTCCAGCCTTCCAGGCAGCAGCCAGCAGATCTGTGACTGTCCCCAGTGGAGGTGAAAGTTGTGACAGTGCACATTAAAGGCATCAAACCTCAGTTAATAGATGCCTTAAGAGAATCTTCTTGCTCACAACTGAAGCATTCAGAGAAGCAAAGCACAGTGCTCAGGCAAACTGATGTGGTAGACAAAGTAATATTTATATCTTCTTAAGGGAACAAAGGAGACACCAGAACTGTTCCATATGAAAAATACACCATAAGGGAACTCTTGGAACAAGTTCCCTGCCTTCCTTATTTCTGTGCCTCTTCCGAGCCAACTGAAAATGAGGCTGACGACAGTTCCCAGTATCATGGTGCCTTCCGACATTGTTGTTATCTAACACCTGGGACTTTAGTCCTGTCACAGGTCAGGCCTTGACATACTTCAGTGATCTGAACCGTGCTTACCTATGGCGGAAAGGAGAGTGGACGTCCCACTTCTGCTTATTCTCAGCTGATGCTCCAACCAACTACTTCACTGAGAAAATCGAAGCCAATTGTCCTCAAAACAACATTCCCAGATCAGTGTCATACATTTCACCTGGGAAACTGTTAGAGATATAGACTCTCATCCTCCCCCAGGCTCTCAATGTCCCTCTCAATACACTGTAACAGCATACTGCTACAATAAGATTTTCAGGTAATTCTGAGGCATCTAATATTTAACAACCTTTGGAAATGTGGTTATCCTTCTCTGATTTTCCCCTTGTCATTTCTAATATAATCATTTCTTTCTGCCTTAGGTTTCCTTTCCCTTTGTGCACTGCCCACTACAGTCCATATCAATTACTGCACATCACTCTTCCTTCAATCTGTCCTCACTAAATGATTCCGTCTATTCACATATGTGGACAAGTTGCCACATAACATTTTCTCTTGATCTTGCTTACTCCCAATCACTTTTCATTCTCAATCTCTTTCCTTTTACCAAAACAATTCTTGGAAAAAGAAAATTTTAAGACCAGGTACAGCAGTGATTCTTACTTATAATCCCAGCTACTTGGGAGGCAGACATTAGAAGAATTGTGGATAAAGACCATCCTGGGCAAAAACTTAGTGAGACACCATCTCAATAAGCAAGCTGAGCATAACAGCTCATATCTATAATCCCAGTTATATAAAAGGCCTTCTGTGGGAAGATTGCAGATAAAAATGCTAGACCCTATTAAAAAAAAAACGAATGGGAAAAAATAAAAGAAAGAAAGAAAAAATAAGATGGCTCAAGTGGCAAAACACCTGCCTATCACACACAAGGTCCTGATTTCAAATCCCAATTACATCAAGTGAAAAAATGCAAATTTTATCATTATCCTTTCTTTCACAGCTCCAACGTGTGCTTCTTTAAAAGTTTGATTTTGTCCACTATCATCACTTCTAATATAAGCAAAGGAACATTACAAAAGAACTAGAACATTACCAATGCACTGCTGTGTATTCCTCCCCAAGCTTCTACTTCCCCGTTCATTCTTAAATTCAATGCTCTCTGACCTCAGTGACCATACTGAAATGGTTTTCAGCAGTGTCCACTGAACTGATGTACCCAACAGTCTGTTGTCTGTCCCCATCATATGCCTACTGTGTACAGCACGTCTTTGATAACCAAACCTTCTCTGTGACTTAACTTCTGTTTCATAGCTCTCTGTTGTGGGTTTACTTAATCCAAAATTCCCTGATTTTTCATGTTCTGCCTTCTCCTTAGCTCTTCCTTTCCCTTTATCATACCCCATGTCATTGTTCCTTAAGCTAATCCTTAGTTCAAAAAATTAATATTAACTCATCACTGCATCCTTGGCTTGAGAATTCTCTTCATTCTACTGCTTGATCACCACTTGCACACTATGACCTCCAAACTATGACTGCACACAAATATTTTAACTACTCGCAATGTCCACCTCTCATCTGCTCCATGTACTTTAAACTCACTCTGTTAAAAACTGAACCGTTATCTTGCATTTCATATCTTATCAATGTTTTGCTTTGCTGTTCTTGTTCTTGGCATTACCATTCATCTAGTTGATCAAGCCAGAAACCTCGACAGGATTCAAGGCTTTTCCCCCTTTTTCCAAATCTACCCACAGCTGAGCACCAGTTCCCACTCATTCTATGCCAGCATTGCTCACATTTTCCTCTTCTTTTTCTTTTTACAGCTACCTCACTAAACAAGTTTCTCAATATTTATCACCTACCTCCCTCTGAAATTTTCCCATCTAGCTTTACGACCTTCATTGTCTCTCTCTCTCTTTTTTATTTATTCATTTATTCACATGTGCATACATTGTTTGGGTCATTTTTCCCACCCCGCCCTCTCCCCTCTTCCCCCCTCACTTCCAGGCAGGTCCTGCTCTGCCTTTATCACTAATTTTGTTGAAGACAAGACACAAGCCTAATAAGGAAAACAAAGCATTTTTGCTAGTTGAGTTGAGGATAGCTATACAGAAATATTCCTAGCATTGCTTTCGTGTACACATGTGTTATGACCCATGTTAATTCATCTCTAACTGATCTTTACACTGGTTACTGATTCCCTTTTCATGATAACCTCTGTCACTTTAAGTTTTCTGTATTAGCTCCTCTGGAGTGGGGACATCAAACGTTTTCATGTGTTGGATTTTCTACCTATTCCTATATCTCCTGTATGTGCTCTCCCCTTGTCATGTGATCCAAGTCCAACCATATTGCTGCATTTGCCCTAGCTCTAAAGACCGCATATGAGGGAGAACATACGCCAGTTCCATCCATTTACCTGCAAATGATGATTTCATTTTTCTTCATGGCTAAGTAAAATTCCATTGTGTACAAGTACCACATTTTCTTGATCCATTCATCAATAGTGGGGCATCTTGGTTGTTTCCATAACTTGGCTATTGTGAATAGTGCTGCAATAAACATGGTTGTGCAGGTCCCTCTGGAGTAAGCTGTGTTGCATTCGTTTGGGTATATCCCCAAGAGTGGGATTGCTGGATCATATGGCAGGTCTAGGTTTAGATTTTTAAGAAGTCTCCAAATTTTTTTCCAAAGTGGTTACACCATTTTGCATTTCCACCAGCAGTGGACTAGGGTTCCTTTTTCCCCACATCCTCTCCAACACCTGTTGGTGGTGGTGTTTTTGATGATGGCTATTCTAACAGGGGTGAGGTGGAATCTTAGTGTGGTTTTGATTTGCATTTCCTTTACGGTCAGAAATGGTGAGAATTTTTTCTTATGATTTTTGGCCATGTGAATTTCTTCTTTTGAGAAAGTTCTATTTAGTTCAGCTGCCCATTTCTTTATTGGTTCATTGATTTTAGGAGAGTTTAGTTTCTTAAGTTCCCTGTATATTCTGGTTATCAGTCCCTTGTCTGATGTATAGCTGGCAAATATTTTTTCCCACTCTGTGGGTGGTCTCTTCAATTTGGAGACTCTTTACAAATAATCTCTACACTATTTCTTATCTTAGCAAGTCACATATCTATAGTCGCTTTAAAGACTTCAATGGCTTTAATTTATTAAGAATAAAGTTGAAATTTCAAGACCCTTCATGATCTCATCCTTGACTACCTTTTCAAATTCAGTTTCCCATATTTTGTATGAAAGTCATAGCTCCACCCACGCTTCTCACATATTCCATGGACGCTTTTGTTCCTTGAATGTGTCATGAGGTCTCAGAGGACTGAAAAACCTTCCATTGTATGGGTACATCACAACCTTTCAATCTATCCTTTGAAGGACATCTTGGTTGCTTCTGAGTTGTGGCAGATGTTTCAAATAAAATGTAATAAACATTTGAGTGCAGGTTTTTGTGTAGATGTTAAGTTTTCATATCAGTTGGTTAAATACCTAGGAGCTTTATTGTTAGATCATATGGTAACATTATGACTAGTTTTATAAGAAATTGCTAAAATACCTTCCAAAGTGGCCATAGTATTCAGTATTCCCATCGGCAATGAATGAGTACTCTTGTTGCATGGCATCTTTGCTAACAACTGATATTATCAGCTCTCTGAACATTAGACAGTCTACTAAATGTGTATAGTGTCTATCACTGTTTTGATTTGTAATTCTCTGTAGCAAGTGATGTTAAAGATCATTTGAAATGTTTGTTTGCCACCTGCATATTTTCTGTGGCTAAGGGTTTGTTTATATCATTTGTCCATTTTCTAACTGGATTGTTATGTTTTTAAAGTTTCTTCTATATTTCTTGGATATAAATCTATTATCAGATATGTGTTTTGAAAATATTTTCCCCACGCCTGTGGCTTTTTCAAATTCTCTCAACATTGTCTTTCACAGAGCATGAATTCTGAATTTTAATGAGGTCAAATTTGTGTCTTTTATTCTTTCATAGATCTGGTGTTATATCTAAACGTTCAATGCAGAACTCAAGGTAATCTAAGTTTTCTCTTGTTATCTTCTTGGAGTTTTATTCCTTCTTCTTCCTCCCTTATGTTGCCTGTTTTAGATATTTTGCCTTTCATATGAACTTTTGAAGGAATTTTAAACAAAAAATCTGTGAACATCTCAGAAAATCTGAATCAAAAACTGAATGCAAAAATGCTAATGCATTATAGGGTAAAATATATAAAAAAACAAATAAAATACATGCAAACAGACTGCAAGCAGGGAAGGACTAGAAAGAGTTTTCTAAAACCCTCATGGAGTAAGATTAAAGTTAGATTAGCCATAGACTTTCAAGGCTTAGAGTTGGCTCATTTTTTAAATTTAGCTATGGGATGTTGTTTTGATAAATTTGATAGATGAAAACATTCCTTTAACTGTTTAAGAAATGGAGTCTATCAGAGACCTGGCCTTGTATTAGTGCAATTTATATATGACTATTTATATATAAGAGCTAAAGCCTTTACTGTGAAAGATGACCTAGACTACAGCTAGATAGGAAATCCCCACTCTACACCAAGCTTAAGAACCCACAAACAAAACGAGAATATTAAGAAGATAAAGAGGATAAATTTGAAGCCATAAATTCTTTGAAATTTAGTTTTATAAGGAAGGGCAAGAAACTTTTATCTCAGATTTATTTTCTTCACTACTCACAAGAGCAGTGATTGATATCATACGAACAGTTTTACAAAGATGGCAGTAGGATTATCTTGCTGTACTTCTGGTATTGCCCCGTAAAGAGCTGCTATGTCTCTGGTATGACAGTAAACTTAAGATGAAAGGAAGAATG
Source organism: Castor canadensis (assembly GCF_047511655.1). Taxonomy (NCBI): domain Eukaryota; kingdom Metazoa; phylum Chordata; class Mammalia; order Rodentia; family Castoridae; genus Castor; species Castor canadensis. The sequence goes on from NC_133392.1 coordinate 108,799,743, forward strand.
TGTTCCTACCACTCTTAGGTCAGGAATACTAGTGGCAGAATATTTCCAGCCTCTTTTTTCCTTGCTCCTCTCCCTTCTCCATAGAGAAGGACTAATTTAATTCTCACTGGTACTTACAGAAGGAGAAACTGGCCATGAACAATGCTTTCCCTTTAGCTTTCTCACGTGATCAGGATTTCTCCAGAGCTCCTCCTTTCTACGTTTTACAGGAATGGGTTTTCCTCATGTGTATATATGGGGTGGAGAGGAAGTCTAACACTTCCTATTACTGAGTGGTAAACACCAGATTCACCACCAGTATTCAGTGTTAGGAGCATAGTGGCCCACTCACATAAATTTCATGTTCTAGTATCAACATTATCAGTAATAAAGGTAACATCTTGTCCTTATATCTGACTTCCTTTCAATGTATTTCCAAGTTATTTCAAGAACTCAGGTGTTGAAGTTTCCCTAGAACCTCCAATTATGCTACTCTATCTACATGACAATAATAATAATAATAAGATCAAAAGAGTGATTAATTGCTAGTTACTGTGCTACATGCATCACAAACATTTTCTTTAAGTCTTACCAAACCCTGGTATTATTGTTCACATTGTTGGTTCATTTGGATATTTAGGGGGATGAGGCAACAAGACAATAGGATGGAACCCACCAAACAAAAGTGGACTCAGGTCTTTTCTCTTTTTTGCTCCATGATAAGTAAAACTAGTATCCTTATACTCCAAGGCCTTTTGCCTACATGATGGTCAATTTCCCTCATCAATGTATTCCCCACTCAAAAGGCTAAAGATTTCATATTTAACTTTATAGGCAGCTAGTCAATACCTTTCATTAGTACTCACTCAAATTCCTTCACTGACTTTAATGGGTTGATCAAGCATACATACAGTCATGCTTATGACAAATTTAGCGTATCAGCTAGGAACTCAAGATCAGTCCTTGGTAACTGTCAAAGCAATTATAAAACCAGGAGTCATATCCTAGAAAAAAATCCTTGTTTTATTAGTTTAAAACAAGAGTCAGCAAACTCTGATTGGTGAGCCAAATCCATACTACTGCCTGTTTTTATAAACACCTTACAGAAAACACTTGCCAGTGGCTGGCTTATACATGGAGACTGATGCCATGTCCTCAGCACTGTAAAAGAGAACTAATTCTTTCTCACACATGATTTCTTTCCTTATCTTTATGAAATTTCATCAACTGGTGCAGTGAGGACAGCTGGAACCTTACTTACACAATTCTAATCAAATGATCTTTGAATCAAATTCCTTTATCAGCAATTCCAGCCATCTTCAACTATCAATATTCCAATGGAAGCAATCACAAGGAATGTATAGAAAAGCTTCTAGTTGCTTATATTTAAAAATAAGTTTATGCCTAATAACTGAATACTCTCATGCCTTAAAAAGTATGTAGTTAATTAAAATAAATCAGGCATGTGATAAATAACTGAGTAACATATAGTGTTAGCTGAATGTACAACACAAACTCTGGATAATGGAAAAATCCTCCATTTTGTTCTAAATTGTTGATATCCAGCATGAAGCTACAGATACTTGAGACATGGCTGCTAATTTTCAAAAGGCTTTACTGGTTAATGATCAAGAGGAGGGAAACTAATCTTTGTTGATTACCTAACAGCCTATGTAGTATTATTACTATCTTCATACAAATAAAAACATACAACTTAAAGAGATAAACAAGCATGTCCCAAATATCACAATCTAGGTTTGCTATTTCTAACAGGAGGACACTTCCACAGTTCCTAAGATGTACTTGAGTGAAATGACCTCAAACTATTGAGTACACTTCATCCAGGATATTATTAAAAGTGCATAACAACAGATGTAGCACCAGCACCCACCTTGTTGTGGGTGGATTTAGGAAAACTCAGAGGGCTTATGGGGAAGAGATCAGTTGGGGAAGGGTAGTTGGAAAGCTCACGAAAGCATATCTTTTATCAACTGGGATGGAAGCATTTTAATATTTTGACAACTGGTACAACCATATCAGTGCCAGAATGCTGAAAAATAAATCTGGAAGTCTTTAAGACTTCAAATCTACAATTATGCAGAAACATAACCAAGATTAATCACCCGAGTAATGTGACCAGTAAGCAATATGGTAGCAATATGATCACTTTAGTTCTCAATGACTGGCAATGATGGTTATAATGTCAATTCAGCAGGACAGAAGACAAGAGGCAGAGCTTCTCAAAGTGTTAAACTACTTTCCCTGCAGTATTTTAGTGTGTTTCTCTATTGCACACAGGTTGCTTATCAAACAGGTTGTTTGATAATAAATTATTTAAACAATGATTTTTAAAGCACATTATTATACTTTAAAATTATATGTTATAAAGGAAGTATTGCTCTTCTAATGATAAATCTCTATTTTATGTGAAGTCGGTCTTGAAAAATATTTGCAAATTATGTAGAGAAAAAAGGAAAAAAGTACTAATGATTAAATACATGCTGAAACACATATTTGAAGTAGAGTCATGATACAATTTTAGCCACAGTTTTAAGATTTTGTGTGTTTTTTTTTTAATATAAAGTCTTACTATGTGACCCAGACTGTTCTTGAGCTCTCTGTATAGCCCAGGCTGGCCTTGAACTTGAAATCATCCTGCCTCAGCCTCTGGAATGCTGGAATTACAAGTGTGTTCCACCATGTCTGCTGATTTAATATGTTTGATTAGTATTTTAATACTGGGTAAAAATAGCTTCTTTCACAACATATACTGTAAAAGCATCTGGGCATCTCTCATAGCACAATTTTCATTCTTCTTTTGATTTACAATTAAGTGTATTATAGATAATAAAAACTGAGACTTTTAAAGTGAGACTACAATAAAAAGAAGTTATGGACATGTATAGAATATAGAATAAAAATATCATATGTAGGCATACACACATATCTATTCTATAAAGTACTAAGAAATAATTTTGCTTTTCCAAATTTAAAAGTGTTAACTTGCCCTGAATAATTCTTTTTTGAAAAAACATCATAAGCAGTAAGTTTGCATTCCCTTGACGTTAAGGCAAATGCCCTTTATTCTCTCCCCAGTGGGTTGTATGTAAAACATGCTCCTCCCATCTTGAGAAGTAGAAAATATTGCCACTGCTTAAAAATAAAGCCTCAGAATGACAACATCTTATCCCACAAATCACTACCATTTTGATCACATGAAATTTTATTTGGAGCAACTGTAAAGTAAAATTTAGAATTGACATTTGATTTTGAGGCTACTCACCACTCCTGGCTTACAGTTGTTATAGCAATGCTTGGCAGCGTTGTCAAGGGCAGTGTGGTGGGCCTGGAAATGCCATCTCCCTCAGGGGTCCGCACCCTTTCGCTCTGCCTTTGGGACAATGGCGGTAACTGTAAGTTTCCTGAACAACACCTTCTCCCTCTCCAGAGGTCGATCCCCAGTGTGTTGCTAGAAGAACTGTAGGATTTACTCAAGCTACATTCAAAATAATCTTTAGCATTCTGGAGGGTCCAAAGAGAGAGAAAAAAGAAGAAAAAGAGAATGAAATTCAAATGTTAAAAATGGCAGAGTGAAATAAGAAACTAAATGATCAAGCTATCATTCATGAAATCCTGATACATAATCTTGTAATTGGAAGATAACATTAATGTGAAAAGCCTGAGAGACCACAAAAGGGGCAAGAACTAATGTTCAATTTTTAGAACAAAACCTATCAGCTGCAAATTTCTAGAGATCTTTAGGTTCATAGATAATGTTTACTAGGAACAGCACATGGATTAGAAGTCTGCTTCTTTTCTTTCTCTCCATTATTCTTTTAGCTCTTTTTAAAAAAATTTGCTGCATTAAAAATATATCTGGAAATTAATGTTATCATTCTACAATAAGTGAACAAACTTTAAAAGGTATGAAGTTCCTTGTTCAGCATTTTGAAGTAAAAATATGTTCTATATTAAGACAGCAGGGTGTTGGTAATTATGGTCCCTTGGCTATTCATGTTCCTATTAAAAAATCTTCTCAAGGTTAGTGATTTTGTTTTGTTTTGATCAAATAGTATAAGATCTCAGAGAAGGAGCTGCCATGTTTAAATCTATGACATGAATTGAGTGCTTGTGAGAAGACAAAAGCATTGTGTCATAACCAATGAGAGTTATTCATCCTTCCCATATCTCTTGCTGACTTTGGTTCCTGGTACTGCTGGGAGTGGGATTCCCAATGGGCCTCTGCCTGGTGTGCGAGTCATATCAGTTCAAAGGCAGAACACCTACAGCACTGCAATAGCCACCAATAACAACTTGGAATTTTACAGCTATAACATTTATTCTCTACTTGTTTCTTTTTTCATATCTGTTTTGTGTTGATTTTGTTTTTGTGTTTTTGAGGCAGGGTCTCTATGTAGCTCAGGCTGATCTTAAACTTTTAGTCTTCTTGCTTCCATCTCCACAGTGTTGGGATTACAAGTAAGCCCCCACGCCCAGCACTCTCCTTTCATCTTAACAGAGAATTATGGAAGTCCTACCATCACACCAAGTTTGTTCACTTGAAAAATCATTCTGTGGCCCTAAAGACACAGGTGTTTCCTACCGGTTTAGAAGACTAGACTTAAGAGGACTTGATACTTGACTTTTTTTTAAGGTTTAAACTAACAATGGCTCTCTACCTTCCACTTCTCTACCCAACCAACCCTATGCTAGTTCATAAAAAAATACTTATATGATTTACACTTATATGATTCACAGAAGACCACATTCTCTTGACAGAAATCTGGGCAAGAAAACAGTTGACAATTTTCAGGAGCCTCTCTCTCCCTATCTGGAAGTGGGATATTACCATATTTTCTTATATTTGATATATAGTTTTGAATATCACTTATTTCAAATTCAGTAGAACCACAATTTGGTAATAAGAAAACAAAAAAAAATCAAAATTTTCCTGAGTTAGAAATATTCTGGAATGCATCAGATTTACTGCTTAGAAGCTAGTTAGGCTTAGCAATTACTGCATGCTAGAGTGTGTGTGCGCGCGCGTGCGTGTTTGTGTGTCTGTGTGTCTTTAAAAAACTTAGAAACTAGTTGAGGAGACAGAATGCACAGACTTCTGAAGAGACTTAAGAACAAGCTAAAAGCCAGAAATCAGAACAGTAAATAATCAATTTGATTTTAAATATGAATGTAAAAAATAGTCCCAGTTATCTGGATATCAAAGTCTGTTTGCCTCTTATTTAAGCAACACTGTCCCAAAGAGCAGAAATAAAGATACCATGTAGCTACCAGATCCTCATAAAGTTACTGGATGTTTTTCTCTTTAAAAAGAAGGAAGTATTACCAACCAGAATAACTTGCAGTAAATGAACTAAATAGGTCCTTATTTCATAGGTGTTTCTTGACAATGTTTCTTGACAAGTAATAAAGTCACACAAAATATCTTTCACATTGACTTACCAACAAGCTTGGATTTACAGAATTGAAGCCAATCTTTGAGTTATAAGAATTTGTTTCAGAAAACCTCAGTTAATATAAAAATGTATGGCCACAAAAGAAGAACATAATGAAATAGCTTTTCAGAAACTACATTAAATACTGAAAACATCAATATTATTTTAATACACTCATTAATCCATGCAGACTTACTCATAATTACCTCAAACTATATAATTTCATACCCATAATTTATATAATACTCCCTCTAAATCCTAACAACCTCAAAAGCAAAAATAGAATTTGGACATTTCTTAATGGCTGAATTTGTGATCTTATTTTCCTATTTTAACATCAAAATTCTGACTGGCTCTATGCCACTCGTCAAATCAAAGACATTTTCAGAAAGGAACATTAATTTAAATGTTATTTCTAGAAATCACAACTTTTAAAATGCATCATATTTTCACCTATGTCTGAATAATCCCTAAAGAAACAACCTAGTTTTGTATTATTTTCATGTTCCTAAATAATGGTTTAAAAATCAGTACTCTTGCCAATGTAATTCCAAAAAAGTTATCATAAAGAAAAAAACTATGGTGAAATCCTGTCATGCCTAATCAGGAAAAGTCTGTAGGGAAGATGGCAAGGAAACAGTAGAAAGATTGGCTCTGCTCTGCACTATTCTCATATCTCAACCAAATTCAGACCATTGAAATGTCCATAGCAGATATACTGGTGCCTAGGTGGTCAAGGTTTTATTGCTGTTAATGTTATATTTTTGTCTCTTGTTTACTTTCGTCATTTTTGCAGTGCTCTTAACTTTTTAACTCTTCCAGTTCTGATCACAGTTAGAAATGGGATGAGGTATTTTTCTCAGAACTTGTAGTGGGCTTAGGTTCAATTCAAATTTGACCACAGGCCAGGTATTCAAACCTTAAGATATCAGAGATGGAAATTATGGACAGCATCAAATAACACTCAGCACTATTCTTGAGGCTAAATGTTATGATGTTCCATAACACAAAAATAAAAGTAACCTTATATTTGAAAATGTGAGAGGGAGAGTATTCAGGAATGGCAGGTGCACCTGGGAACTTGGGAATTTGTTACTGTATCTGCTGGAACAAATAGCCTGATATCAGAGCAATTTGCACACCAGACCATCTGGGCAACATATGCAAGAGAAAATGTTACTGTTGGCTGTCCCAGGGATTCTGTAGAATATACAATATTAAAAGTAAAATGAAGATTGTGACTAGACTACAGAAACAGACAGCATGAGCTCTGTAAATCAAAAATTTTGCTGAGATGCTGTAGCCACACTTGGCAGATTAAAAAGCAGAAAGAGGAATCAGGGCTTCGACACACTGAACCCCAAGCCTGTACAAAGCTTCTCCACACCACATTACATTGAGAAAAAAAGGAGGGCTCCTGCACTGCCAGATGCTGGCTCCAAACCTGCTTGGGAGATATCCAGCAGACCAACAGGTAAGCAAATAAGCGGCAACACAGTATTCCCACAGTCAGCCCTGGGATAAACCAGCATAGCCCCTGGACAGACTGACCCTCTGCCCCACAAAAAGAACAAAACCTGAAAAATAAACAAGGAGCTGAAAAAATGCAACAGAGGGGGTGGGGTGCTGTAAGTGCACCAAAGAAGGCGTGGGGTGGGGGGGTCAAGGAGCTGATCTCTGCTCAAACTTTCAGTAAACAAAGACTGACTGGAAAGGGAGAAGGGCCAACAGTGGGCAGGTGATAAGCCACTGCTTGAAACAGGGCAGATAGCAGTCCACAAAGCTCATCTCCTGAGCCAGTGAGCAACATCTAAAGTCAAATGAAGTTGCAAAACAGAAAAACAATCAGCAAACCAGCATAACATGCTGACAGCAGGGAGCCAGCCGATGGATCTCTGACCTTGCCCCAGAGGAAGGGGCCAAGGCAAAAGCAGAATGGCTGGTGAACCACAGAGCTGATCTCTGGAACCTGAGGACAAGCCACACCTCACTGAGGGAGGAGCTGACTAAGCAGCTGCCACTGAAAGATGACAAAAAAATACTGCTGAGGTTCCCAAACCACCTGGAGAGACTAAGACAGATCTTCTGTTTAAATACCAACACTGGACTGGATGATGAAGGAGTAACACAAGAACTACTAAGACTGAAATTCTATTGTTCCTGAACCTAGAATTTTTTTATGTGGTTTTTTGTTTGTTTTGTTCCCTGTTTGTTTGTCCACCACCTCTCCCTGTTGATTTCTTTGGTTTCCTTTTTTTCTTTTCTCTTTTTCTCTTGCTTTCTTTGTTTTGCTAGTTGTACAATTGTAAGTTACCTAATACTAAATTACACAAAGACCAGGGACAGAAATGGCACCAAGTGGAGCAATGGGAAGATGAAAAAGGGATGGAAACCATTCTCCCCCTAACTACAGATTAATACAGGATTCAGAGGGAAATGAAGAAAATGGATGCCCAGTATCAGACTCCAACAAAACAAAGATAAACTATACCAAGGAACCAAATGAAGCCCACAAGAACAATCTGAAAGAAGAAATCTTGCAAGTAATTAATGAGAATTTCATGGAGCTGTTACTAGACATGGTCAACCAAAACATACAAGGGGAACTCAAGAAATTCCAAGACAACATTAGATCAAGGGCAAACACAGCAAGGGGATTGGACTTTGAGCACATGATAAAAGCTTTAGCACACAAGGGAGGGGTGGGGATAGGTAAGACACCTAAAAAATTAGTTAGCATTTGTTGCCCTTAATGCAGAGAAACTAAAGCAGATACCTTAAAAGCAACTGAGGCCAATAGGAAAAGGGGACCAGGAACTAGAGAAAAGGTGAGATAAAAAAGAATTAACCTAGAAGGTAACATACACGCACAGGAAATTAATGTGAGTCAACTCCCTGTATAGCTATCCTTATCTCAACCAGCAAAAACCCTTGTTCCTTCCTATTATGGCTTATACTCTCTCTACAACAAAATTAGAAATAAGGGCAAAATAGTTTCTGCTGGGTATTGAGGGGGTAGGGGGGAGAGGGATGGGGCGGAGTGGGTGGTAAGGGAGGGGGTGGGGGCAGGGGGGAGAAATGACCCAAGCCTTGTATGCACATATGAATAATAAAAAAAAATTCCAAGACAACAAAAATAAAGAATATGAGAAGACACAAAAACAAATAAATGAACTCACAGGAAACTTATATAAACACCAAAGTGAAACAGAGAACACCATAAATAGAGAGAAAAATGAATTAAGGACAAAAATTTACAATATTAAAGAGAAAGTAACCCACAATATGGAAAACCTCAGAAAAAAGAATGTAACAGAAGGCCACTCCAGCAGACTAGAACAAACAGAAGACATAATCTCAGAACTTGAAGATGAAATGGAAATTAAAGGAAAAACTGAAGAGCTATTAGTCAAACAACTCAAAACTTGTGAAAGGAATATTCAAGAACTCACTGACTCCATCAAAAGACCAAAACTAAGAATAATGGGCATTGAAGAAGGAGAAGAGGTGAAAGCAAAAGGAATCCATAATATATTCAACAAAATAATAACAGAAAATTACCCAAATCTAGAGAAAACTACGCCCATTCAGGTACAGGAAGCCTCCAGGACACCAAACAGACCTGACCAAAATAGAACTACCCCATGACATAGTATCATTAAAACAACAAGCACAGAGAATACAGAAAGAATATTGCAGGCTGTAACAGAGAAAAACAACATACAAAGGTAAATCCATCAAAATCACAACAGATTTCTCAACAGAAACCTTAAAATCAAGAGCATGGAGTGAGGTACTCCGGGCACTGAATGAAAATAACTTCAACCATAGGATTCTCTACCCAGCAAAACTATCATTCAAAATAAATGGAGCAATAAAAGTCTTCCATGATAAGCAGAAACTAAAACAATATATAACCACCAAGCTACTGTTACAAAAGATTCTTCAAGGAATTCTGCACATAGAAAATGAAAGCAATCAAAACCATGAAAGGACAGGCAGCACAAAACCACAGGAGAAGAAAAGACAAGAAAGAAGAGAATAACATTAATTCAGCTGCACACAATCAAACCCTTAAACAACTAAGACAACTAAATGACAGGAAACACACATAACTATCAATACTAGCACTGAACATTAACAGACTTAACTCCCCCATCGAAAGACACTGTTTGGCAAACTGGATTAAAAAAGAAGATCCAACAATCTGTTGCTTACAGAAGACCCATCTCATTGACAGAAATAAGCACTGGCCTAGGGTAAAAAGCCGAGAGAAGATTTACCAAGCCAATGGACCCCAAAAACAGGCAAGAGTAGCAATACTTATCTCAGACAAAGTAGACTTCAAGCTTACATCAATCAAATGAGATAAAGGACACTCCATACTAATAAAAGGGGAAATACACCAAAAGGAAATAACAATTATCAACCTATATGCACCCAACGTCAATGCATCCAATTTCATCAAACATACTCTGAAGGACATAAAAACATATATAGACTCCAACATAGTGATAGTGGGAGAATTTAATACTTCCCTATCACTAATAGATAGGTCATCCAAACAAAAAATCAATAAAGAAACCCAAGAACTAAATCACACCATAGATCAAATGGACCTAGATAATGTTTACAGAATATTTCATCCAACTTCTGCACAACATACATTCTTCTCAGCAGCCCATGGAACCTTTTTCAAAATTGATCATATCTTAGGGCACAAAGCAAGCCTCAGCTAATATAAGAAAATAGAAATAATCCCATGCATTCTATCGGTTCACAATGCATTAAAACTAGAACTCAACAACAAAACAACAGTAAAAAGCATGTAAACAATTGGAAGCTAAACAGCACATTGCTCAATGATCAATGGGTCATTGATGAAATAAAAGAGGAAATAAAAAGATTCCTGGAAGTTAATGAAAATGAAAACAGGACCTTCCAGAACCTATGGGACACAGCAAAGACAGTCCTAAGAGGAAAGTTTATAGCCATGAGTGTATACATTAAAAAGACAGAGAGATCTCAAATCAATGACCTAATGCTACATCTCAAACTCCTAGAAAAACAGTAACAAACAAATCTCAAAACAAGCAGAAGGAGAGAAATAACAAAAATAAGGGCTGAAACTAATGAAATAAAAATTAGCAAAGAAACAAAACATACAAAGAATCAATGAAACAAAAAGCTGGCTCTTTGAAAAAATAAATAAGATTGACAGACACCTGGCAAATCTGACTATAATGAGGAAAGAAAAACTCCAAATCAGTAAAATCAGAAATGCAAAAGGGGAGATAACAAACACCATGGAAATCATCAGACACTACTATGAGAGCCTATACTCTAATAAATTTGAAAATCTTGAAGAAATGGACAGAGTTCTAGAAACTTACAGCTACCCAAAACTGAACCAAGAGGATGTTAATCACCTGAATATATCTATAACACAAAAAGAAATTGAAGCAGCAATCAAGAGTTTCCCAAAAAATAAAAAGTCCAGGACCTGATGGATTCTCTGCTGAATTCTATCAGACCTTTAAAGAAGAACTAACACCAACCCTCCTTAAACTGTTCCACAAAACAGGGAAGAAACACTGCCTAACGCATTTTATGAAGCCAATATTATTCTCATTGCAAAACCCAACAAAGACACCTCTAAAAAGGAGAACTACAGGCCAATTCCTTATTGAATATTGACGCAAAAATCTTTAATAAAATAATGGCAAACAGAATCCAACAACACGTCAGAAAGATCATAACCATGACTAGGTTGGCTTCATCCCAGGGATACAGGGATGGTTCAACATATGCAAATCTATAAATGTAAGAGAGCACATCAATAGAAGCAAAGAAAAAAACAACTTGATCATCTCAATAAATGCAGAAAAAGTCTTTGACAAGATCCAATACCACTTCATGATAAAAGCTCTAAGAAAATTAGGAATAAAAGGAATGTACCTCAACATTGCAAAGGCTAGATATAACAAATCTACAGCCAACATCATACTTAATGGTGAAAAACTGACACCATTTCCCATAAAATCAGGAACAAGACACTATCCCCACTCCTATTCAACATAGTACTGGAATTTCTAACCAGAGCAATTAGGCAAGAAGAAGAAATAAAAGGCATACAAATAAGTAAAGAAACTGTCAAAATATCCCTATTTGCAGACAATATGATCCTATACCTTAAAGACCCAAAAAACTCTACCCAAAAACTCTTAGACACTATAAACAGCTACAGCAAGGTGGCAGGATACAAAATGAACTTATAAAAATCATTAGGTTTTCTATACACCAACAACGAACAAACTGAGAAGGAATATATGCAAACAATTCCATTTACAATAGCCTCAAAAAAAATCAAATACCTACAAGTAAATTTCACAAAGGATGTGAATGATCTCTACAAGGAGAACTACAAACCCCTGAAGAAAGAGATCGAGGAAGACTACAGAAGATGGAAAGATCTCCAGTGCTCATGGATAGGTAGAATCAACATAGTAAAAATGGCTATACTACCAAAAGCAATCTACATGTTTAATGCAATTCCCATCAAAATCCCAATGACTTTCATCACAGAGATTGAAAAATCTACTCCAAAGTTCACTTGGAAACACAAGAGACTGTGACTAGCCAAGGCAATACTCAACAAAAAGAGCAATGCTGGAAATGTCACAATACCTGACTTCAAACTATATTACAAAGCAATAGCATTAAAAACAGCATGGTACTGGCACAAAAACAGCCATGAAGATCAGTGGAACAGAATAGAGTACCCAGATATGAATCCACACAACTATACCCACCTCATTTTTGACAAAGATGCCAAAAACATACGAAGGAGAAAAGACAGCCTCTTCAACAAATGTTTGTGGGAAAAGTGGTTATCCATCTGTAAGAAACTGAAACTAGATCCATGTCTATCACCCTGTATTAGAATCAACTCAAAATGGATCAAGGACGTAAAGATCAGACCTGAAACTCTGAAGTTACTACAGGAAGGGGCAGGAAACACTCTGGAAGTAATAGGTATAGGCAAGGACTTCCTCAATAGAATCCCAGCAGCTCAGCAACTAAGAGAAAGGATGGACAAATGGGACTTCATAAAATTAAAAAGATTCTGCACAAGAAAAGAAATTGTCTCTAAACTGAAGAGACTGCCCACAGAGTGGGAGAAAATATTTGCCAGCTATACATCAGACAAGGGACTGATAACCAGAATATACAGGGAACTTAAGAAACTAAACTCTCCTAAAAATCAATGAAACAATTAAGGAATGGGCAGCTGAACTAAACAGAACTTTCTCAAAAGAAGAAATTCAAATGGCCAAAAAACACATGAAAAAATGCTCACCATCTCTAGCCATAAAGCAAATGCAAATCAAAACCACACTAAGATTCCACCTCACCCCTGTTAGAATAGCCATCATCAAAAACACCACCAACAACAAGTGCTGGTGATGATGTGGAAAAAAAGGACCCCTAATCCACTGCTGGTGGAAATGCAAGCTAGTGCAACTACTCTGGAAAGAAATATGGAGGCTTCTTAAAAATCTGAACATAGATCTGCCATATAATCCAGCAATCCCGCTCCTGGGGATGTACTCAAAGGAATGCAACTCAGGTTACTTTAGAGGCACCTGCACACCCATGTTTATTGCAGCACTTTTCACAATAGCCAAGTTATGGAAACAGCCAAGATGTCCCACTATTGATACATGGATCAAGAAAATGTGGTATTTATACACAATGGAGTTTTACTCAGCCATGAAGAAGAATGAAATCTTATCATTTGCAGGTACATGGATGGAACTGGAGAACATCATCCTGAGTGAGGTCAGTCAGGCTCAGAAGACCAACAATTGTATGTTCCCTCTTATATGCAGACTTTAGATCTAGGGCAAATGCAGCAATGTTGTTGGACTTGGGTCACATGATAAGGGAAGAGCACATACAGGTGGAATGGAGATAGGTAGGAAACCCAAATCATGAAAGTGTTTGATGTCCCCACTGCAGAGGAACTAATACAGAAACCTGAAAGCGACAGAGGTCAATGTAGGAAGAGGATCAGGAACCAGTGAAAAGGTCAATTAGAAATGAGTTAACTTTGGTTGTAACACACTTGTGCATGGAAGCAATACTAGGTCTCTCTCTGTATAGCTATCTTTATCTCAAGTAGCAAAAACTCTTTGTCTCTCTTATTATTGCTTATGTCTTCTCTTCAACAAAATTGGAGAAAAGGGCAGAATAGGTTCCATTTGGAAGCAAGGAGGGTAGGAGGGGAGAGGGAGGGGGTGGGGTGGAGGGGGGAGAAATGGCCCAAACAATATATGCACATGTGAATAAATGAATAAAAAATTTGTAGTTTTATCATAGCAGTCATCATCAATCACAAGAGTAGTCTTCCTGGAGATAATCTTATCATCCTTAATGGTTTTCCCTTCTTTGAGACAGTCTCCTAATGTCTATGATAAGAAATGCAAAACTGTAGCAAGGGTGTATACATAGATACTTGGTTTCTGGTCATAATACTATACACATGCATATCTATTATATGCATAATATAGATGCATATATATACTAAACTCTAGCATGCACACATACCCATATATATACATGTGTATACATATGCACTATTTTATCTCCCTTTCTCTTACCTATACACAGATCCCCTGGTTCTTCTTTCTTAGTATTTTTAGTCAATTTTCTTTTTCAACTCCTCCCCAAACCTGCCCCTTCTGACCCTCTAAAAATTTTATAATTTCTGTAATTATAGTTAATTGTTTGCATTCAGTACTTGCATTGCACTTAACTTACTATTTGCTTCTAGAAATTAGCTCCCAGATGCAAAACAGTGAATGCATTCTATTCTTATTTCATCATACTAAGTCTGCTATCAAGGGTATTTGTGTTCTGAAAGTATCTAAAGTCAGGCTCATGGTTCCCTTACGTATACCCACAGACCCAAGCAGAGCATACTGCAGGCATTAGAGGCTTTTGTGCTCACTGTTCCCTTGGCCAGAAATATTCTTTCCCAGCTTTTCATGGGGCTTATGCTCTCACTTCTCCTCCCATAAACACCATATCTTCACCAATCAATGATTCTTTGTACCACTGACCAAAACTTCATTTTTTCCATATAGCTCTAATCAGAGCAGGAAATATTTTATAATTTGTTAATCTACTTGTATCCTTTTCTCTGTAGTGCAAGCTCCAAGTGGACAAGGACTTTATGCTCTTTCCTGATGAATCTCTAGAACCTAGAACCATATTTGACACATTATAGGTGCAAATTAATATTAGGTGTATGCTTAAATCACCAAATAAAAGTTTGCTGAGTTAAAATAAATAAAAATATAAGAAAACATGCCTGAGTTAAGGCTAAAAACTTCCTCTAAGAATAAGGTACATAAAATATATTCTGCTAAATTTCTGTTTCTACAGTGAGGCAGTAGATACCATGTAAAACATTCAACATGACCTTCTGCACAGGGCTTGAGAAGTTTAAAGTCATAAGTTAGCACTGTCCACCAGAAACAAGGGGCAAACCAGAAATGGGAGCCAAATGTGCCATTTTAAAATTTTCACAAAGTCACATTAAAAAGTAAAAAGAATCATGTTAATTTTATTTTAATAATACATTTTCTTGACATACAATATAAACATGCAATCAATATCAAAAGCAATTTCTGACATTTTTTCCTTTTTTTAAATATTTGCATCATGTATTTGAAACCCAAAATCTATTTTACGCTTACAGCAGATCTCCATCCAGACTACTACTTGTAATGACCACATGTGGCTAGAGGCTGCCATATTGGATAGGGTAAATCTAGGTAATGTTTATCTACTCTGATTCTGGTGAGATTAATAACATGAAATGTGTTCCTTTTTGGCATATTCTCGCAATCACCTTCCCTTGTCTTTTGACTGTGACAATCATTCCTTCAGGGAGAATCAGGGTTAAATCTGTAAGGAAACAATGAGAAAAAAAATAGAATGTCCATCCTTAATGGACATTGCTCAGTTTAATCTTTAAAAAAATCAGAGAGTCTTGTAACACATGGTACATCAATAGTTTTAAGGGACAATCCCAAATTTTCTTTCTTCTTGATTTTTAAAAAGAAAGAGGATTTGTAAATTCCTAAAGATTCCCTGAAGATGTTCTAAGGAGAGCATGGAAATCTGAACATAACTTTTTGCCACTGGAGTAACAAATTAAGCTATAACAAGGTAAATTCCCTCCTGGCCCAGGAACAGGGAAAGGAGACAAAAGAAAGGTAATATTGTCCTCGGTGATTGAGAATAGAGCAGGCTATCTAGGTCTCTCAATACAGAAGAATAGAAAAGGCAGTGGCACAGGATTGTGTTTTGGATGAAAGATACAAAGCAGCATACTTAATCTGTGTCCTTGGGCATTTGAGTCCCAGAAGTTCCCTCAAGTCTGAAGGCGACAGAGAAGGAAACTGAGAAAAGGCTGCAGCATGAGACAAAGGGACCATGGCGTCCAGGGAGCGAGCACTCTAAGGTAAGGGCTGAACTGTAAGCTAAGCTGAGTCTTTTAAGTGACCAAAGTTCTAGTGAGAGGTAAGGTGAAGAACCTAGGAAGTTGGAGAGAAATTTAAACTTTCAATGAACTGAGAAGGTGTCCTGCTCACATTGAGAGCAATTATCCCCTGCCACCTTGCCCAAGAGGCACTGGACCAAGATAGACACTAACAATGAAAGCCCCAGGAAAATGAGCTATTCCTCAACTGGACACCAGTAGGAACTAGTAGAAAAGCTAAATCCAAGACAAGGACAATACACCTCTTATTCTCCCTTTACCATAGTGTAATTGAATGTTAAGCTCCCCCACTTTGCCCATGTGCCATGTAATTAAAAAGAAGAAGTAAGAACTGAGTGAAATTCTGCAAGACTGGGCATTTCCCAAGGTTCCATCTGGCATTAATTATCAGTTCAAGTCCCTCCCAGCCCCTATTCATGACATAGGAGCTTAATGGTAAAATGAGTTATTACAAAAAGCAAAGAAATTGCTTCTTATGCTTTCTTCCCTCCCTACTTTCTTTTTACATATCTGATTAATGGTATGTGATTTTTAGCTCAATTATGGAAAAAAAACTGCATAAAGACTGTACAATTAAAGACACACTAATGGGGACCAGGTCAATTGAAAGCAAAGAAATAATTAGTTGCAACTGATCAAAATCCAAAGCTATGAAGACAGTGAATCTGTATACCTCTTCGAATGATTCAATTAGGGTTTTCAAATACAATGTACATACTTACACACTCTGGGATCTTGTTAAAATAGAGTCTAATTTGTAAGTCTGAGGTGTGGGTTGAAATGCTACATTTCTAATAAACACCTAGGTGAGGCTAATGCTGCTATCCTGAGGACCACACTTCCATAGTAAGGGTCTAGAGACATGCACATCCCAAGCATAGGGCATTCAAGGGTTAGGTGCATGTTGATACAAGTGTGGAGGAAAGTCATCAAATGATGGAGAACACAGGCAGTGCAGAAGGAGGAATTAACTAAGAGTTAGGATGTGATCACAAACTCGTGATTGGTGGTTTTGGGAGTGAAAACTGCAAACAGCAACTCAGCATATCTGCAATCTGTGGAGAGGAAGAATTATTTTTGCTGCACCCCTCCAGAAAGTGGATCCTGGCTCTGGCTGTGTCCATGTCTTCGTATCACTTAGTTGCAGACTGGTAGCATTAAACATTCTGCCTTTGGATGAGTGAAGTGTAGGCGGAACAAAGAGTAGGAGGAATAAGGCAACAACACCCTCTGCTACTTACGTCATCCTCTGTTACAGTCATCACACTCCTGCTTTTCTTCATTATAGAAGTGGGAAGTACCCCTCTTAGGACGTCTGCTATTCAGCGCAGTTTGGCTGACAACCGTTAAGACCTACAGGAGAAAAACACACACAAAAGGTACAGCTCTGTATCCTTAGTTAAATAAAAATATGTGGCATATTCTTTAAAATTACATTTGCAATGTGTACAATACATATGTTAAACAAATATCACAATTTATCAAACCAGTTAAGGTTGACATGCTGAGAAAAGAGGTTCAGGAAATACAAAACTCCAAGAAATTGGTGCAGAGCAGTTTGGGAGGAGAGAATAAGAATAGAGGGTAACAATTATGCTCCTAAATAATCAATAATAATAGTGCATTTGTGTAAGAACTTATAGTTTACAAAGTACTTTCCAGTAAAATATTTCATGTTATCCCTAATAACATATGCAAGATTATTTCCGTGGCTTTTTTATTCCTAGTGAGAGAAGAGAGGATCAGAAAAATTATTTGGTCAAGGCAATACAGCTAAAATATTCAGAATTTAAAGAATATGACTCATTGAGAGTGTCAAAAAATAAAAGGAAAAGAAAAGTAGGCCAATACTAAACCATTTATGTGAGAGCAAAATATCCTAATCTCAGTTTTTACCAACAGTTTAAGACATCTCACATAAGAAAGCATTCATCATGGATAGTTATCAGAATCTCCTGATTTAAATCACAAGTCTAGCCACTCTGAGGCAAAGATGATGCAGTTTTGGAAGATACAGAGAGCCTCAATAAAATGACTCAGAATTTGAGGCTGTACCTGGTTGGTTTAAGAAGATTCAGGCTACTAAAATAGAACCAAACTTAAAGTCATTCATAATAGGTGAACATGAAAAATTCCAAGAATGTAACTGGAAATATATGTACTATAGAAATTATCAAGTTCAGAAAATGTTAACTTGTATGGTGACTTCATAAGATCTTAGTATCAAAAATGTCCTGAATTGTGATGAGCTCAAGAATGGGACTGGACATTTTGGCTCACACCCATAATCCCAGCTACTTAGGAGGCAGAGAGCAAGAGAATCACAGTTTAAGGACAGCAGGGCAGAATAGTGAGACTCCCCCCACCAACAAAATAAGCCAGGTGTGGTGGTACATATCTGTAGTCCCAGCTACATCAGAGGCATAGATAGGAGAATTGTGGTCTGAGGTTGATCCCAGGCAAAAAATGTGAGACCCTTACCCAAAACATAACTAAAGCCAAAAAGGGCTAGAAGTGTGGCTCAAGTGGTAGAGTGCTTGCCTAGCAAGCATGAGGCCTTGAGTACAAACCTCAGTATAGCCAAAAAGAAAAAAAAGCAACTATATGTTCCTCATTCTGCACATGTAAATTCTTAATATGTGCCTGATTTGAAAAATCAGCATGTTTACCGTGAAGATATATATAGATTAAGAGTGTGATGGAAGAAGATTAAGCAGTGGCATTGCACCATCACCCAGGAAACCAGGGTTGAATTTCTAACACATAATTTCATTATATTATGCAGGAGTTGGCAGTGAAACAGAAGGAGAGTGGGGGTGCGGAGAAGCTTTGTCTTTGCCTTTGCCTTTGTCAAGAACCCCACAGGCTCTTCAGGTGTTTGATTCAATGTGTCAAGGTGGAGCACTTCCTCAGCATACATCCAGGAGTGATTACAAATATTGTGCTCTTCTTATGCTGACTGAACAGCAGTAGGTAGAAGTTTAAAGCTTTTACAGTGAGGCTGCTTGGATCCAAACAAAAGTAGATAAGAGATATTTTATCACAGAGCTTCATTCAGTGTACCTATAGGGCTTACCTGAAAAAAATTCTATATTCCTAAGTTAAAAAAATTAAATGAAAACAAAATTCAGTCAGGTGTGGTGGTGCACACCTGTAATCCCAGTTACTTGGGAGGTAGAGATAGGAGTACTGTGGTGCAAGGCAGCTGGGTAAAAGCAGGAGATCTAAAAAACAAACTAAAGAAAAAAGAAAAAATGGAGAGGGATGGGAATGTGGTCGAGCACTTCCCTAGCAAGTGGGGGGCCCCCAATACCAAACTGTCACAGTACCATAACTTTAAAAAAGAAAGATTCAGATTTAGTCCTAAATGCAGGATATTGAACTATATATACTAATAGCAATAACTCTGAAAGCATGTACATGGACAAAATATTAAAGAAGCTATGTGAAATGTTAACAGTGGAAGACTCGTATGGGTTATAGGAAATTTTTTCTATTAAATAATGAATTGATTGTGTTTAAATGGAGATAATGTAGAACTATACAGTGTTCAAAATATAGAAAGGAGTTTAATATGGCAAGTATGACACATATAGAAAGATGCTATGGTACAGAAATTTATTCCAAGGGAATATCAGTAAATCTTTTTGAAAAGCACGAGTACTTTTGTGAGGGCTTAGCCATGGAAATAATTTTTATATTTTATGATTCTTTGAGTGTGAGAATTTACTGGAAAAACTCATGTGCCTTCAGTCAGGTTCTTGTCCTGCCTAGGAAAAAGCAGAATTGGAAGTTACAAGGCAATTTCCAATGGTTCTACAATAAAATACATTGCTTTCATATTCAGGGGGGAAAAAAGGCCAACATCTATTACTTAAGACAAGGAAAAACAAAGCAGGAAAGATGGATTATCTTCTGGATGTTATCATCTGCCCCTCCAAATATACTTGCTTCTCGTCTCCATTCTGCTGTGTACCCTGGGAGGCTGGTCCTCAGGGATTGTGTCCAGGGTCCCTCTTGCATTCTAGCTCCTGGTGTGTTTAGCCAATGGGAGAAGTTGCAGAGGACTATGAGGCAGGAGGAAAGAGAGGACCCTCTCTGTTGGCTGTGGAATCACCATGGCTGAAGTCCTCACTCCAAGCCCATAGCCACTACAAGCTCCCTCTTTAGGAGTAGAACTTGCAGCAGCTTCCCACTGTTGCTAGTTTAATGGTGGTTACTGCCCCTTTTTGGTTAGTCTCAACTCTATCCATACAATTTGTAAATAGTACCTCCATCAATCTGCCACTCCCGTTAGGAATGCAATCTGTTTCTTGTGAGGATCCTGACTGATGAGAGACTTGCTCTCAAATCTTTACAAAGCTAGAGGGCAATTTAAAAATACCTAGCCTCATTGTCTAACACAGAGAGTGACAAAAGTAAAGCATCCATAAATAGTTGTTCAAAGAGTAAATGAGTGAGTGAAATCTTGGAGAGATTCTGGAGACACATTTTGCAGGCAAAATCACTGAGAAAAGGCATAACTTTGACCCCTCCACACCTCCAGCCAGCGCAGAGAATCTCCACTTCGTGTTAAACGGAGAAACCAGGAGGGCCCCTGGGCCACCAGTCACCGGTGCCCAGACTGCTTGGGAAGATGCGAACCAGGTGAGCTTCACGGTACCACGGTACTCCCACAGACAAGCCTGGGCCAGAGCAGCATAGCCCCCTGGACAGACTGACCTCCACCCGGGAAAAAAAGAGAAACTGAGTAATAAGCAATAAGAACAAATAAGACAAGCAAGAAAGAGGGTGGGGCGCACTGAGCGCCAAAGATTGGGGGAAGGGAATCCTTCCCAGGACTGTAAATAAACAAGCCGGGCAGGCCAGAGAGCCTCTGGTGGGAGCAGGGGCACGCGCCCAGCAACCAGGATCGGGAAAGCTTGTGAGAGTGGCGGAGGGAGGAAAACTCCACAGGAGAAGAGGGAGACCCACTTTCCACGTGAGCTGTAAACAAACATGGCAGCTGGCAGGAGCAGCAGCACCGCCCAGTAAGCAGGAGCAGGAAAGCTTGTGAAAGCAGAGGTGGGAGGAGAACTGCACAGGAGAGGGGGGAAGACTCACCTCCCACATGAACTGTAAATAAACACGCAGGCCTGAGAACGCAGGTGCAGTGTCACCTTGCCCAGTGCTTGGAAAGGGGAAAGCTTGTAGCAGAGGCTCACACACAGGAGAAATCTGAGCAAACAAAGCCTGCAGGGCCAGGTGAGTGCTAAGCTCACTCCAGAGATCTGCATAAATAACGCCTCCAGCAACAGCAGGCTGACAGCAGCAGACAGGCAAGCCACAGTTGCAGATAACATTCTCATAACTGTCTCCAGACTCTTTTTTTTTCCTTTGTCTCCCTACCTTTGATGAGAGAACAACTGAATTACACCTGCAAGCTGAAAAACTTACTGAAACTGTATTGCATTTGAACTTGGGACACTTGGTGGGCTTTTTTTTTGTGTGGGTGTGTGTAGTTTTGTTCTACTTTATGCGTCCCCTTTGATGAGACAACTACAGAACAACATCTGAGGCACCATCTCCAGGATTGGAGACTGAGACTTCACTGCATTTGAACTTGGAGGTTTTTTGGTTTTTTGGGTTTTTTTAATTTTCTATTTTTTCATTTTATTTTACTACATTTTTATAAATAGATTTTTCTTTCATTTACTTATTTTTTATTTTTATTCTTACCTTTATTTTATTTTTGATTTTCAATCCTCTCTCTGTCTCTCTAATGTCTGTTCAGCTTACTGTCGATTAGTACACTAAAGCTCCCTGTTTATACCTTTGAAATCTTCTTGTCTTATACCTTGTTCTGTTTTCTCCCTCCAGTCTGTGTAATTGTTTTTCCCATTTCTTTAACTTCTTGCTTTCCATCTCAGCTCACCTTTCCATTCTAAATATTACCATTGTTATTCTTACAAGCTAGAAAATACTTAATTGCACACAGTACAGGGACAGTAACAATACCAAAGACAATGATGGGAAGACAGAAAAAACAGGGAAACCAGGTTCCCCACAGCAAAAAATTAGTACAGGAACCAGAGGGGAATGAAGAAAACAGGTACTCAGATCCAGACTCCAAAAAAATGAAGATAAACTATGCCAAAGGACCCAAGGAAGCCCACAAGAATAATTTAAAAGAAGACATACTACAGGTACTCAATGAGAATTTTATAGAGATGATACTGGATAGAGTCAACCAAAATGTACAGGAGACACTCAAGAAATTCCAAGACAACAAAAATAGAGAATTTGAAGAAACAAAAGAAGAAATAAAGGAAACCATAGAAGCACTGTATAAACACCAAAGTGAAAGAGAGAACACAATGAATAAAAAGATAAACGAACTCAGGACAAAAATAGACAACATTAAAGAGGAAACCAGCCAGGATATGGAAAACCTCAGAAAAAAGAATGAAACAGAACTGCAAAACAAAACGGAAGGCCAATCCAGCAGAATAGAACAAACAGAAGACAGAATCTCAGAACTTGAAGATGAAATGGTAATTAAAGGAAAAACCGAAGAACTGTTAATTAAACAACTCAAGACCTGTGAAAAGAAAATGCAAGAACTCACCAACTCCATCAAAAGACCAAACTTGAGAATCATAGTCATCGAAGGAGAAGAGGTGCAAGCAAAAGGAATGTGTAATATATTTAACAAAATAATAACGGAAAATTTCCCAAATCTAGAGAAAGATACACCCATACAGATGCAAGAGGCCTCAAGGACACCAAACAGACCAGATCAAAATAGAACTACTCCACAACATATCATCATTAAAACAACAAGTTCAGAAACTAAGGAAAGAATATTGAAGGCTGTAAGAGAGAAAAAACAAGTAACATACAAAGGTAAGACCATCAAAATCACAGCAGACTTCTCAACTGAAACATTAAAAGCAAGAAGAGCGTGGGGTGAGGTCTTCCTGGCACTGAATGAAAATAACTTCAACCCCAGGATACTCTACCCAGCAAAACTATCATTCAAAATAGATGGAGCAATAAAACTCTTCCATGATAAGCAGAAACTAAAACAATATGTGACCACAAAGCCACCACTACAAAGGATTCTTCAATGGATTCTGCACACAGAAAGTGAAACCCAACTTAACCATGAAAAGACAGGCAGCACCAAACCACAGGAAAAGAAAAAGCAAGACAGTGGAGAGTAACCTCAACTTAGGTACACACAATCCAACCTTCAAACAACTAAGACAACTAAATGGCAGGGATCACCACATACCTATCAGTACTAACGCTTAATGTTAACGGATAAATTCACCCATCAAAAGGCACCGCTTGACGAAATGGATTAAAAAGGAAGATCCAACAATTTGTTGCTTACAGGAGACCCATCTCACTGACAGAAATAAGAATAGGATAAGGATGAAAGGCTGGAAGAAGATTTACCAAGCCAATGGACCCTGAAAACAGGCAGGAGTAGCAATACTTATCTCTGACAAAGTAGACTTCAAACCTACATTGATCAAATGAGAAAAAGAAGGACAGTCCATACTAATAAAAGGGGAAATAGACCAAAAGGAAATAATAATTATCAACCTGTATGCACCCAATGTCAATGCACCCAATTTCATCAAACATACCCTGAAAGACCTAAAAGCATATATAAACGCCAACACAGAGGATGTGGGAGACTTTAACACCCCATTATCATCAATAGATAGGTCATCCAAACAAAAAAATCAATAAAGAAATCTAAGATCTAAAATATGCAATAGATCAAACAGACCTAGTTGATGTCTACAGAACATTTCATCCAACTTCTACTCAATATACATTCTTCTCAGCAGCCCATGGAACCTTCTCCAAAATATATCACATCCTAAGGCACAAAGCAAGTCTCAGCAAATATAAGAAAATAGAAATTATACCGTGCATACTATCTGATCACAATGCAGTAAAAGTAGAACTCAACAACAAAAGTAAAGACAAAAAACATGAAAACAGCTGGAAACTAAATAACTCATTACTTAATGAAGAATGGATCATCGATGAAATAAAAGAGGAAATTAAAAAGTTCCTGGAAGTCAATGAAAATGAAAACACAAGCTACTGGAACCTATGGGATACAGCTAAGGCAGTCCTGAGAGGAAAGTTTATAGCCATGAGTGCATATATTAGAAAGACTGAAAGATCCCAAATCAATGACCTAATGATACATCTCAAACTCCTAGAAAAACGAGAACAAGCAAATCCCAAAACAAATAGAAGGAGAGAAATAATAAAAATAAGAGCTGAAATCAATGAAATAGAAACCAAAAAAACCATACAAAGAATTAATGAAAAAAAAGTTGGTTCTTTGAAAAAATAAACAAGATCGATAGACCCCTGGCAAACCTGACTAAAATGAGGAGAGAAAAAACCCAAATTAGTAGAATCAGGAATGCAAAAGGGGAGATAACAACAAACACCATGGAAGTCCAGGAAATCATCAGAGACTACTTTGAGAACCTATATTCAAATAAATTTGAAAATCTTAAAGAAATGGACAGATTTCTAGATACATATGATCATCCAAAACTGAACCAAGAGGAAATTAATCACCTGAATAGACCTATAACACAAAATGAAATTGAAGCAGCAATCTAGAGTCTCCCCAAAAAGAAAAGTCCAGGACCTGATGGATTCTCTGCTGAATTCTATCAGACCTTTAAAGAAGAACTGATACCAACCCTCCTTAAACTGTTCCACAAAATAGAAAGGGAAGGAAAACTGCCTAACACATTTCATGAAGCCAGTATTACACTTATCCCAAAACCAGGCAAAGATACCTCCAAAAAGGAGAACTATAGGTCAATCTCCTTAATGAACATTGACACAAAAATCCTCAACAAAATAATGGCAAACCGAATTCAGCAACACATCAAAAAGATTATTCACCACGACCAAGTAGGCTTCATCCCAGGGATGCAGGGGTGGTTCAACATACGAAAATCAATAAACATAATAAACCACATTAACAGAAGCAAAGACAAAAACCACTTGATCATCTCAATAGATGCAGAAAAAGCCTTTGATAAGATCCAACACCATTTCATGATAAAAGCTCTAAGAAAACTAGGAATAGAAGGAAAGTACCTCAACATTATAAAAGCTATATATGACAAACCTACAGCCAGCATTATACTTAACGGAGAAAAACTGAAACCATTCCCTCTAAAATCAGGAACCAGACAAGGATGCCCACTATCTCCACTCCTATTCAACATAGTACTGGAATTCCTAGCCAGAGGAATTAGGCAAGAAGAAGGAATAAAAGGAATACAAATAGGTAAAGAAACTGTCAAAATATCCCTATTTGCAGATGACATGATCCTATACCTTAAAGACCCAAAAAATTCTACTCAGAAGCTTCTAGACATCCTCAATAGCTATAGCAAGGTAGCAGGATATAAAATCAACATAGAAAAATCATTAGCATTTCTATACACTAACAGTGAGCAAACTGAAAAAGAATGTATGAAAACAATTCCATTTACAATAGCCTCAAAAAAAATCAAATACCTAGGTGTAAACCTAAGAAAAAATGTGAAAGACCTCTACAAGGAAAACTATACACTTCTGAAGAAAGAGACTGAGGAAGACTATAGAAAGTGGAGAGATCTCCCATGCTCATGGATTGGTAGAATCAACATAGTAAAAATGTCGATACTCCCCAAAGTAATCTACATGTTTAATGCAATTCCCATCAAAATTCCAATGACATTCATTAAAGAGATCAAAAAATCTACTGTGAAATTTATATGGAAACACAGGAAGCCACGAATAGCCAAGGCAATACTCAGTCAAAAAAACAATGCAGGAGGTTTCACAATACCTGACTTCAAACTATATTACAAAGCAGTAGCAATAATAACAGCATGGTACTGGCACAAAAACAGACATGAAGACCAGTGGAACAGAATAGAGGACCCAGATATGAAGCCACAAAACTATAACCAACTTGTCTTTGACAAAGAAGCTAAAAATATACGATGGAGAAATAGCACAGCAACTAAGAGATAGCATAGATAAATGGGACTTCATAAAACTAAAAAGCTTCTGTTCATCAAAAGAAATGGTCTCTAAACTGAAGAGAACACCCACAGACAAAGGACTGATAACCAGAATATATAGGGAACTTAAAAAACTAAATTATCCCAAAACTAATGAACCATAAAGAAATGGGCAAGTGAACTAAACAGAATTTTCTCAAAAGAAGAAACTCAAATGGCCAAAAAACACATGAAAAAATGCTCACCATCTCTAGCAATAAAGGAAATGCAAATTAAAACCACGCTAAGACTCCACCTCACCCCTGTTAGAATAGCTATCATTAGCAACACCACCTACAACAGGTGTTGCTGAGGATGAGGGGAAAAAGGAACCCTCTTACACTGTTGGTGGGAATGTAAACTAGTACAACCACTCTGGAAAAAAATTTGGAGGCTACTTAAAAAGCTAGACATTGATCTACCATTCGATCCAGCAATACCACTCTTGGGGATATACCCAAAAGACTGTGACACAGGTTACTCCAGAGGCACCTGCACACCCATGTTTATTGCAGCACTATTCACAATAGCCAAGTTATGGAAACAGCCAAGATGCCCCACTACTGACGAATGGATTAAGAAAATGTGGTATCTATACACAATGGAATTTTATGCAGCCGTGAGGAACGAAATGTTATCATTCGCTGGTAAATGGATGGAATTGGAGAACATCATTCTGAGTGAGGTTAGCCTGGCCCAAAGGACCAAAAATCATATGTTCTCCCTCATATGTGGACATTAGATCAAGGGCAAACACAACAATGGGATTGGACTTTGAGCACATGATAAAAGCAAGAGCACACAAGGGAGGGGTGAGGATAGGTAAGACACCTAAAAAACTAGCTAGCATTTGTTGCCCTTAACGCAGAGAAACTAAAGCAGATACCTTAAAAGCAGCTGAGGCCAATAGGAAAATGGAACCAGAAACTAGAGAAAAGGTTAGATCAAAAAGAATTAACCTAGAAGGTAACACCCACGCACAGGAAATCAATGTGAGTCAATGCCCTGTATAGCTATCCTTATCTCAACCAGCAAAAACCCTTGTTCCTTCCTATTATTGCTTATACTCTCTCTACAACAAAATTAGAAATAACGGCAAAATAGTTTCTGCTGGGTATTGAGGGGGGGAGAGGGAGGGGGCGGAGTGGGTGGTAAGGCAGGGGGTGGGGGCAGGGGGGAGAAATGAACCAAGCCTTGTATGCACATATGAATAATAAAAGAAAAAAAAGAGTAAACGAGCAAAATCTAGTTGATGTTCTAGAATGGTTTTAGTACTTTGCAAAAAGCACTAATGGGCATTATCTCACTCATGAGTGGCAGTTTTGACTCTGATATGGAATTATGAGAAACAAGAGATTAGAGATTAACCATGCTGTATTATGGCTGATTGTGGGCCAAGACCCCCACATTAGAGTTCTAAGTAGGTGGTGAAAAAATAAACATGAAAGTACAAGAGGAACTCTTGAAGAAGCAGCAGGGGGTAAGGGGGAAGGGACATAATAGTGGGCATTAGGACTGAATATGATCAAAGGACAGTAGTATGGAAAAGGCACATTGAAACCCATTATTTTGTACAATCAATATATTCTAATAAGATATTTTAAACGTTTGTTAATTAGTTAATTAAAGCCAAACCTTTTAACCTGACACTATACAGTTGAATACCTCTTATTAATGGATTTCAAGGTGGACGTGAATGAAATGATTTTTAGTTTTTTATTTGTTCTGATGTTGGAAATTCATATGTTAATTAATTTTCTAGAACCATACTCTCTACTAATGATTCACAATGAAGAAATGAGTAAAATAAATGAGATATTTAGAGTTGTTAAGAATGCTGCTTTTTTTTTTTTTTTTTACAGTTTAAAGATTGTCATTTACTCTGGGGATGACATTCAAATACAGTTTTATTTTGTTGTCTCTGTAATTTATTTATGGAATATTCCAAACTTAGTGCAGTGCAGATATGAATGAACTGGCTTTAGTTTTCTCCAATAACTGCATTCCATCTGCAATCTCAACTCTATTTCCTGTTCCTTAAGTTTAGATTGAGTCATAACTAAATCCTGTTACTGCTTTCAGCCATATCTCCTTCCCCTTTCCTAACTGAGCAGCTGGTGTACGTGACTTGACTGTTTTTCATACTCCCTCCCTCCTTCCTCACCCAGCCCTTTCATGTCATGGCAGGGAAGAGTTAGTGAAAAGGGCAAAAGTTTTACTCTCCTGGACATTTACTTGCCAGTGCTTCCCTGGAAAAATCAGACTGACACCTACTCAAAGGCCATGTTCAAATGCTGGCTCTCTTGTAAAGAGCACAAAGGAGCTTTCACACTGGGAAATAACTCCTATAGTCTCTTTAGTTTCCACATTACTGGTGTGTATTGAAACCCATGCTGCTAGATTTCCCTTGCCCCTGTCTCCTTGATTGGAATAATGGCACCATGGCACCAGACATAACATCTAGAATAAGAGGTGAAGGCACAGGCTTCTTTGCTGTTATTTCTTTTCTCAGCCTTACCATATCCCTCCATTTCGTTCTCTTCACTCAAGAAGGCACAAAGAACAAATCAGAAAGTCTTCTGCATAAGTGACCAATGGAGAAATAAGATACATCTGTTATTTACCCATGTCTTTCAGCCCCAATCATTCTAAACTGCTCTATCATACTGGAGCTAAAATATTGCAAAATACATTTTGCACATATTTTTGCAAGCTGGTTGCTTCTTTTAGATGCTAACAATGGGAATCCTTGTAGGAAATTAAAAGAACAGAGCTGGAGAGAAAGGAACTTCTTCTTCTTCCAGGAGTCCAAACAACTTGGGCACACCCTCTTGGCAGACACAGAAACAGCCCTATGACACCACTCTCAGAGGTCTACTCACCAGCTTCAGAGCCACCTCTCAATTGTTCCAGTTCCTACAAGTGGTGACTCCTCCTTGTCCTTGTAGACTATTTTTAACACCATCTTCCCCCTTTCTCCCCTCAGCTCTAGAAAGGGTAGATGCTTCTTGCAATTAACTAATCTTTGGGTTACCTTGTAGCCCCTTTTCATTTTCATCATCCAAAAATTGCATTATCAGCTTCTTCTGTTAAGTCCTTTTTATTTTACTAACTGCAATCTAAAGGTTACAGAAGCTTGTCTTACCTTTGTTGAAAACAACCTCCTCTCCAATCCCTAGAAGTGGGTCTTCATTTTCAGTAGCCAATAACTCACTTCTCTAACACCTCTCTGCATTCCCTCTTGTCCTCACTCAGAGTCTGTTTATATGAGAGTTGAAAAGTGGTGAGAATGACAATTATTGTTAGAACCTACGGGGCTCAAGAATATGAAAGTGTAAAAGAGGAGGTGATATGATCAAAGCGCATTATATACATGTATGGAAGTGTTGTGATGAAACCCCTATAGGCAATTTAATATATGCTAACAGAAGGAGAAAGACCATATTGGGCACAAAGGGAGGGGTCTGACCACAGTTGCACATCATGCTTCTTAGAGAATGCACAATTCTTTGGTGGTTCTCCATCCACAGTTCAGTTTCACTTACCCTTAGTAGCTTAGCAGGAAATGTCCTACTCATCACCTTTTCAGATACAGAAAAGCCTATTTATGAAATGATGATGATGTGGTGAGGTGTGGATATGACTTCCTTTGTTTCTTAATGATTCTTTTCTGAGAAAACTAAAAATTTATGACTCTATATCAGTTCTGTAATTCTGTGGAAATTTTGCTGATTTATAAACTACCAATGTTAACACTAGACCAGTGGGCATTAACTTTTAAAAATAGCTAGCAAAAAGTGTAGCTAACGGAAATGAAGATTTTCCACTTTGAGCTAGCATCTAATGTATTATGTCTGAAGTGGGGGAAGAAATACTGAACACAGAGGAGCCTGAACACGCATTTCTACACCAAGCCCCTGACTCTTCCTAGGTAGAGCCATTTGCTAAGCTCTGGGCCTTTGGTTTCCTTAATTGTCAGATGAAGGAAATGGATTGTAATTACTGTAAACTTTATGAATCCAATAAAATTCCAAGAAACTAGTGGAAATAAATAAAAACTATAAAAAACAGCCTTTGAGACTCAACAATTGGATAAATATGCCCAGAATTCAATACATAAACTATTAAATTCCTGCTTTGAGTTTGCATCTACTGGTCTTATTACACTTTTAGGGATTCAAGTCTACTGCATTCAAATACCATTGCTCTCATGTTAGAAGAAGGAAGAGATAAAAAAGACAAATGTGGTCTCTCTGAAAAATTGTTAGAGTGATATATGATACAAATAATGAAGAGTAAACAAAGTTGAAAAAAATTGATATGCAATAAGAAAAGTCATGTTCTGTGTAAAATTGTTCAAGATTATAACAGATTGCACCCAACATTTAGACTTAAGCATTTCTTGAAGAGAAAAATCAGCTTGTTCAATTAGGTAATAAGCATCAAAGACTTTTGAGATAAAAATTGAAATGTGTTAGGAATTAATATGAACTTAAACCACTAGCTTAGCCTGAGAAAATGATAAGTAACAAAGAGATAATGACATTCTTTAAACAGTCATCAGAAAGCAAAGTAGCTACACTAAATGCTACTCTGAGTAAAGCATGTCTCCCGTTCAACCACTTAAAACCAAATTCATCTATAAAATGTGTTCTTTGTAAATTACTAAGAGGGTACAAACTTGAAATCAATACCCATGTTGACCAAAAAAAAAGAAGTTTGAGTATAGAATTGATTTGGATGAATGTTAATTTCCAACAATAACAGGAAGAGAGTGACAAATTAATCCCATGTTTTTCCTTGTATATATTACACCTCAATTGATTTCTTAGTGGATTTCTCTGCAGTAAATACTAAGAAGGAGAGCTTAAAGGAATTTAATTATTTCTCCTGTTCTAAAAAAGAAAATAACTGCTACCACTAGTCTTCTCTGTTCAAATTATCATATAAATTATTTTCTTTTTCAGTCATTTTTTGTTCCTTCTTAAATATGAGGGAAAGAACAAAGAAGTCCTATTGTTTAGACAGCTTTTCATAACTGTGACAAAATAAATACCCAAGACAAAAAATACTATAAAGAGAAAAATTTTATGTTACCTCACAGTTTCAGAGATTTAAATCTGTGAACAACTGACCTCATTGTTTTGAGGCTGTTGCAGCAAGCACATTGTGTCAGGAGCATATTATGAAGGATTTCTGTTCACCCCATGGTAGCCAGATAGCATAAAGAGGAGGGTGAAGGGGCTGCCTTCCCAATATCCCCTTCAAGGACACACCTTCAGTGCCTTAACTTCCTCTGTATAAAGGTAATCCCATCTCTTAAAGGTTCCACAAGCTCCCAATGATATTATAGACTGGTGACTAAGTCTTTAACACGTGTAAAACAATGGGGACATTCCATATCCAAACTATAGCACCTATGTTCAAATCAGTGAATAATTTGGTATCGCAAGCTCTAACATCTAAGGGTTTTTAATCTGAGTTCTCACAGTACCAAAGTGAAGATATGATTAGTAAAGGATTCAAGAATCCTAAATTCTGTGGTTCCTAAAATGAACCATAGAAGGTACACAAACAGATGAAAGAGCAAATACATCTAAAACATGTTCAGTTCACTGAATAAGTATCTGTTTAGTACCTGCTCATGCACAAATTTAGATCTTCTAATTCAACCCTCAGAGTTCTTTGGTCATTTTATAAGCCTATTATAACTGCTCGTGGATCCCAAGGAATATTACAAACTGTCAATGAGAGTATAAAAAACTGAATTGCATTCATGATCACAAATCCACATTTCCATTTATCATGAATATTAACCACTCTTTTTTTATTAGTCCCTCAAAAAGAAAAGATTGAGAAGCCAAGTGGCAGAGATTTGCTAGTTGCTGTGTGTAATGAAAAGATGAATATGACATAGTTCTTGACCTTAAAAAGCCCACTGTCTAGTTTTAGAAGAATCAATGCTTATTCATTCTACAATACTGAATGTGTCCTTGGTGTGCATCACCCTAACAGCACAGTATGAGAAATGCTATGACAAGAGTATACAATGAGTTCATTAGGTGAATGAATGAGTGAATGCCACCTTTATTGGCAAAAAATGATCAAGGACAGCTTTGCTGAGGAGGCTACAGTCCTTTTACATGAGCTGTACTGAAAGAACAGAGAACTACGCTCCTTTTTATCCCCATATATTTTCTAGAGTGATATTTTAGCAATGCAAAAATCCCTTATATTACTTCCCTTCTTTGCAGTCATCATAGCTTCCTGTAATTTTAAGGATAAGGCAAAACATTTAGTATGATGGTGAATAATACAAGCCTCTACAGGTCTGGTCCCAGTTTGCCTTTATAGCCTCAATTTCCTGTTCTGGTACCACCTAGCTTTCCCACCTTATCCCTTTAATTCATTTGTCTTTAGTTAAACTGAATTATAAGTTTATCCAGCATGCCTTTCTTATCTCAGAACATTTTTGAACAGCATCACATCCTCAGTTTTGCACGCTTAAACTAATCTTTAGGCTTTAACTTTAATGTAATTTCTTCAGAAAAGTCTTTACTGGTTTCTCCTATTTGTCACAAGATATTATCACATTGTTTTTCTTAATCACAGCTTTTATCACATTTATATATTTATTTGGATGAATGCATAGTTTTTTATGCCTTCCAGAAGTTCACAGTGAATACTGTTAATCAGTGTATCCTCTCTACCAAGCAATAGATTATTTCCTGAAAAAAAGTTTGAATAAAAGAAGTTCTATACCTCTTCCTAGATGAACTAAAGCTGTGAACACTCCAATGCAGCAGATGGGAGGTCAGAAATAGAGTGAGGCTACCTGGTGAACATCAGTTCACAGAAAATGAACATTGACAGGATGCATATTCTTACTCTTGTGATAGGAATGCAAATTGTTCAGTGGTGGGCACTAGTCCATGGTCCTGTACCATATCTTCTCATTTAATTCTCATAATTGTATTTACCTTTATTTTGTAGGTGATAGTTCTGATGCACAGAAAGGGCAAATGACTCATCCAAGCTCACTCATTTAAGCAAAGTCAGAGTTCACACCCAAACACTACACTTACAGAACTTACAAAACCAGCCCTCAGTCCTCTGCTGCCCGGTGGAAGCAGCAGACAAGCACTAGTTATCAAGGAACTAGCAGCAAATGAGGATGGGTCAGGGTCAAGCTATGGATGATAACAGGAATAAAAGTGGGATTTTAGAACAAGAGCGAAACCAGACTTTTTAAATGATGAAACAAAGAAGATAGAAGGCTCTGCAGTTTACAGATCATGTGGAGTCTATGAACAGCTACTTTTATGGAATCTCAGAAATCTATATTAAATTGGAAAACTTAGGTTATGTGTACAAAACTGTAGACCTAACACATAAAGAAAAAGGGACAATAATTTGGCTGTTTTTTCTTATGCTTAAATAAGAATTCACAACAATTTTATCTTCTAAATTGTGTCTTTGCTTCAAGCTAATATTCTTAAGTTAATTCAGAAGATATTCACTCACCAGTATTATATCTTTAGACCTTTTATAATTGTCCACCAGTTCCAGGCCATTCAGACATATTCATGGGACATGTTAGAGATACACAGGACTTTGACCAAAGTCTTCTTTTTAGTCTCAGGGACCCTGGCCACACACCATAATTTAAAATGTTTTCTTTCTTGGAACGTCAACTGAAACAGTAACATATAACAGTTCATTATTGTCTTAACTAGGCAAATCCACAGAATTTCTATGTGTTTCTTTCTCAGAAATATAAATACTATATCATTACAGACTTCCTCTGAGAAAACCACAAACATGTGAAGAATTTTCCCAGGACCTAAATAAATTAATGGCATGACAATTACTGATTAACTGAATTAATTACATATTAACCCTGGCAATGATTTCTGCCTACTTAAAAAATAGATACACAGTTTTGGGACAATGTTCTGTTCCATCTTTACTAAAAATTAGGGGAACCAGATCTATGTAGACATATGGAAAAAAAGAAGTAATCTCAAAAGCAGCCGGCAAAACACATGTGGTAATAGCAGAATGATACATAATAATGTTTCATTTTGTTTGTTGGTACTGAAGTTTGAACCAGGTGCTCTACTGCTTGAGCCATGCTTCCAGCCCTTTTTTCTCTGGTGATTTTTAAAGTAGTGCTCATTTTTTGCCCAGGCTGCCTTAGAACAAGATCCTCTATAAATGCTAACTTGTCATTCATCTAGTTAGTGGATTAATTAAGACTAAAATTCCAGCAACTGCCTTTTGGTCCACAGTTTACTCCACTACAGTACCTATATCTGTTGCCTCTAAATTAAAGGATTGCTTTGTTTTGTATTTAGCAAAGGCTTATACATACATTATGGAGCATCCTATATTTTTCTTAAAAACCTCAAGAATGTATTTAGGAGTTTATATATTCATGTTCTCAGGCATTCATTTATTTATTCACTTAGCCAGCAACAATTTACTCAGCACTAAAAAAGACCACATGCTGTACAAA
This sequence comes from Castor canadensis, assembly GCF_047511655.1. NCBI lineage: Eukaryota > Metazoa > Chordata > Mammalia > Rodentia > Castoridae > Castor > Castor canadensis. Next base: position 108,834,354 of record NC_133392.1, read on the forward strand.
CACTGAGGATACAATAGATGAATAGGAATTGCTTCTTTCTTCAAGGGTTGTAGAGGCAAGTAGGGTACTAAAGTGGTAATGAACAACTGATATAACTAATTATATACAAGGTGCAGTGGTAACATAGAGGAAAGCTATGTCTGTCTGTCCATGAGGACCACTTCACAGAGAAGGCAAGTTTGGACTGTGCTCTTAAGTAGAACTTTATCAGGAAGATGAAAGACATTACTTTATTCATAAACAAAGCAAGATCTTTAACTACCAATAAGAGCACTATTAGTGCTCTCTAAATTCCTAAAATGGCTGCAATACTATGGGATCAATGTAAGAAAATGTTAAAATGCTGCATGTTTTTAGGAAGAGAGCAACGGTACTCCTGGTATTAGCTACAGGTGTTTGCCAATTCTCTGGTATATAAACTCTACTCAGTACAAGACAGTGCGTGCAGAGGGAAGTGCTCTAAATCAGAAAACTCGGTTGAGTTCCATTTCTGGCACGTATGAACCAAGGTACATGTTTCACAAATTTGGCAATTTATTTTACTTCTCTAAAATTGTGTTCTTACTTATAAAAATAAGGCTACTCCCACCTATCTTACAGGGTTATCTTGAGGATTATGCAAAACAGTGAGTGGTGCCTGTCAGGGTCTTGCATGTTGTAGATCCCCATTAGATGGCTTGCTGAATCACAATCCCGTTTAAAACATTTCAGTGGTCTTATTCTCCTCACTGCAAAGATGCCCTCTTTCAACCTCACTTCTTTAAAAAAAAAAAAAAGCAATTGAAATAACACAGCCTTACATAAATTCCTTAGAATTATTTATGCCTGAATTTTCTTATTATAAGAGAATGTAACAAATAGCGCACAAGGGACAGACAATCTCCAGAGATCTGGACAGGTATTCAAGATAAATTTGATAAGGTAAATATTATAATCATCACAATAGGACAAACCATAAAATGAACAAATAATATAATATCTGAAAGGATATTAATTCCAGGTCATTTAGACTGCAGTCTATTCATGGATGATTGCAAGAAATAAAAAAATACAGGCAAATTATTATCCAAACCTCAATACAATTGAGACTACTCTCCCTCAGTGATTGCTGAATTAGAAGCAACACCTATTTCTCTCATTTACCATAAAACTAAATAACTAAATAACATTATCTGGGTCACAAAAACTCCTTGGCCTTCTGTTTTTCAGATTGTCATTAAAAATGGGTCATTTACAACAGCCAATCCAGATTAAAGAACTTACTATTTTTTTATATTGGCTGTGTTATAGAAATTATATGTAAAAAATAGAAATGTTGATCAAAAATTTTAAAAGATAACAACAGATGTCAAATTCAGAATGCAAATGTTACACAAAATCTTCCTATTCACTTCTTGGGGAATTCTTATAGATGATTTGAGGTATTAATATTTCATTTTTTATCTTTAGCCATATGGTAATTACTACCATTATCATTTTAAGCAAGCTAAATCTAATCCTGTATTAAGTACACAAACAGAAAGAAAAATTACATTAGCTATATCTGTGAGTTTTCCTGCTTCATTATCTTTGGTCATATTTTTAATACCTGATGGGAAATGAGGTAGTGGTCTCAATCCTAAATTTTATAAGATGTTCATTAATTTACTTAAAGAAAACTAGTATATATTTACTATTTGACAGACACTAACAGAAGACAAGTAGTCTGCCTACCAAAGAGCTCACAGGTGAAGACAGTGTTGAATGGGCAGTATTGAGCACTATATAATATGGGACACCATGTACAGGATGGACTGACTACCACTGAAATAAAAGGCCATAAATTTGTACCAGAGCATGGTTCTGAAGGATGAACAGACTCCACTGCAGGAAATCAGTTGGAAGAATAATCTAATCAGAAGAAACATCACAGAGATGTTCAATATAATGCTGTGTCTGATGAGTTCAATGAATTTTACGTGGCTCAGAAGAATAGAATCTGCAGGCTGGACACAGTTGGAAAGATATATACAAGTCAGAGCATGTTGATATTTTAGCGTAATACTAAATTGTATGGACTTTATTCCACAAATAACAGATGTGGGAGATACTTTTGAGTAACTGTAAGAAAGTTTCAAATGTTCACTTTGCACTTTAAAAGTGTATTCTTATAGCGATAAGTAATTTGAAGGGCATGGACTCTTGGATAAAGTAGAGAGAGAAGACTACAGGGAGTATCAAAAATATGAGAAGAGAATGAGGAGAAAATGGTGACAGAGGCAAAAGTTCTAAGAAACTTTAAGAAAGAGGCCAAACAGACAAAGTCTTAAATGCACAGAAGTGTCAAATAAGATAAACACTGAGAAGTGGTTTCTACACAGAGGCAGTCATTAATAGCCTTCAAACATTTTAAGGGGGTAAGGGAGGGAGCGTGAGGGGGGAGGAGAAAGGGAGGGGGTGGGGGGGACAAGGGGGGAGAAATGACCCAACACTGTATGCACATATGAATAGAATAAATTTTTTTAAAAAATTCTCCAGAAAATAATGGAGATAGAAACTTGATTTGCAGGGACCACAGGATGAAATTAGCATCTTTCTAGGAACTACATCCTGAAAAGATAAGAATGGGTCCCTAAGTGGGACTCAAAATAAAAACAATCCTTCAGAGTCAATTTAAGTTAATGGAAAATATATAGAGATTGAAATGAATCCTTCACACACTCAGCCCTATGACAAAAGGAAAATTTCTTTTATTCCTGGAAAAAGTTGCAACCTCACTTCTATACAGACCCCAACTAATTCCTATTCCTTATGACTGAGTAAAACTCCATTGTGTATATGTATACACCACATTTACTTGATCCATTCATCAGTTTTAGGGCACCTGGATTGTTTCCAAAGCTTGGCTATTGTGAATAGTGCTGTGATGAAAATCAGTGTACAGGTGTCTCCAACCATATGGTATTCTATCTCTAGCTTTTTGAGGAATCCCCATACTATTTTCCATAGAGGTTGTAATAATTTGCATTCCCACCAACCATGTATAAGCGTTCCTGTTTTGCCACATCCTCACCAGCATTTGTTGTTATTGCCCTTGAATTTGGCCGTTCTAACTGGGGTGAGATGAAATCTTATTGTTTTGATTTACAACTCTTTTATAACCAGGGAAGTTGAATTTATTAGCCATTTGTACCTCCGCCTTTGCAAGGAATAATGACATGTGGCTTGAAGGTAAATGGATACAATTGAAGGACATCATGTTAAGTGAAGTGAGCCAGGCTCAGAAAGAAAAAAGCCACATGTTTTCTGCCATATGTGGAAGATAGATCCAAAAGATAAACATATACAGCAAAACAAGTATGATCATATACAAACTCAGATGTAGAACACGTTTGTAATACTGGAATAGCTCTGTGGAACTCAGGGAAAGAGAGAAAAGAAAAGAGAATGATAGATCATCAGTAATATCATAAAATATTACATCTGTGAAGGTAGAGGATGTAAGGATGTGTACTGAAAGCTGTTGAATAATGGGGATGGGAGGTAAAAGAATAAGGGAGAGCATGGAAGGGATTGAACAAACCAAAGTAAAGTATACCCACAGCAGGGATACATTGAGAAACCTCTTTGAACATCAACTTAAATATTAAGAACAAAAGACAGGACTGTGAAATAGGTACTGTGAGTGGGGAGAGGTAACAGGGGGAGGGAGAAAAGTGAATGAAGAAGATTAAGGTGAGGGTATATGATTGATGGACTTTATACACCTATATGAAATAGAACAAAGAAACCTCTTGCCATTGTTTTAAGTGAGGCTGGGAGGGGGCCGAGGGGGAGAAACAATGGGGGAGATACTAATGTACAATATAAACCTAATCAGAATTGTCACATGAATCCCCCTATACAATGAATTTATCCTAATAAAAAATATTTTTAAATCCAGAAAGCCACTTCTAGAAATTTTCCTAGAATAAATGCACATGCTACAGTACATTGACAAATTATTTACAATAAGAAAAAGAGTATGTAAGTAAAAAAAAAAAAACACTTTACTCAAAGATGAGTAAGAATCAAAAAGGTAGAACACAGGTCTTTACAAAGAAACAAAGAGAAAAACACAGGAATACAACAGTAAATAATGGAAGCCAAAGCTCAGTATATGGAAAATATTGTTATGAGACTCGATAAAATAATTTTGGGGAGCTAGGGAAGAGAGGGAGGGAGGGCAGGGCAGAGGGAGAGAGGAGAGACCCTCTGTAAAATAAAATCACATAGAAGAGAGAAAATGGAGAGAACAGTGCATAAGACTCAGTAGTTGCCATAGTTGTAATGGTTTTCCTTCCAAAATTCATGCTAAAATGTAATTGCCAATGTGACAGTATTGAAAGATAGGCCCTTTAGGAAGTGATTAGGTTCCGAGGGTGGGTTGAATGCCTTTTTAAACGCCTTTGGGGAGTGGGTCCTTTCTCTCTTTGCCCTTCTCTGGTCTGAGGACCGTGCTTCTCCTCCAGAAGACACAGCAGTCAAGATGTCATTTAGAATTGGACACTGGGCCCTTATTGCATACCAATCCTATTGGTGGCTTCATCTTGGTCCAATCCGCCTCCAGAACTCTAAGAAATAGTTTTATGTTCTTTGGCAACTACTCAGCCTTGGGTATTCTGTTATAGCAGCATAAAACAAATATTGTAGTAGACATTTAATAAGTGTCTGTCAAATTAATAAATATTGTAAAAAACAAAGAAGATAGAAAGTGTATCAGCAAAACATAGTAAACATGGAAACACATAGTGAAATCAACATAGAAATGATGGCCAACTTAGAAATGGCAAAAGGGAGAATTAACAATACTGGAACTATATTAAGGAATAGACTTAAAGCAAATGCAGTACATTGAAAATGAACAGTTTCAAGGAATTAGAGAAATGGATAGGTAAAGAAAACAGTCAACACATAATCAGTATTCTGAAAAAGGAAACAAAAATTTAGAAAAGGCAATAATATAAGAACAGCAAATATTTTAAAGTATGACTTAAGATAATTTTCTAGAAATAATAAATTATTAAAAGGTGTTAAGGCACAGTGTGATCGAAGATAAAGTCACCCATAACGGTCATATCTTAGTAAAGTTAATGGATTCAGAAATACAAAAAGAATATTTTCAGATTCCAGTAAAGAAATTAAGTCACTAATAAAATTTTTGAAAATAATTTCTATCCCCAAGATGTTTATGAACCATGGAGCATATACACTATTCTGTGAGAAATTTCACTCAGATTAGTATCATGGAGTTCTAATTTGTCTTGTCATAACTTAGAACAGTTCCTTTTTTTAAAGACAGGATCGCACTGTATAGCCCAGGTTGGTCCAGAACTCAAAATCCGCCTGCCTCAGTCTCCCAAATGTAGGGATTACATGTGTCCACTACAATATCAAGTTGCTCATTTGGTTTTCTTAATATTGCTAAGAAATATTTCATTCTATGAACATTAGCACAATTTGTTTTCCTTTTTTCTCACTGAAAGACAATTGAGTTGTTACCACGTAGGTGTATTATGAATATAACTGCTAAAATATTGTACAAATTTTCATGTATGTTTCTTGTTTCACCTAGGAACTATTTAGGGATGAAAATTTTAACATAACTGGGGTATGTTTAAATTTAAAAGAAAATGTCAAACAGTTTTTCAGTGTTTTGATATTCTATATTCCAACCAGCAATGTTTGAGAATTTCAGAAATTGCTAATTCTCACTAGCACTTGTACCAACAGATCAGGTTGGTTTTTTTCCCCTTAGATATTTTACAAGGTATGAAATGGCATCGAACTGTGGTTTTACTTTGCAATATTACTTGGTAATATTGAGAATCATTTCACAGGGAAAGGAAAGGAAAGCTAAATCTCGAATGTGGTTGATGTGCTCCCTGTTGAGGAGCAAATAAAGTAATCTTAAATTAACAGAGGCCACTACGGGAAGGGGACCAGGAAGTAGCGAGGAGGTCTTGTAGAGATGAACCAATGTGAGTTGCAATACACAAGTTCATGGAAGCAATGCTAGGAATCTCTGTATAGCTATCTTCATCTCAAGCTAGCAACAGCACTATGTATTTTCTCTTCAACAAAATCAGAGAATCATTTCAGTTGCTCTTAACTTTTGGCATATCACGTTTTTTAAGTGTCTGACCAAGTTTTTTTAGCCACTTTTAATTGGATGGTTTGTATTTGCATTATTAATTTTTGTAGGAGTTTCTCCTATATTTACCCAAGTCCTTGGCTAGGTATATTTCTTCCAGTTTGTGACTTGCACATGCAGTTCCTGGAATGCATTTTGAGTGAGAAGCTTTTAACATAATCAAATTCCCCATTTTCTTTTATACTTAGCCTATTTTATATTATAAGATTTTTCCTCACCCCAAAGGGCACAAAAGAGTATTTGTTATTCTAAAAACTTTTATTTTATTCTTTTATGTTAAATTTTGCTTTCCATTTGGAATAAATGTTTGTGTGTTGGTAGGAGCCAGGATCATTTTCATAGAGAGCCCATGTGTACAGTTGTTCAAGTTTTTAACATCAGCGCACTTGAGGAGTAAAAATATCATATTACAATCCACCCACTTTAACTTGAGTAATGTACACAGTCCTGCAACTTCACAACAATAATGGCAAAGAATTTTCCCATCACTCCAAAGAGTTCGTTCTCCTGTCTATGTGACGAATCCCCACACACTGAGTTCTGACAACCACTGATCTTTTTGTCACTGTAGTTTTGACTTTTCTATAATTTAATATGAGTGAAATATCAGTATGCAGTCTTTCATGTATAGATTTTTTTCATTTGGCATAATGTTTTTGATATCAATCCACATTGCTGGGTGTATCAGTACTTCTTTTGTAATTGCTAATTAATATTCCATACAATGAATATACCAAATTGGTTTATCCATTAATCAGACATTTGGTTTATTTTTGAGTTTAGGCTATCATGAATAAAATTGTAATGAGTATTTAAATATAATAAGATATTTATAAGGACATGTGGTTTTCATTTTTCTGAGTTAAATACCAAGGAAAGGATATCTGAGTCATTTTAGTAAATGTATACATTTAAGTTTAAAAGAGACTACCAAATTATTTACCAGAATGGCTAAACTTTTGCATTTCTGCCAGCAGTATATGAGAGTTCCAGAAGATCTGCACTGTTACCAAAGTTGGCATTAACATTTATTTTTGTTTATCTTAGCCATTCTAATGAGAGTGTGGTATTATCTTCTTATGGCTTTGATTTGCATTTTACTAATAACTAGCAATGTTGAGCATATTATCATGTTTATTTTCCATTCACATATCATCTTTTGTAAATTATATGCTGAGGGTTTTTGTCCATAATTTTATGTAGTTATTTTTCTCTTTACTGATCTTTAAAAGTTATTCATATACACTGAAAAACAAATCCTTTACAAGATGTATGTTTTGAAAATATTTCCTCCAAAGCTGCAGAATGCAGTTTTATTTATTTCATACATCTTGTAAAGGATTTGTCTTTTAAAGAGTAAACTTTTAAAGTTTGATGATAGCCAATATATTTATTTCAAGTTATATGCTTTTTATGTGTCTAAATAAATCTTTGTTTAACCCACAGTCACACAAATTACTTTTCTATGCTTTCTTCTAGAAATGTATTTGCTTAAGTTTAAGTGTATGTCTATGTACATTTGAGTTCATTTTTATGTATGACCTAAGTTTTAATCCAAGTTAAATTTTTACATCTGTATGTCAAAATATCTAGCACTAATTGTTTAAAATGTACATTTTTTCCATCATTGAACTATTTAGGCACTATAATTGGAAATTACTTGATCATGTATGTGTGGGATTTTTTCTAGACTCTACTTGTTCCATTAATCTTTTGTGTCTACCCTTATACAAATATAACATTGTATTGAAATTGATCAGTGTAAATGTTCCACCTCTGTTTTTCTTATCCAAAACTGTCTAGATATCCAAATGTTTTGCATTTTTATATAAAGTTAGTAAATATCTTGCCTTTTTTTTACCAAAAATAAGTCTACTTCATCCTTATCTTTAAGTGCGATTTAACAGGAAGACTGCTATAAGCTCCTAAAAGGTACAACACTAGTCACGGAAGGGAGGAAATGGTGTAAAAACCATATCCCTTCCAAAGAAAGATTTCTGTATGCCTCTCTTCCACAACAATCACTCACTAATTCATCTCTCCTTCCTTTCAGAGGTAGAATAAACCTTCATTACACATTTTGTGTGTGAACTACATTTACTTTCATGCTATTGTTTTCTGCTTAAATACCTGTTTATAATAAATACTCTTTGAGTTTATGGAAATTATGAAAATTTATGAAAGAAAATAGGGGTTAATTTTAGCTAATGAATGGAGAAAATGTAGCTAAATTCAGAAAATTTATCTCCACAAAAAAACAGAGAAAGGGGAGTAGTACTTAGAAAAGAAAAGGAACAGAAGAGGAACAAAGAGTTTGTGCTGTTGCTTTGGCCAGGAGACTTGCATAAGTCTACTTGTTAAGAGGAAAATGCTTATATGCCAGAAGCACCTGAGGGTAAAAGGATAATGGATGGAGTAGAAGTAGAAGTAGAGCACAGGTAGACCATCCACCTTGCAAAGAAGCAGGGACTGGGATGAAGATGGTTACACATGTGTAAGTGGGGAGAAAATAGATAATTAATATTCACCATTTTCTTTTAAAAAGTATTGTCTGCTATTAGAGGACTGGAGACATTGTGACTTCCAAGGCTTAATAGCTGAGCAAGAGGCATAAGCTGGTTTGGGGTATGCTTCATTTGGTGATCCCCTTAACAGTAAAACAGGATCATGACCTATTTAAACAATGTCAATAACTTAGTGACTCAATTATGGTGACCTCTGTCAAAACTTAGTTTGGATACTACTGACATTATGAGTCTCTCTGGTACTAAAGTCCTTGGAAAGAGAAAATATAAGCTCCAATCTGGTTTTGTCATTATGGTCTTAAGCAAGTATGAGAACGCCATAGGCCTCAGTTTCCTCACCAGTAAAATAAAGGGATTATGGAAGGCATTATTAATTTCCTTCTTGCTCTACAATTCTATGATCTATGGCTCTGCTATACTTTAAAAGGCAAGGAAGCAAAATTTAGGGAATTACTATCATAAAAGTTTCCCTTTCATAAAGGCACAAATACATAAAATGAAATTTAAAACAAGCCACATATAGATGAGATAAACAGAGCAGCTTTACCTCTGATAAGGATAAGTTTAAAGGAGATCCTGAAATCCTAGTGGCATGACATCATAGGTCATATCAGCCAGTATTCAATTCTATTAGTGACTCCTGGAGCAACTGCTTGACCTGTAAAAGTCACAGGTATCTTTTTCCACAAAGAGAATCAAAAATAACATGTTGTCTTAATATTAACCAGGCAAATCCATCAGAACAATTTACATAAGTGCAATTTCAGTCTTTCATCCATTAAAACACTGAAATAACTAAGCTTAGTCCAGACCTCTGCTATTTAAATAAGCATGTTTTATAATACCAGGCTTTCATTTCCTGGGACAGACACATAGAAGATGATTCACTAACAAAGTGTATATGTAGTTATACTATAACCTTATAAAGGCTATACTAAGTATTAATGAAATTACCAAAAATAAATAAATAAAGGTGACCAGTCCTTAAGAAAAGATACTGTACTTCCATCAACTGATAAGTATTTAATTCCACTATTTTAATTATGTAACCTATACAAGCATAAGATGCCCTTCACTAGATAATCTATCTCATCTTGAGCAGTTGTTTTAAATGGATGCTCAAAACCTGAATGTTCAATAATTAATTAATTAAGAATAAACAATACAGGTTCTGGTCTCAAGGAGACTTTAGCAATAAATCAAAGGTAAAAAATTCTGAGCACCTGAGATTTACAGTAGACAGATGGCTTGTCCAAAGTCACAGAGCTAATAAGAAAGGTTGTGACACAAAGCCAGGCAGTGTGACCCCAAAGTCTACATTCCTAACTCCACACCAGCAGCTTCATCTCAGTCTTTCATCATTTTAAATCTTGAGTTGAGGGTATGTATGTGGGTATGCATGAGTGTTCAAATCGATGAAGCAGAATTGCAGCCTTCACTTACAAAATACATTCAAATATTCCATGCTGCCTCTCCTCTAATTGTTTGCATATACTTCTGTTTTTCCATTCTCCTTCTATCCAAATTCTTTCACATCAGCTTAAACCCTATCTCTCTCACGGGGCTCTTTCCCTTGCTCAACTCTGATTACAGCTGACTTCAATTATGCATTAATTGGTCAATATGTTTATTTTGTCTCCCAAGCTAGAGTGAAAGTACATTGAGACTGAGTATGTATATTTTGCTCTGTCACAATGTCTAGTTTGCTCACTGATTAAATAGGTTTGGATACTTGAGTTACCATAGTAAGAAAGCACAACAAAGAGTACCAATGTAGCAAACTTGCCTTTGCTACAAAGGCTAGCTTATCCAGTGATTAAATTCCAGAATTCTCCAGTTCCCGATGTAAGAAAGGCTCAGATTTTTACTGTATTAGAATAAACATGAAACTTGTGCTCAAACACTGACACGTATAATTACAAATAAATAGTATGTACATAAAATGATATTTCTACAGCAATGACCTTTTCATAAAAATGAAAATCAACATAAGGTAAATGATCTTTAAATTTTTTAGTTTCATTTCAGTAGAAGAATCTAACTAAGTTTTAAAAAGAAGCAAAGATAAGAGTGGAAAGGAAAGAAATTCATCATGCTTTAAATTACAGAACTCTTCCAATCTTTTTAAGTTTTGCAGGCCCATCAATTCTAAATTTCTCATCTTCTCAATGGTTCAAATGGGATTTTTTTAAACATTTATGGTTTAGCTGCTTATGTTTTTAAAAGTTGAACTTTAACGTTTTTGAGTTTGCCAAATGAATGACTGTACAAACATGGCATAAAATGCTTTATACTTTGGGGGCATGTTTAACCTTTGGTAGAATTGTGAAGCTTGTAGACACAATAGGGAAGAGTATATACTTCATTTGTCATTTATCCAGACATTGATGTATTGGTAGCAACAAACTTGTAGTTTTCCAGTAGGATATTTCTGTACACAATTTCCCAAAGTAAAAGGACACATGTGTGCACAGATAAATACACAATAACCCATAATGCCAGCATATTGGGTGTAGGGCGCCCACTGAAGCAACAATCACATCGGTGTTCTGAGAAGGTTGTCCCCCTTTATCCCTGGTCAACTCTTATTCAATTGCTGGCTTGTCTAGAACCTCATAAAAGGAAAAATATTTGTAGTAGCAGAAGCATGTGCTTTCCTTGGCTTCAATCCCAAACATATTTTATGTTATGAAGCACTTTATTTTTCAAAAATATTTATAATTTCGGTTTTCTTTTATATTTTTAGCAACAAGCTTTGAGTTACTCATAGTGTAAATTTTACAGTGTGACAAGCAAGGGCCTTAATAATATAGTTTGCATAATATTTGTAGTTATAAAGCATCTTCACTATTAGAATTTCATCTAATTCTCCTAATCCTATGAAGTATATATTTATTAGTCCCATTTAAAACTTAGAAAACAAAGCTCAAACAGATGGTTTGCTCAAAATCAGATAAGCAATGCAACAGAGCAAAGAGTTACATTAAGATGTCAGTACAGGGTCAGTGTTTTCCCACTTTCCACTGTCTAAATGGAGATGGGTTCATTTGTGTCTTAAAGGAATACTGGTCTTCAGTGATCCCTATTGCCTTAGTCTACTTTCTCTTCTATAACAGAATACATGAGACATAAAGACAAAAGGTTTGTTCTGGAGGCTGAGAAGTTCAGATCCATTAACTACATCTGGTGAGGGCCATGTGTAGCTTCAATTTATGGAAGTAAACATAGGCTAGCAAATGGGTGCACAAAACATGTGGGCAGGCTTGCTTCATTACACCTCACTCTCAAGGTAACCAATCCATACTTAACACAAAAAAGGCATTAACGTATTCATGAAGGCTCTGCCCCATGATCCAAACACCTCCTAGTAGGTCTTTCCAACAGTCACAATGACGATCAAATTTCACCATGAGTTTCTGAGAGGGCAAACTATCTAAACCATAGCACCTATTAAACTTCAGATGCTCCTTTTACCTGTTGGATTATTAGATTGTTTTTCCTTTAAAATCTTTATTGAAAAGCATTATAGTATATGTGTGTTCACACTTATACAAAAAAACATATAAAACATTGAACGTGTCATTCTCTATGAGTTGGTCCTTTTGAAAATTCAAGCAAGAAAATTCAATTCAAAACGTTTTTTAAATCTACCCTCAAAGATAAGCTTTTTACTATGCCACCATTCAATATTAATAATAGTTACTATATAGCATTTCATTATGTCTTTATCATAATCTTATTAGTAATATGTATATTTATAATATTAGTATATTTATAATACTAATATTATACTAATATAATATAATATAATACTAATATTATACTAATATTTATAATAATTAGTAATATGTATATTAGTAATATGTATATTTAACAGACATTATGTCCAGGTTTCTATTATTGTGTTTTTACATGCTGTTGAGAGTAAAATGTTTCACATTTTACTGGAATGTGAAATAATCAGGAAAAGACTGATTATTCAGTAGCCATGGTAATAAGCTGGATTTAAACGTATACAATTGGTCAGTGAAAACACACTTCAACAGCCATGTTCCTAGAAGCCAACCAGGCTCAGAACCTCTGAAAGCCAACCAATGGGAGAACAGCTTGACTTCAGTAACTGTACCTCTAAAGTCAGGCAATCAGTAACAAACACACACTGATAACATACTTCTGCAACACTGGGTCAACCTATCACTAAACGTCCCACTTTAGAAATCCTGGACTCCACACAAAATCAGCTTCAGACTATTCAGAAGGGCTGCGCTTCACAAGCAAGGCTCTCCCTTGCTTAAAAAGGCAACAAGCTCAGTGTTTTTTAGATATTAAGTGGTGGTCTCTTTTTTCAAAGATGATCATTTGTGTGTGTGTATATATATATATATATATATATATATATATATATATATATATATATTGTTCTTCCTGTTAATTGTTTAAGAATAAATTCTCATGAAAGTGATCACTACTTTAAGTAGTATAATGATACTTAATGTCGTGCTATTTTTCTCAAGACTTATTTTGGTGTACAATGACATCAGCACTGAATAAATACATCTGTGCTATAACAATTTCACCAATACTAGAGGCTATTGTATTTTTGCTCACTTAACAGGCATAAACTGGCTATTTAAGTTGTTTTAATTAGTATTTGTGGCTCATTTTTCAAGAGCACAGATTAGCATAAGTGTGTAAGATTTTAAAGGAATCCAGGAAAACGAGCTGGGAAGGTACAAAACAAAGTTATGCCCATTATGGGACCTATTCATAATTGTAGATAGAAGACTATTAATTTTTATGATAATTAACCAGCACACATACTTTTAAAGAAATGGCATTTTACATTGCTCTCTCTGTAAAGCAGATATAGAGCTGAAGACCATAATACTTCAAAAATTATTAGAGAGTACTATCAGGATCCACATTTAGAAAAATAATACTTCAAAATATTATTAGAGAGTACTATCAGGATCCACATTTGTGGAAGTGAGATCAAGAAAGCAGGTGTGGTGGTATGGAGGAGAGATGCAAAGTTTTGGTCCCACCCAAATAATGGTCTCAAATAACCTTCTGGATATCACAAGCTAGGTCCAAGGGGCCAGGCCCTTGATGCTTTCACGCTGATTATTTGCTGCATAGGATATAGGCTGCCTCAGGAAGTGGGCAATGAGGGAAAATGACTGACAGCAATTTCTGACAGCTAGGTCATTCATTAATCCTGAAGAAGGGGTCAGCATCCAGAACAAACATAAAGAAGACACTCAGAGGGTTTAACTTAAGAGTATTGAAAGAAGAGTCACTTTACAGGGCTTAGGTACAGTCAGGGTTAATGAAACTGACCATGAAGCTCCCAAAGACTAAAGGTGCCTAGGTATAAGGGGCAAGGGAAGGAACGCAGTGCTCCTGAAACCTGTGCTAGAGTCAGGAATGAGGGAGTCAGTTCCCTTGTTCTTGGCAGAGGAACATAGCCTGCACAGAAACCCGGCTTGGGAGGTTAATAAATAACTTAACCACTCTCTTCACGTTTTCCCTTCTTCTATTGACTTCCACAGGTCAAAATCAACTGGAATCCAAAGAACAGGAAGCACTGTCCTAATGTGCTGTAACAAAGTACCATAAACTGGGTGGCTTATAAACCACAGAGACTTATTTCTCATAGTTCTGGAGACTAAGATGTAACAAGACCAAGTGACAGGCAAATTTAGTGTCTGGTGAGGGCTCATTTCCTGGTTCATAAACTGTGTTTTCTCACGGTGTCTTCACATGGTAGATAAGTGGAGAGGTGGGTCTCTTTGGAGTCTTTTATAGTAGCCCTAATCTTATAAATGACTCATTAACAAAAGGTCCCACACCTTAATACCATCACCTTAAGGGTTAGGATTTTGATCTAGGAATTTGAAGGGAAGGCAAGCATTCAGCCTATAACAAGAGGTCATACAGACCAGCCTCTCAAAGCACAGAGAAGAACAGAGAATGCGTCTAAGGAAGCAGACAGAACAACCAGCATAGAAAGGGAAATATTTTATCACTTGAAAAGTCTCACATTGCATTGGCAGCCACTACTCAGGCTAGGCGTGGTTCTCCTTCATCCAGGGTCTGGGTTCTTATAGTCAAGGAGCAGAAGGTGTTCACAGTGTCCACATCGTGGAGACTGCTTCTGCTCAGGTATTAAAGCAAATTAAAGCACTACAGCTTGAGTGATTGCCAGATCGCTTCATCCCTGGCCAGACTTAAAAGCAAGTCAAAGAGTACAAAGAGTAAAGAGCCAGACCCACTGGCATCCCCTTCACAAATGTGGTAGCAGGCATGATGCATGCAAGCATTTTGGGAAGCAGAGAATGCTAAAGCTCTGGAGCTGAGAAGCCAACTGCATTTTCCTTTGCAATTCCATTTCATGATCCTTCCATAATGCAAGAAAAATACAAAAACTGTGAGCAGCATCAACCCTATGGTCATATGTGAAGCAATGAGAAGAGAAAAAAGATGGATACAACAAATCTTTAGACATTTGGGAGATAGACAGCCCTTAAATTTGGGAAGGAATCAATGTTCTTAAATGACTGTGAGATAAACTACAGTAGACAATGCTCCCTCTACTTTCTTCTACAGCCCTTGTCTGACAGCAGTATAGGCTTAGTGATTATACCTGATACAAAACTCCCTTTAAATCTTTTGTGCTTATATTTATGCTTATCTTGTGTCTAAACATCTGCCTTACTGGGTCCCAGACAATCTTCTACTTCAAAACCCAGCTCACATCACATGCTTCCTCTGTGGTGCATTTCCAGATTTCTGTTTCCTTTAAGTCTTTTCCCATCTGTTTTTTTTTATCATACTTTAAATACATGTTTAGCTTACAGTATTAGGTCTTACACAGTATTCATTTCTTCCCCTACTAACCTGTTTACTTCATCTTTGAATCACATTCTTCTAGCAAGGGCTAACATTTTTTTAAACAAGTGAGTAATCAAATACATTTCATATGAAAACTCATAAAGATAAAAAATAGTATTTATCTGTGCCTGTTACATAATCTCATGTGTTAGTTCTGGGTCTGTTTGCCATGGGAGCTACTCTTCAGCGTCCCTCTGCTTTGGACTGTATTTTAAGGATTGTAAATTATGAATCCTGCATTTCCCAGGGGTCTCTCTTCAATGGCTTCAGTCTGGATTCAGCCAATAGAATCACTAATGGGCGACTGGAGGGCAAGGCAAGGGAAGAACACAGGGTATAACTTTTCTGCCTCTTTGTTCCTTCATTTCTAAAATGAAGATAATACACAGTAAACATGAAGATTTGTGTATAAAGTACTTAGATAATAAAAAGTACATCATAACCCCTCAACAAATTATTCTTATTATTTAAGTGTTTTCTAAATGTTTTCATGTTAAATTTTTAATTTTGATAATTTCTCTACTGACCACATAATTTGAAAATGTTACACAGAAACACATTCCATCTATCATTTGCAATCACAAAAATATTTCAAATTGCACAAGTACCAGTAACAGACACTAATAACTTATATGTTTACAACATATCATAAATTATGTAAATTTATCTATAATTAGCTGTAAGATGATGCATTTAGGAAACTCCGCCTACCAATATGTCACTTACTGATCTTACCAATGAGGACCCTGCAGAGCATGACAATGCACTCGCACTAACATAAAAAGATTTAACAGTAAATAAAAATAAAGTCTTAAATATGTCTGACTTTATTTACTATTATTTTACAATGTCCAATTTTTCTAACTTAATAAAATTCAATCTAACTATAGAATTTTACACACACGTGTGCATATATGTATTATGTAACATGTCTCTGTGTGATTGCATTAATATTTGTATTAGCCATTTGATGAAATATAAGTACTGTGTGCTGTGATATTCATAAGAAGTTTTATGATCCTAAGGAAGAGATGCTGACAACCTTTTAGGGCCAATGTTTTAGATAATTGAATTTCTGTAAAGGTTCACAGCATTAAATATTATAAAGAAATGTTTGCAATAAAAAAAACATGCTGTGTATCTACTTACTTACATTTGTGGAATCCAGAATAAAAATAGTAGCTGAATAATTATTACATGATTCAGGCTAAAGATGAAGGTTTAGGATGTAATACAACTCATCTTTTCATCTATATTTTTCTTTTAATCCTGAAAAATTCACCCCACTCTCATATAAATTTTTGTACTGGTTTAACTGTCTGTCCATGAAAGTAAATGAAGCAATAAAGATGAGAGGATAACATAAAGAAAAAATGAAATTATAGAGAATGTTCATGAACATATATACATATATATGTTTATATTAAATTCTTAACTACTTTAAGGGCTGGAGGAGTGGCTGAACTGGTAGAGTGCCTACCTACCAGGCACAAAGCCCTGAGTTCAAACTCCAGTACTGCCAAAAAAATAAATAAATAAGAAAGGGACTAAGTTAGAATGAAGAAAATTAGAGGACATAAACCAATTGGGGTTATAATACATCTATACATGGAAGTATCTACAAGGAAACTCCCTGTGTAGCTACCTTTATCTCAAATAAGCAAAGTGCCATGTTTTTCTTTTAATCTTTTCTTGTTTTTCTTATACAAAATTGGAGCACAGGAAGAAGAACAGGTCCTGTCTAGGAGAGAAGGTTGGCATCAGTGTGTGGGATGGGAGAGGTGGCAGAGAAAGAGAGTAGGAAGGTGAATATTGTGCAAAAAACGTGTACACATGTATGTAAATGCAAAAATGATACCTGTTGAAACTGTTCCAGAAACAGAGAGGGGAGAGAAAGGAGAATGTCAGAAAGGGTGACTAGTACCAGTGCTTGGCAGAGGGCTTTGTACATACTGGTGCATCAATAAATATTTTTGAATAAATATTTATGTGTGAAGATGTACATCCAGTGCCACCTCTTCAGGACATTGAGCAAATCATTCAACCTCAAAAGACCTCAGTTGTCTTATCAATAAAGAGGGGGAAATTATAACATCTATATTCTTTCCTAAGAGAGATGTTGTGAAGAGCTGTTATATATGAAAAAATTTCCTTTACCTGAACTTGGCTACTCAAGGCCTCTGGTATGCTTTTTTATATTCCTCTACAATGATTTGGATACAATGCTTTGCATACAGTAAGTATCAAATGAAACATGATGGTTGATTGAAAATGTAGAAAATTCCATATCCATTAGCACTGCTACTCTGTTCTTTGAAAATTGTTAATGGCTTAGTAGCTATTTTTCCCCTTCTTCACTAAACATTAAACAAACTGAGATTTACTTTGACACTCTAGTTGTTGAGTGCTGAGGATTACAAAGCTGCCATGGATTGGAACTGACAGTAACTCTTTGATCTAGGTATTAAGTACAGGAAGTATTAAAACCACCAGCATTCTTTGTTTCCCTCTCATTCTCTAGTGAACCCAATGTCAGCTGAAACACTCAACTTACTGAGTAGTGTCTACTCTTGGTTTTAAGGACTGTACATTATTTGAGGCCAGAATCTGTCTCTTCATTGTGATTCATTGTCATTAATTATAAGCAATTATTCAATAATTGCACATGTAATTTCATTAATTCTAAGTGTGACCATTTTTCTGGAAATGATTTCAAAGTCCTAAACAATTTGGTGAGTAAGCACGAATTCACATGCTCTGAGATATGGCCAAATTAGATACTATAAATTAAGGGAAAAAAGAGTTTGATAAGTATAAAGGAAAAAAGTAGCTTATACATGACTTATGTAGAGTTTTCACATAAAATTGCACATGAAACCAAAACAGCAACCATAAGAGAAAAATTTTTCATTTCAGCTATTCCTTATAATAAAAAGCATGTTCACATCTTATTCTTAGGACAATGCTGACGTTATCACAAAAGAATTTTAGCTGTGAAAAAAACCCTCCATATTGTATTCATGAGTGAAAAGCCATATTCAAAGCTTAGGCAAAATTGATTAACATATTAAATAGAAGACAGGTTGTTCAGATGTTGTATTTCTTGGCAGGCAGTATTACAGGATTTTTATACTTATAATAGGACTGTCACACAATTCAGCCAGGCTGACAGGCATAGTGAAAGAGGCAAAAAGAGCAGCCTGCTGAATGCAGGGTCAGATGATGGGATGTGTGTGTCACTTGGGACCTGATCATCAATCCTTCAGGCAATTTAAAGGCCTCTTTTCTTACCTGGTAACAACTTAGAAATAAAAATAACATAGCAACCCTAATGAGCTTAGTGCCAAGAATTATGCCATGTGTTTTATATCAATTTAATGATAATGCAGTGAAACAGTTTTCTCACTTGCATTTTATATATAAGGAAACAGATTTTGAGATTAAATTGCCTCAAGTGGGTTCCAACGCAAGCAAGGGCATCTGTCAAATGCTAGAACTTCTCCGTTTAGCCCCCATATTAGGTAACAGTTAAAATAACAGACCCTTTCAGATTAGAGTGAAAGGGACTATGGTCAGCAGAGAATGGGTCATGTAGGGGGAAAGTTAAATTTAAATTCTTACTCCTAAGCCCTGGTCTAGTATTCCACATCTAGGACCAATTCTGACCTTAGTCATGGAAATATTTAAGGCATATTTCAAAGAGACTTGAAGGGTTCTGACTTAAGAATTTGCCCTAACAGCCAAATTTCTAACTAGTGTTTGGAAACAAATCTCTGCCTTGAACCCCAGTCCTGGTAAGTAGGTCCCTGTCATTACTCCCCACTCTTGAATCTAAATAGTCTCCCCAATATCCCAATGTTGATGACACCACAGTGCTACAGAGCGGCTCCTGGCTTCAATCTTGCAGCATGACCCATCCTCTAATGTTAGCATCTCTTGGCTCAGATACACTCATTCTGACCTACCTGACTTTTTAGGCCATTAAAATTCATTATACTTGGCCCTGTGTCATAGCATGTTTCTGTCACTATGTCATCTGATAATCTTGCTTGGCTCTAAATTAAACAAAGATAGGCTTAGTCACACCCATGTGGTGATAATACTTATCTTTCTTAAACTATCTGATGTTCATGGAAAAAACATAGTTTCCCGTCTCTCACTATAAACTTTAGCTATTTGTGATTTGAAAGATGGATTAATGTCTTATGAATACTTTGCTAATTTTCTTGTTAGTATCAAAGATTTTTTTTCAGTACTGGGAATTGAACCCAGGGCCTTGCACATGTTAGACAAGTGCTGTCACTTGATTTTTTGAGACAGGATATTGCTATGTAGCTTAGGTTGACCTTTAGCTAGTAATCCTCTTGCCTCTGACTGCCAAGTGCTGGGATTGCAGGTGTGAGGCAATATGTTCAGTTCAAAGGAGTTTTTACAGAAGAAGCACCATCTAAGCCATCAGGTGAAAGTGTTCTCATTTGTTTTTGTTTCATTTTTACAAATTAAATCTCAAATAATCTCTTAACAAGGTGTCCAAATAAAAATTAATGTTAGCCATTTCTGTTCCTTAGAATTTTAGTAGTAGTTTGGGGTTGGGTGGTAAGGAAGTGAGGGGGTTAATGGAAGACTTGAGATACAGTATACTTTCCTCAATCAGCAATAGAAAGTGCTATTCTAAGCATTGCTGACATGATTTGAAGACAAAATAACATCTAAGAGCATGAATATATTAGTTCTGGAGACACGGTTAGGATATGCAAACATTTTGTACGTTTCTTGGCCTTTCTCTGCAATTTATTCAGCTTGGAGAAGAATATAAATGCATAATGAATCAACTCTCTTGGGAAACAGTTCATTCTCTCTCTCTTCTCTCGTTGAAAATCTCTCTTGGTTATTTTAAACTTAGCAAGATACTTAAAAATGGAGAAAGCAAGTGAGCATTGAATGGAAAAATATCTAGTCTACAATTAATCTATGACATATGTGCACTGTCTTAGTTCTCAAATCCCTCCCACAAGCATACTCTTATTTCCACCATTTTAATGAAAGAAGTTAAAGTTAGGGCGATAACGACTAATGGCTCTAATTACCTTTATGGGAGCATTTTCATGGGCTAATGAAAAAGATTACTAGATATAGAATAGCATAAATTAGAAATTTGTCTTTACCACTAAGTGATACAAAACATGTAGTTTGTTTAAAATCTGATAAGGACAAGTAATCAGTAAAGCTTTTCCACTAACGTAGCTCTAAACTAAAATAAACTAGTATAAGTTCTGACATTTTCAAATCACAAATTTTAGTCAGATATTGACAAATTTCAGAAACCATGTCCAGCCTCCCTCTCAGAGAAACAGTAGATGCAATCTTGTTATTGGAAAGTAATTGCTGATACTTAGGCCTGTGATGATGACTTATCATAATCAGCAGCTCCCAAATTCTTTCTGTGACATTCTGCATTCTGTCAGCTTCTACAATCTTAAAGTCTACATTGTAGACACACACACACACACACACACTCTCTCTCTCTCTCTCTCTCTCTCTCTCTCTCTCTCTCTCTCTCTCTCTCTCCTTGATCTTTCATCCTTCAGGAAATACTACAACCCACATTAGTTCAAAATTCCCAAACTTTAAAGAATTATATTATTAATCACCATCAGATGATAAAAAAACTACTGAATTCCATAAGTTATATTCAATCTTTCCAAGAACCTGTAGGGAAGCTCCCTCCTCCCCATTTTGTTTTTTCATTTGTAATTATAGAAACAAGGACACCAAATGGATAACTTTGCCCAAAACATATTTGCCAAATAACATATTTGGAATGTGAACTCATCTAAATGCCACAGATCTTATCTGAAGTAGAAAATGACTTAACTGAATTATATGCCTATGCTTACAAAGCTGTGTGACTAAACCCCTTTCCCACATCCCTGAGGGCATAGCCACTGACAAGAATCAAGCGAGGTTTTCTGTTCTTTCGTCTAGACTTGGTCTGGGAATGTCTGACCCTGTGCCAGTCCCTGTCCGTAACCCAGATGACTTAGATTCTCTCCACATTGTCTCTTTGCTAGCTCAGTGCCTATTCACCTACTGAATCAGTGCCTAGCAGAATCCCTGATACATAGTAGCTGTTTTAATAAAGTTGTATTCAATGACAGTAAATACATGAATGCCCTATGGCTAATCCCAGCTATGTGGAAGAGGTAAGATCAGTACAAATTAAATGTTAATCCAACTCTGTGTGTAATCCTTTGCAACTCACGTTAATTTTCACAGTCTTTATGAAGCTCTCCCTTAGTCATTAGCAGTAAACTCTAATTCTTGTACATTCCTTTACTACCACAGTCCCTATCTCTTACTGGAGCATAGTAGTATGCTCTGCTCTTGTTAAATAAATGAAAGAAGATAGAAATGCCTGAACTTATTGAGAGGCTGCATCAACTGGTGAATTTTTAGAAAGATGGAATAAGTTTGGGCCAGAGAAAGTCTAAGAAGCCATCTAGAAACATAAGAATTTTAAACTTTCTACAAGGCAGAGATCACCAGTGATAAATTTAGCAATGAAAACACAAAAACTGAAAACTAGGAAAAGAACAGGAAAGTAAGCACCATGTTCAATGGATTTGTCTCTTGACCCAACCTGAGTCAGACATCTGGTATCCACTCATTTAATGCTTATTAAATGACCATCCAGTCAGAACACTGTGACTTTGTTAACATCAGCATCAGTGAAATTTGAAATATCAGAGTCAGTGAAGAAATAAAAGGACTTTTAAAGAGAATGGATAGCAAAATAAACAGTAATGTACTTTCTCTCTCCAGCATGTCTAGGAAATTAATACACATATGTTGGTTGACAAATGGGTGTCTCCTTCTCTCTGAAGTGTATCTCTCTGAGAAAAGATAATAACCATTTTGAACAATGATGTAAGCATAGAGAGTATTTCCTAAGTAGAGAGGGGTCACAGGTCAGATTTATCATATAGTCTAGTACTCCTAAAGTATTTTAAGAGCATGACATAAAAATTTACAATATCTGCAGTGCATTAGGACAAAAAGACAATGCTAGAGACTAGACATCTAATCTTACAAGGTCAGATGCTATAGCCACCCTAAAGGCAAAAGTCAGTTGTTTCCAACATACAAGTTAGGAAGCTCTCTCTGGTTTAGCAAACAGCTAGGGAAACTGTCAAACTATCAGAAAGATTTTTAATTGAAATAATAAGGGTATATTCCAAAGTTTAAAGAAGTAGCTGTGCAATTACCTGCTATTGTGGACTGCTATTGTGGATTTGAACAGAACTAGAGTGATTTTTACATCTAGAATTTAAAATTCTGTTTTGGCATTTGTTTACTTTATACTATGAAAGACTTTCTCTAAAATATAATAGACCATCCTTCAATCTTTATGTCTTGTTTAAACATCTTTTTGTGCTGTCAGTGAATTTAAAAAACGATCACAGAAAATTTCAAATATATTTCATTCTAGAGAGAGTATACAGCACTCCAGTCATTCAGATACAAAATTTATTAACTAATGGTTATTTTTCCATGTATACCTCATTTTGCTTAGTTTACCCCAATTATCATATAATTTCATATAAATATATTTTATTGTTCATCTCAAAAATTATTTAGAAGAGAATATGAATGAGAGAGAGAGAGAGAGAGAGATTGAATTCATAATCCCTAAGTCTTTCAATAGATTAATTGCCCAATTAGAAGCCATGGACCAATGGTTATCATCCTCCAACCATGTAAATCACTCTCAATAGACAAAAATGAGGGTTAAAGCAAGATGTTAGAAGCGTTTTTCTAGTAATTATCTCTCCACAAAGAAATGAGTTTAGAAATTTCCTAGCAAGCAACCCATGTAACTTAATTAATTTAATGTGATATATAACATTGCCAACACTGAGTATACTAGTGAAAGTTGTATTTATCTATGTCAGTGCTTATATATTTTATGTCAGTTGCTGTTACTTAATTATTGTTTTAAGCATATTTTGACCATTTATTAATTTTCATTATTTTCTCTTCTTACTAACAAACTCCTTTCTGACAACCATTGGCTGTGACAAGGTATTTGTACACTAAAATATATACCAAATCTTTAAAGTGTTATTTATTAAAATATCTTCATCACATTATAAAACAAAAGAAAGAAATGTTGAAATCTAAACAAAGATGGGCGTTATTCAATTCCCTAGTAACCTCACCTGAAAGGTAAATGTTAAGTATGGTACATATCCTTTTGAATTTGACATCCTTGTATGTGGGTCCTGAGATGACTCAAATTCTCCAGCTCTTCTCAATTCAAACTAAGACTAAAGTTTGCACTAATTATTGTCATGTCCATTAATGTTCACTTTGCTCCAATGTAAACTCCAAGCATAAAATGGGTATCTGGATAACCCAAGAAGTATTTTCTTTTAGTCATTTTGTATTATCAAATAGAAAATCTAAACATCCTCATTATACTCATGGATAACCACAAAAAATTCTCAAAGATGCAGAGGTCTATGGATGCCAGTTAGAAATACTGAGCAAGGAAGGGAAATATACAAACACCTGAGGTATAATACTTGGATACCAAATTGTCACAACATATAATAATATTAATATAGCCCAAAGGAAAAAAATAAGAATTCACCTTCTGCCAATGGCAAGTATCTCTGAAATAAACCAAAAGTCTTCCTCTCCCCAACTTTCCTTGTGATGGTCTTTTACAGAATGGAAATCGTCAAATAATGGAAAGAAGGCTGAAGTATACAAAGATAACTAAAGAACCCTCTGCAAGTTACTTAATCAAACTAGGGCATCATATAGTCTCGTACTGCTAATGGCTATCATGACATTTGGAAGTTTACTCAGTTTTCTGGAGGATGCTAGTCTCTTTTTTCCATAGTTCTCTCTGCGATTCCAAGAGACCACACTAATAGCATCATGATGGCAGGAACACAGGTTATCTGCACAAATGTGTTTGACTGTAATTCAGAGCTGAGCTCCATCTCCAGCTCTCATACACCTTGTTATGTGTTCCCCAGGTACACAGAACAAGAGACATAGGAATGGTTCCTTGCTATTTTGTGGTAAATATTCTGTCCTGCTGTTATCAAAATCACTTAAGTTTTTAAATGTTGAAACAGTCCACTTTAATATTTTATTCTCTAATCAGAAGATAGAGGCACAAAAAAGAAAATACTGTACATGAGCTGGTAAGACAGCCCTCAATTTGGAATGAAAGAAGGTTGGAAAAACTATAAAATTAAGCCTAAACATTACTATTTAACACTCTTAAACTTCCGATTTCTGTATGTAACATTATCAACATTGATTGCCAATGTTAAAATGTTTCCAACTAGATGCAACCCCAATATATCACTACTCTATACTTCAAAACTTTGTATATCAATTATTTGAAATTTGCATCCAAATAGCCTTCATAGCAGCTTAGAACCCGGATACAGTTTATCGATAAAAAATGTTGTAAATTATGTACATACAATATTATTACAGCTACAGTTCAGCTTTGTGTGGATAAAATAGGCTTTTGTGGGTTGGTCTGTGCAACTAACCACCATTTATAATAAGGAGGTGGCAAGAAATAAACACTGATTATATAAATTCAAATGTTCACAGCTAAACTGAACTCATTTTAACACTTTCAAAGTGGTTCCTAGTGACTACAATGAGTTGCCTTGAAACTTAAATTAATGTTGCCGTTTGAGAATGAAATCTTTAGAAAGAAACTACAAATGACAGAATTAGTTCTCAGTAAAATAACCCACTCTAAAAGATACATTCTTGATTCTATTTGGAGACTTCCAACTCTATACTGAATAACCAGTTTGCAAAGCCAGGGAAATATGTCTGAATACAAAAGTAAGCCCTAGCAGAGCCATCTGTGTTACATAACCTGCCTGTAAAAAAAGACAAGTTGGCAACACAGTTGGCATACAGAAAAACGAGTACCACAGATCAAGAACTTGGGAGTTTTCATGCAACACGATCAAGGGCAAAGAAATTCTGAGTCTGGAAGGCATAAGTATCTGGTCACTCAGATATTTAACTCCAAATATTCACTTTTCTACAGATCTTTCTAGAATATATGCTATGTGTTCAATGGCATTTTAAGCAAGGAAAATTTCAAGCATTTCCATACTCTCAGTGGGATAAAGGAAAAATAATGATATGTTGAAAAATATTCAGAGCCATGTTAGATGATAAAAATTGAGAAGAGAAAGAGAACAGTGAGAAAGAAAGAGAGTACAACTCAAACAGGTTGATCAGGGAAGACTTAGCTAGAGGGTATCTGTGAATATAAATTTACTGATGTTGAGAAAAGCATGTAGATGCCAGATGCACAAAAGAAAACAAACAGGTGAAGAGAACAGATATGCTAAGGTGCTGGGGCAGAAACATTCCTGGTGTGACTGAGAAACAGCAAGACGTCACTATATCTGGAATGCAGTGAGTGATGGCAAAAGAGAAGTAAGTAACTGAGGCTAGTATGCATAAGGCTCCTGAAGCTGTTCTAAAGGAACTTGGCTTCCTTTGGGTAAGATAGAAAATCATCAAGTCTAGAAGAGGATTAATATGATCTGACTTACATTTTGACAATTTTATCTGTCAAAATTAAACTGGGGAGAGGTGTGCATCCAGGTTGTAAGGGAGCCGCAATATTCCAAGAACTGAATAATACTGATAGACACCAGCACAGTGGCCACAGAAATGGAAACAAGATGCTGGACTGTGGTGGTGATAGTATTACCAACAGAATGTCCCCCAAAGACTGGGTTGTATGAAAGAAAAGGTGAGAAGTCAAGGGTGACTCCACAGCACATGGTATGATCTACTAGAAAGGCAGAATTACATTTAACTGAGGTGGGGCAGATAATAGGGAGTGCATGTGTGTGACTGACAGTGCTCACAGACTGTCTGTAGTGTGATGCACACAAATTTTAGAAGTCTTCATTTCCTTAAATACTGATGCCAGGAAAGCTTTCAGTTATTAATACAGTGGTGTTAGAGACAGTACCCAGAATAATAAATATGTGTGTTTTAGTAATAAGAAATTCATTTTCTATCAAAAATTAATAATTTGGGAGAATTCTGCTGCTGTTTGTAAAAAAAATGAGCCCCAATACCCAATATCTTATTTACCTTCTCACTGTAAACAAGAAGAATACTGGGGAAATACATGAAAGCTACTTTTAGACATTGAAAAGCAGATGGCACTAAAGTGTGATCCCAGAGAAAGGAAGCTTTCTGCCTGAAACCACATTGTTCACATTAAGGCAGAAGCAGAAAGCCTGAGCTGAGAGCAGCAGCCTCACTGAGATGGGGACACAAAGGTCAAATTTCAGCCAGGCTGAGAGATAATGGAATAAGTGATCAAGCACAAATATAACTGTCTGCTAATATTTAAAGAGAAATTTGCACTTAATAAGATGTGAAATGAGCTCAGTGCACTGGCTCATGCTTGTAATCCCAGCTACTTGGGGGGTTGCAGATTCAGATAATCATGATATAAGACCATTTGGCAAAAAGTTAGTGAGATCCCCTCTCAAAAACTAAGCCAGGCGTAGTGGTGCACACCTGTGATCCCAGCTATGTGGGAAGCCAAAGGTAGTTAGATTGAGGTCCAGGTCAGCCTCAGGCAAAAAAAAAAAAAAGACCTTATCAAAAATAAAATAACCTAAAAAGTAAAAACGACTGGAGGTATGGCTCAAGTGGCAGTGCACTTGTCTAGCAAGCACAAAAGCCTGAGAGCATCCTACTACCAAAAGAAAAAAAATGATGTGAAATCAAAAGTGAAAAAACCCAAATGGAACATTTGAAAATGAAAAAACAGTATTTGAAAATAAATTAGTTGTACAATATTAACAGATTAGATACCACTAAATGAAAAACTAGTAAATCTAAAAGCATATTATATATAATATGCTACATATATGTGTGTGTGCGTGTGTATATTTTACATATATGTATATAGATAGCTCCAAAATAGAGCTCAGAGAAAGAAAGCACTAAAATTCCATGGACAGAAATTCAGTGACTTTAAGTACATTACTCAGAGGTCTAACATACATATAATTGCAGTTCAAGAAGAGAGGAAAATGGAAAAATACTAAAAAGATAATGGCTAAAATTTTAGTAAATTTGATGAAAATTATCAGCTTACATCCAAGAAATTAAATAAATTCAAGTGGAATAAACACAAGAAAAGTGTATCATACATATCAGATAAATTGTCAAAAGGTAGTGATAACTTTAAAAGCAGTCACAGGAAACAAGATACACTATATATAAAGAAACAAATATTAAATGATCATAGATATCTCAAATCCATAATCAATAGAACCACATTTTAAAGCAATGGAAGAAAAAATGTAGGTCTAGTATTACATGCTTAGAGCAAAATAAACACTTGTTGAGAAAAATATAAGCTGGGAGAATTCAGTGCCAGCAGGTATGTGCTATAAGATATATTAAAAGAAGTCTTTTTCAAGTACAGAGAAAATGATCAATAAAAACCAAGTCCACAAAATGGAATGCAGAGTTTGAAAATGTATAAATATACAATAAAATATAAAAGAATTTACATTTGATATTTCTTTACAATAGGACTTAACTTTTCAAAGCAAAAGAAAAGTAGTGTATTATGCTATCTATCATATAGACAGAAGCAAAATATATGGCTATTAGAAAGACAGAAATAAGAGAGATGGAAGTGAATTTTTGCTTTTTGTTAAGTATGAAGTAGAATGATGTTGTTTCAAGATAGACTGTGATAATTGGGCTAGTGTTCTTATTGGAACCACACAGAACACACAAAACTGTGCGAATAACTATTTTATTCATTTTCCAGTGGATGATAGATGATCAATTCCATATCAGACAATTAGGAAAGAAGTTCATTCATTATATATAATGGATGCCTAGGTTATTACAATTTAATTCTCTTCCCTTTAATTTCAAAGGCTGCCGTAGAATAAGCTCTTCAAAAACAAATTAAAGGGTTATAGCTAAAAAGCTAATAGTGAAGAATATTAAATATTTTTAAATATTCAAAACAAAGTATGGCATAAAAGGAAGGCAAATGGGAAGCAAAGCAGATGGGGAAAACGGAACAAATGATAGATTTAAACTCAGTTCTACAATAACATTAAAGTTTAAACATGCCAATGAAAATGTAGAGAGTGTTAAATTTGACTAAATGAAGAACATGACCCAACTATACATTGTTTATCTGAAGCTCACTTAAAATATAAAGATATAGACAGACTGCAAGGAAAATGATGGAGAAAGTATACCACAAAAACTATAAACAGGAGAATACTGGTGTTTCTAATACTTTAAACCTGCCTTATTCACAGATTTATTAATACAGTTTTAGCTAAGCATGATCATAACAAATAAATCAAAAGAAATTTTAAAACAAAAAACTTAAATCTCTTCTTGCACATTACACAGTTCAGTTAGTGTGGAAAAGCTCTCAGTCAATCCCAAATTATTGTCATTTGTGTTTAAATCATTGAGTTATCTGTTGAATGTTTCCCTGTCCCTTATTTTTTTTTTGACAATTTGCCTCCCAAAAAGCAACTGGTGCCCCAAAAGCAAGGTAAAGTCAAAGTGCCTAATTAAATGAGAAAGTAAAAATTTTAGATTTGCTGTAAAGTGACAAGTCTTTAGTGGAAGCTGGGCAACATTAAGGGAAAAATAAATCAAGTGTCTACAGTATAGTACTGCAGTCTATGCATCCTGAGCATTCAGTTTTTCTTCAACAATAGTCTTGTTAAAACCATATACCTAAGGATATAAAGGGTCTACTTTATATCCATACCAGGGAGACTTCAAAATAAGCAAAATGATCATGACAAAAGAAGCATTTACAATGAAAAAAGAATCAACCAGTCAAAGGGACAGAGCAATTACAACTGTGCATGCACTAACATCATATTCAAAATACACAAAGCAGAAGACAGCAGAACTAAAAGGAGAAATAAATTCCCAATTAGAATTCTTCTCTCAGTGACCAAAAGAATAAGTAGGCAGAAAATCTGTTAGAACAAAAAGCTCTTGAACAACATTATCAACAAAGTCTCCAAATTGACACTTATAAAATATATACTCAATGAGAATAGAATCCAAATTTATTTCAAATACCCATGACAGACAATAGCAAAATAAATAATCACATGGGCCATCAAACAAGTATCAATTGATTTAAAAGAATTATAATAATTCAAAGAATGATGAGTTACCACAACTAGAAACCACTAAAAAATTACATGAAAATCTTCAAATAAATATAGATAAAAAAATACATTTTGAATAGAACAAAAATGAAAATAAAACATAAAACTGTGCAACAGCTAACACAGTGAGAGATATGAATTTAAGTTATAAAATAAGAAATTTATAAAAATGATTCAAAGTCAATTCTTTAAGAGTGTAGAAGAACAAAGTAAATTCAAAGTTGATAGAAGAAATAAAATCATGAAGATAAAATCAAAAATTGATGAAACAGAAAAAGAATGAGCAGCAGAAAAATGGTAATGAAAAAGGTTCTTTGAAGGCATTAATAAAATTGATAAAATTCCTTGCAAGAAATGTTACTAAAACTGCCTTAACAAAATTGATAATTTTGTTAGTGATATTTTTGTTAGTGAAATTTGTGGCAACTCTCACATACGCATACTCCATCAAGGAGGCAAATGGTACAACCATTGTGGGAAACATTTTGGTAATTTCTTATATAAACACACAGTAGTAACGCATGATTCAGCAATTCTATTCCTGTGTGTTTACTGATTGTGTCAGTTCCAATTTATCCTCTGTCAGCTGCATTCCAACTATTCTTTGACTGCTCTTTGATAATGGAACTGAATCCTATTAATATTTCTTCTTTGCCAGGTAGCACAATGTGAGGCTTTGTAAGAGGGCTCTAGAAAGACAATACAGACAAGACTATTTCTGACATGTTCCTCACATAAGGTTCTTGCAAAGCACATAGTTTTGTTTGGTTGAGTTTGTTTTTATTTTGTAGTGCTCAATGGCCAAAAGCATATGGCAACTTCCCTTGGCAGCTCCCCTTAACAAAGCCTCAGACAATTTGTAATGGACTCACACTGGCAGGAAACCTCACTGAATTATCTTCCTTCAAGTACAGAGTATGGATTCTCCACCAGTCTCACCTACTAAGTACTTTCCCTTAAATAGCTCCTCCTGGCCAAAGACAAGTGTCATACCTGGACTATTTCACTTAGCCAGCCTTAGGATACTTCAAAGCCAATGCAGTGCTGCCTTCCTTG
Source organism: Castor canadensis (assembly GCF_047511655.1). NCBI lineage: Eukaryota > Metazoa > Chordata > Mammalia > Rodentia > Castoridae > Castor > Castor canadensis. The sequence continues at coordinate 108,865,265 of NC_133392.1, forward strand.
CATTCTTTGTTCCCAATTCCCCTTGGGGTTTCTCTAGGATGCTTCTTATAGGGAGCAATTGAGGGCCCTTTCTAGGTAAACAGCTTCCTCTTCACAAACCCAGACAGTAATTTCCCAGTAGTGTAGGCAACTTCCCTTGGACAGCTTCCCAGCCCTCCCTTGAGAATCTCAGCAGTGAGTTCTTAAGTGAAGCACTTTCCTGTGGACACCGTCCCCACCCCCGCAACACACACACTGAAGGTTCTCCACAAGGCACATATCTAGCAGGGTCCTGTGGGTGAGACATTTCATAGAGATCATCTACCGTCCACTAAGCCACATCCATTCTGTCTCAACTGAGCCCTAAATCTCAGCCTAGGAAGAGTTGTAGACTCCTCCTCGGGTATTCTACCTCGTCTCACGGATACTGACTTCTTCCTGTTCTACTAAGTTTATACATTTTAGAATTCTCTTTACTTCTTAACATCCAATTCTCTATTACTCCAATCTTCTAGGAATAATCTCCTAATAATACTCTCTATTTAATGATTTTAATAATATTTTTTAAACTAAATGTTCCATACTCAACTTACTGTTTGGTTTCTGGCTCTTGAATGGGCCCAAGAGAAACGAGGTATGCATACATACTCAGAATAGCTTCAAAGACTTGTACATGAAAAGACTTTACATAAATATTCAGCATAGCTTTATTTACAATAGCAAACAGCTGGAAACTACTCAAATGTTCAGTAAAAGTGAATGGATGAACAGTTCTATCAATATACTGCAGTATTACCAGCAATGTAAGTGAATGAACTGCAAATACACAAAATGATATGAAGGGGTTTCACAAACATTTTTGTTGAACAAAAGAAACCAGCTATTCAAGAGAATGTGACTCTATTTATGCTAAATTTAAAAAGAAAATGTTATCTGTAGTGAAAGAAAGCATATCAATATCTGCCTTGAGTTGAGAGTAGGGTATAAAAAGTGACTAGAAATTGGGACAAGACACATTTTGGGATAATAGAAAGTTCTACATGTCTGTGGTTTCTTGTTTCACTGTTCCAAAGGTTTGACAAAATTCATCAATTGAAATTTAAAGTAAGTTCTTTTGGCATTTAAAAATTATACCTCATATTTGATTTAAAGATGAATGAATTCATGAAATTAATTAATATATTAGTTCACTATTTAATTTTGATAAAACTATCCCCCTGAGCTTGCTCAACCCTTAATGTACTGACAAAACTGTTTCCAGACATTGGAAGTTAAGGACTTGATGCTAAATGATAGTACAGTAAAGAGCTGCCACTTAGAGAACTTCGCTTAATACTATTTGCTTCTGGTTCTCTATATACTCAATAGTTACATGAGTAACTGTAAGGGTGACAATAAAGGATAATGAGTACAGTCGCTCACATGCAGCCTACTGAGAAGTGCAGAAAATCATGACAACTCACATTAAAGAAAGATCTGAAGGCTACAGCTGTATAATCTGTACCTAATAAGCCCACTACCACGTTCTTCATATGTTAGCATTTAACAGGTGAATCGTCCTAAGCCCCATATTCCCCTAGCCAAAGTTGTCATATTGAGGAGCTCAGTAGTTGAACACAGGCTCCCTGAGTTTTATCCTGGTGAGGTGATCATGGTCAAGGAACTTAACCTTCCTATACTTGGTTCCCTCATGTACACAATAGATGTAGTAATATTTCATTCCCCATAGTGCTATTATGAGCTTCAAGTGAACCTGGGGAAACTGGTTTACAAAATGAAAAGCATATAGTAAGATCTTAATGCTAAATCTTGGTGCTACTATTACTTTGCTGTACATTATTTTATCTAGTTTCACAGTATTTAGATCTGTAATTGTAACAAGAGCAATAAATGCTATTTCCCAACAATATGAGAAAAGATTATGACTGTTAGCACAAACTGTTTTTCAAAAATGCAACAGTGAGTGTGTTCAATAAGAACTTATTGCCATTGTATTATTAGAATTCTTTCTATTTGAATCAATACCAGGGAACAGTTATTTACTATATATAAAAACTATACTGTTATCTTTGTAAATCCAAGTAAAGATTACCAGGATTGGTTCATTTTGAGACTTGCCTGCTGAAAGATCATAAATTTAAAATGACACAAATTTATGACAAAAATTTAATATCAGGTGACCAACATATAATCCATTAGGACTCTCTATAACTATAGATGAAATAACTCTGACAAGGGTCAGATATATAAGTAGAGCGCTAGAGCTTTAAGAAATGCTTGCTACTCCCCTCCAAAGCTTTGAAAACACATCAATATAGACAATGTTCCAACTCGTACATGCCCCTGTTTTGTTTATAGCACTCTTTAACAACTCCCTAAATTAAGTTAGTGCAAAGCATGTTAATTCAAAGCCTATCCATATCCCAATTTTTTTTAATTTTTATTTTATTCATATGTGCATACACATGTCCCAATTTTTTCTCCTGTCTTCAGCTTGGTTTTCCATTACTTATCTATGCCACAACCAAATTACACTATTTCTTTGTGTCCAAAAATGTTCTAATTCTTCACCTCTGTGCTCATTTTTGTCTCTCTATCTGATATCCATAATTTTATCCTATATTTACCTACCAATACATAATTTATCCAATATCTAACCGTAGGTCTCCACCTGCTTTGAAGAGTGCAGAGCTCATTCCTCCATTGTCAGTGCTGTAACTAAGTGAAAGAAGCTCCAGGAGTCTTAGAGTCACAGAGACTGAGAGGTCCTGACTTCCACCCTGACTGAATAATTCCCAGGAGAAAATAACACATAAGCCTATTCCATGCTGTCATGGAGTTGAGCAAGATGAGGGAAGCCTTAAAATATAATCCCCAACGTTTGAAGGATCTGTAGACATAAGGCTTGAGATCTTTTCTGAAAAGATCTTTGAAAATGGAAACTACACTGTGATGGCTGGGTCAGCAAGGCATAATAATGAGACTATGGTACAGTGTGCTTTAAAGAACAAGGTAGGAACCCACTTTCCTGTTCTCTAAGTTCCTGAGAAGACACTAGAGATCCCTTAGGATCTCATGGATTTCTGTAATAAGATGAAGAACTCAAGAAAGATTTGACTTCTTCAGTCTGAGGGAGTCCTTGGGAATAAAGAAGGCAGAAATAAAGTGACCATCACTCAAAGAAGACTACCCCACCATCTATGTGGACATTGTTCCACATTGACGGAGATCACCAGGATCAGCTAGTACCAGTATGGACTATTAAAATTGTGGGAGCATTTTCTAGCATCACCAATATGAGACCATTTATGCTGTAAGTTCTTATAAGGAGAGTTTAACCTCAAAGAGTAAGTAAAATAAGGTATCTCAGAGTCAGACCACATTTTACCTTTAAATAAACTCAGGGTTATAGTTATAGCCCTCACTATAGCCAGATTTGCATCACATATGAGATTAAGCTAAATTTTAATAATTAAAATAAGATCCGAAAGCTATAGGATCGATGTTGTTAACAGATCTCAAAAAGGGAATCAAACACTAATGTGGAAATTGTAGACAGGAAAAGTAAAATGATTCCATGTTTATACTGAAATGTATATTCTTCAACTAATTATTTATAATTGTTTATACCCATGGAAATAATCACATTATAAAAGCTCACTTCTGACCTGCCAAAGTTGGTAGGTTGGATGCTATGTTGTATACTAAGAAATTATCCAGAGAAGGAAAAATTGTCTGTAATGCTAATTAAAAACAAATGTAAGTCAGGATACAATAGAGACACATGCACACTGATGTTTATTGCAGTACCATTCACAATAGCCAAGCTATGGAAACAACCTAGATGCCCTACAACTGAGGAATGGATTAAGAAATTGTGATATATATAAAAAATGGATTTTTATTCAGTCATAAGGTAGAATGAAACCATGTGGTTTGAAGGTAAATGGATGGAATCAGAGGACATCAGGTTAAGTGAAATGCTGGTGGCTCACGCCTGTAATCCTAGCTACTCAGGAGGCAGAGATCAGGAGGATCATGGTTCGAAGCTAGTCCAGGCAAATAGTTTGTCAGATCTTATCTCATAAAACCCTTCACAAAAATAGGGCAGGTGTAGTGGATCAAGGTGAAGGCCCTGAGTTCAAGCCCCAGTACTGCAAAAAGAAAGAAAGAAAGTAAAAGAAAGAAAGAAGCCAGGTTCAGAAAGACAAATGCCACATTTTCTCTCATATGTGGAAGATAGATACAAAAGATAAAAGTATACATAAAAACAAACATAATCATATACAATTTACATGCAGAACATATTTATAATAGCAGAACTGCATTGTGGAACTTGGGGGAGGAAGGAAGGAAAAAAGAATGATAGTCAACAGTAATGAAATACATTGCATATGTACAGGCAGAGCATTAGCAGAATATACTGAAAGCTGTTGAATAATGGTGGGTAAGGAGAGTCCCAGAGGGGGTTGAATTGGCTAAAGTTAAGTATATTTACAATTGGGAACATGAAGAAACCTCTGACCATTGACTTTTGAATTAAAAATGAACGACAGGACTGTAAAATAGGTACAGTGTATGTGGGGTGGAACTTGCGAGATGGGGGAAGATAAATAGAGGAGATGAAAGTGAGAGAATGTGATTGATGGGCTTCATGTACATATACAAAATAGATTGACGAAACCTGTTGCGATTGCTTTAAGTGGGGAAGGGAGGGGTTTGCAGAGGGAGATGGTAAGAGCAATCTGTAATGTAAGGCTGTTGTAAATTGTCACAGTGAATCCGCCCTGTACAAGCAAGCACTATATGCTAATAAAAATGGAAAAAAACCCTAATATCCCCTGAGAATCAAAAAAAGGTTATCATGTCATAGAATCCCAGAGTACAGAAATGACAGGTGGAGATGCACCTAGACAGAGGGGGTGCGCAGATCTCTCCACTTTAGTTGCAAATTTCAACAGCTGGGGTTGTCTAGGTTTTCAGTTATCACTTTGTTTGTGAATCTACAATCCCCCTGAAGTGATCCAAAGCTCCACAAAAGTCCTCCTAAGTAAAGCTGCCTTACGAATTCTTTTCACTTCAGGTTGCCTTAATAATTCTGTAATAAAATTAACTGACAGAATTACCTATAATAAAATAAATTATAAAAACCTGAATTCATTTTTGTTTTGCTTCATCTCTTCACATTTAAAATCCAACACAAAATGAGTTAGCAAACCATTTTTGTCTGCCAAGTAATGAATAAGACAGTTTTGCTGGAAGTCTTCCATTTGTCTGCGAACACACAATGGACTCTAAGATCCCAGCTCTGAGAACACGTCTTTGGTAATGTTAGACTTATTGCCAAGGCAATGCCAAGCATACCCATGTGCACTACTTTCATTCTTCTTCAAAAAAATGTATTTGTGCTTGGCCATCTGCCTAAATTGTAGGGTACCTGAAAGCATAGAAACATTTTCTTTCTCAATTTTGTTATTCCCTGCAGCAACCAGTACAATCATTAGTAGCCAATAAATTCCTTTGTTCTGTTGACTGCTTCCGCTGTCTTGCCCACAAGGCCTAAGACCACATTTATAAAGCAATTTATGAGTACCGGATGTCATGCATTTCAGAAATACCATACGTTATGATTATATGTTGAGGATGTGGGTAAGAAATATTTGAGATAAATGCAGTTAGTTTTCCCCAAGGTCAAATATAAAGTAAAAAATAGGAAAAAAGAAACTTAACTACCTGAAACTTTAAAAAACAAAAATCTAAGCCACTCATATAAGCCTTATATGGTAACTTTGTTACCACATTTGCCTATAATTGTCATATTCCCACTTATGTCACATTCTAGAAACAGGCAAGTCATTTTCAGTTTTACCAAGCAAGCATATGTAGAGATATACCAATTTTAGAATAATTATATTTAAAATGAAAATTTAAATTAACAGTTTTTTAAAGAATGGATCTTTTTTTAAAAAATTGAGAATGATGTTTGGGTAGAAAATTCCTTATTTTCAAATGTAAAAAAAAGCAGTCTTGGAAAAAAGTATCTATCCTGTCTTTCAACATCTACTGATTTAAACATAATCAAATGAATTGATTAAATGCATGTATTTGTTTACAAACTTCTAGGCTTATTTTGTCAGATGAATGAATTTAAATTTAGATACCTAACTAGCACACCATCATGTCACATACATCAGAAATAGAAGAGGTAAAAAGCTAACATATGCTTATGTGTCTTAACTGTTAATGTGGAATACCTCTCGTGGTCAACCATGGCTTTAGTGGTTGGAAATTTTCAGACTTTTTTAATAGACGTACATTGAAGAAAGGGCAAAGTTTCACATGTATTAATTAGAGTCTTCAGGCTATAAAGGGGATAGCAAATGATGAAAGAGACATCAGCAAATGACTCATTCTAAATATTTGTTAGGGATTTTCCAGAATGTTCCTTCTAGTGTATACATACTTGGGCCTTCTCAATTTGACTCTTGCTAGCAGCTATGCCTAAAAGTGTAATTCCTGCATCACCTCTTCTCTTCAGAATCCCTCCATCTACCTCAAGCCTTCAGAACAACTCACAGTTCCTTCATACATCAGATAACGTCCTCTAAGAAATGACCTCTATGTATACTCCAGGCTCATCTTTCCCCTTTGTCCTATCTACATGTGCCAATGTAACACGGTTTTTTGTGTGATGTAAGCTCATTGAAGGCATGACCTTTTTCTTCTCTGCTTCTGCTCTTGATATTAGGCACAATTCTTGGCATGGGAGTAGGTCTTTACTTACCTGCTCAGCAAAAATATGCTGAACACATACCAAGTACTAGACTGTCTTAAATTTGGAATAACAAGTAACTGACCTTTATGAAACTTAAAACTCAGTATCATTTAATAAATATGTGATAAATTAAATAATATTCCTTGTTGCGGTTTGCTTAAATATTCTCACTCTTAGGAGCCTCCATGCAAGCTGATACTTGAGCCTGGAATGTGCAACCCTTTCCTTTATATTTGCCAAATTGAGCATGTCCTTCAAAGTCCATATTCCATACTCCCAAGCTGGACATTACTTTTCCCACCTACACTGACCTAAATGATAGTGAAACTCACTACCACTGATCCTTCTACAATTCACCCTCTGAATTTCTTAGTTCTGCCAATGGCAACAGCTCCCTCCCAAAGACCCAGAGGATCATGGGAGAACTGACTCATCTTTGCTTGCTACCTTGCTCATTCCCACACCTCATCCACTGTCAAATCCTACAGAAATCTGTTCCCTCCCTTTTGTTCCACTGTGATCATCTCTGTCTAGCTTCTCATTCCTCCTCCATACGGCCACAGTAGGTCTTTCTCTGGCCTTCTTCCTATTTCAGTTCATCCCAGATAAAGCTTCAGAGAGCACAGCTCTGTCTATTTTTCCCTGGTGTATAACTCCATAATACCTCCTCACTTTCTAAAGGGTAAGATTCAGACCTTATCCTTGACCTTTGTTTGCTTTTCTAACATTTGTTTCACCTGTTCCTTTATCTGTGTCCTGTTCTTGAGCTAAACCAGAAGCTACACTGTCACAAAAGTGCCCTCAGTCAATTGCTTTGCTCCTGCTCCTCCTCTTTGCTCATCTCCTCTATCTTAGATTCCATCACAATCATAGTTCCATATCCTCCACAAGGTCTTGTTTTGATCACTAACTCAGGTTCCTTTCCCACAGAAGACAGAAGACTCTTCCCCAGAAGCAGCATGACACTGGTTAATTACTTGTGATATACCATATTTTGTTTTGTTTCAGTTGTTTGTGTATTTTTTGTACCATTCAAATAGACTTGAGACCACCGAAAGCCAGAACAAGGCAGGTAAACTTAGAATGAATCTACTTCAATGGAATATATAGATGTCTGGATCCTCTCAAAGTGGCATATTTTCTCAAACATTCTAAATATCATTTTGCACATCATTCTAAGCATTCAAGGCCTCCCTTAAGGTAATCTGCAATTTCAGATTAAGTACCCTCTTTAGCCTTCATTTTAATGATAGAGAAATCCCAAGGCTCAGAGATAGTACTTTACTTGTCCAACATCATACAGTTACCTCATCCTCAGACTCCTGCTCTTGCCATTATATTAACCATTAAAATTAATGGAAATGCCCAACACTGTAAACTCTAACTGCAATGATTTTATCTGGATGTTGTTAAATAGCTTGCATCCTAGCAATGTCAATAGATCCTGCACCTGTGTTCTCTTCCATTGAGAAAATTTCTATGAAACCCAAACATAACTCAACATAGTGATTCCCAAATCTCGTGTTCACTCTGACTACTACACCTGATTCAAAGCAACAAGCAGATATTGATTGCCTTTTATGTATTCAGCTGTTTGCTAAGGTACTAAAAGGACAGAGTTGAATAGTCCAGATATAAGGACTATTCATCTGTCCTTAAAGACAGGAAACATGTCTCATTCACCCAGACCAAGCACAGGCCTGGAAGCTAATGACCACTCCTAAGTTATTCACTGGATTAAAATAATTTGAAAGGTGGCTAATGCCTTAAGTAGCTCATATATCCTATTTCATAGGAAATTGTCAGACTGAATCATTCATCAGCTCTTTAGTTTTGATTTTTCAGTATTGTTAATGATAACCAGACTACAAAATAATGCTATGGACAAAATGATTAAACTTTTAAGAGGGTTTTACAAAATTGCAATTATGCATTAAAAATCAGGATAACTTTTTAATGTCTTAAGCAAATGGTCACTTTTAAATCCAATTTGACATTATTTTGCACATTAAACTTAATTAGTATAACTACATATTTTTATAAATCAGTCATTTCAAGTGTGCTATGTTGAATATGGTTTCTTTGCCTCACCTAAAGGAATTTACATTCCTTTGCTTCTATTAAGCTTTTCTATGCTTCTCATTATTTTATATATGTAGCTATATAGCATACACACATGCATATACATATACACATACATGTATACATATATATCTTTATATTAAACCACAACCCTTACCATATTTGTTAAGGGACAATGTAACTAACAAAACTATTGATTAATGGAGTTTTAACATTAGATTTCACAGCATAACCATTTATTAATTTCAGTAGTCATCTTTTTTATTATGTCTTGTAATTTACACTATTTTCACTTGACTTTTTCTTTTCTTTTTACTACATTTAAAATCACAGCAATCTATGCATCTAACAAAAGAACTCAGATCTAAACTTGGAAAGCTGAGAGTAAATATTACAGAGATTTTTACTTCAGCTGCTACAGTTATTTCCAAGTCCTACAGAATAGAGCAGAAATTACTCATCTCACATATACCTGCTACACCAGCCACTATTTGGAACCAGTTTTCAGAGTGAATTGTTTTCCTTAATACAGCCTTTCAATTTTATCATCCAATGCAATGAAATTATACAAAGCATTGATTAATTTCAAGGCATTTTTTGTTTCCACAAATAACTTTGCTAGCACTTGTCATTTGTAAGCAACAAAAATCTGAGATCTTATAGGACAGTAGGAATGATTCCTATGAAAGGAGACTTTCCAAACATGCAGAGACACAGGAATCTTCTGCTACCTTTCTTATTAAAAAAAAAAAAAAGACAGAAAAGAAATGTGGAAATAGAATTAGGTGTCTGGTTTTCTCCAGCCATCTCTCAGGGCAAGATCAATCACTAGCACTATCTGCTCTTGCAATAAAGCAGTGGAAATCACACACACAGCAAAAAGCATTTACCTACCATACACATACCACACACACCACACACACACCATTTACTTACAATGTACCACATACACACCGAGTACCTACAACACACACACACACACACACACACACACACACACACCACCCACACCACAGACACAAAAAAACACATACCATGTACCTACAATACACATACCACACTACACACACATACACCACACACACCAAACACACCATACACACACACACACCACACCACACACAGCAGACAACACACACACATACACCACACACACCAGATAACACACAGACACACCAAACACACACAGCGTGTACATATAACACACACAATGCATACACACATGCACACATCACAGGTACACCACACATATACACACCACACACACACATACACACATATACCACACACATACACTAAACATACACACTGCACACACAAAGCACACATACATACACACATATATTTGGGATCTATGGGAAAGAAGAATCAATCAGGCCAAAATTTAAACTCTTCTAACCCAAATGATTTCTCATTAGATGCCTTATTAAGCCCTGAAAATATACTTCTACAGATTTTATTTCCGCCCAATCTCTAATGTCATCGTCCACAACCAACAGGTAATTAAATTTCTTGTCATCACATTTTTGATGATCTAGAATGCAAGTGAAATAAGAAATATAATAAGAGATATAAGAGAAATATCTTGCCTACTTCAAAAAACAATGTAGGCATACTACAAATTACCTTACAGAGGGTTTACTGGGTAGAGATACATTTCTAAGCTGAACAGAGAAAGAAATTGAGAGGGGAAAAAAACAATTTATTCACACAACTACATATATGCCATCTAGCTGTGAAACTAAAAATGTATTTCATTTTCAGGACAATATTTTACAACTAAAAGGGAAAAAAAACACCACAAAAGTATATTTGATATACTTAAAACAAAGCCGTGCCCTGCCAGGTGCCTGCCAGCTTCTACTTTATACTTCAGCCCTCAGGTTACTGGAGCAGCTATCATATTGGAGACAGTATCTTTATTCTTATGAACCTGGTTGAGACATACTGTTTCAAAAACTACCCCTTTACTGTGATAAATACTTTGGCTTTTATATAAATGAGTATCTTGTGCCATATATAAAGAAAAATGCAAATGCTCTGTCTCTCTGTCTTTAATATATATGTATATATACACATACATATATATGTATATGTATATAGACACACACACATATATACACATATACATGTATATATGGTTGTTTAGGATATCTATCACCATGGTAACTTAATAATAACTGGTGCTGGCTGATGTAGTTAAGATTAAGAAGTACACAGTGAAGATTTTCAGTTATAGAGCTCTTTATATTATGGGCAGATTGTACTCAAAAAATATAGTAGAAGTAAAAAAGGAAGTATTCTCCCTGGGTTCTGAAATCCTCTTTTAAATAAGTGTGCTTTACCACTGCAAGCCCTCTACAGACTACAAGCGAAGTGAATGTTGATTTGCATAAGATGGAGAACAGAAAATGGATAGGCATTAACCCTGGTCTGCAGCAGTGCCAATGTCCTCAGAAAAAATTTGTAAAATATGACCAAACAGGTCAAAAAGTAGTGCCTCCAGTGACTTCATAAAGATAACCAATACATTTTGGTCCAGAGAACTTTCCAGGAAAACCCCTCAGATGGGTGGTGTGATTTGCATTCAAACTCCATTTCTCAGCCTTCCCTGAAGGTCACCTAACTGAACTTGGCTGCTCTGAACTGACAGACAAACCACTTCACAGCCTTATCTTTTTCTTCACATTCGCAAAGATCAAATCTTGGGGATTAAGATTTTTTTTAAGTTAAGATCAAATCTCTTTGCCCATAAAATCAGCACTTCTGCCTGCAGCTGTACTTGCACTGAACGCTATGAGGGAAGAAAATGTCAAATTTTCTTCAGGAACTTGTGAATGGATCAGGGATCATTTTGGAAAGCCACCTTTGGAGAGCTGAGAGGGTGATTTCTATTTGCAAACTGAACGGTGTTCGATGATATTTCTTATGCACTGTCCCTACGAAATAGCCAAGGCAGGCATACCAGAAAGCAATTTTAAGCTGACAACAGTGAGTATAACAAAATCTGTATTTTTGTGGAGCTTAAATTCCAGAGGTAGAGAGAGAGAGAGATGGATTCAGTGGTGTGCTAGGAAATGTTTAAGAGGCAGCTCTCCCAGATGAGGCTCTAATTTGTAGCACATGACAATTTCTTTCTTGTTTTTTGGGGGCAGTATTGGGGTTTGAACTCAGGGCCTTGTGCTTGCTAGGCTCTACCATTTCAGCCATTCCCCCAGTCTTTTTTTGCTTTAGCTATTTTTCAGATAGGGATTTGCACTGGGCTGGCCTGAACTGTGATCCTCCTGTTATGCTTCCCACATAGCTGAGATTATAGAAGAGAACCACATACCAAGCTTATCAGTTGAGAGTAGGTCTTGCTACCTTTTTGCCCCAGATAACATCAAATTTCAAAACTTCTACTCTCTGCCTCCTGAATAACTGGGATTACAGGATGAGCCACGGTGCTTGGCTTAATTTAATTTTTAATAATGTCTGTGCTTAAAGCTGGCTCAAAAAGACCTGAATGTTTAAGAAGTGGTTCAGCATACTACTAGGTAGATAAATAGATAGAACATGGATGGATGTGTAATGTAATACAAACAAGTAATACATTTAATGAAGAAAAATAAGGCAGAGAATGGGATAAAGAAAGATAGTGGAAGTTCTTCAATGGAAAAGGACCAAGAATCAAAACCTACCTAAAAATGGTTAGCCAATGATGGAAGTTTGCATTTGAGAAAATGTTTTTGTAGTTAAAATTTGGTTGAGAGAATTCCAAGATGGCGGCTAGAGGTAGGAAGCAGAAAGCGACCCTCCTATAGTGAAATCTTGGAGAGACGCTGGAGACACACTTTGCAGGCATAATCACCGAGAAAAGGCATAACTTTGACTCCTCCACATCTCCAGCCGGTGCAGAGAATCTCCACTTCACGTTAAACGGAGAACAGAGGAGGGCCCCCGGGGCCGCCAGTGGCCGGCGCCCATACGGCTTGGGAAGACGCAGACCAGGTGAGCTTCACGGTACCGCGGTAGCCCCACAGACAAGCCTGGGCCAGAGCAGCATAGCCCCCTGGACAGACTGACCTCCACCCGGGAAAAAAAGAGAAACTGAGTACTAAGCAATAAGAACAGTTAAGACACGCTGGAAAGAGGGTGGGGCGCCTGAGCGCTGAAGATTGGGGGAAGGGAATCCTTCCCGGGACCGTAAATAAACGAGCCGGGCGGGCCGGAGAGGCTATGGCGGGAGCGGGGCGCGCGCCCAGCAACCAGGAGCGGGGACGCTTGTGAGAGGAGGGAAGACCCACTTCCCACGTAAACTGTAAATAAACACGCAGGCCTGACAACGCGGGGCAGTGTCACCTTTCCCAGTGCTTGGGAAGGGGAAAGCCTGTAGCAGAGGCCCCCCGCACAGGAGAACTCTGAGCAAACAAAGCCTGTGGGACCAGGTGAGTGCTAGCTCACCCCAGAGATCTGCATAAATAACGCCACCAGCTACAGGCTGAGAGCAGCAGGCAGGCAAGCCACAGTTGCAGATACCACCCTCAGAACTGCCTCCAGATGCTTTTTTTTCTTTTTCTCCCTACCTTTGATGAGAGAACAACCGAATTACACCTGCAAGCTGAAAAACTTACTGAAACTATATTGCATTTGAACTGGGGACACTTGGTGGGGCTTTTTTTTTTTTTTTTCTTCTGTGTGTGTGTGAGTGTAGTTTTGTTCTACTTTATGCGTCCCCTTTGATGAGACAACTACAGAACAACATCTGAGGCACCAACTCCAGGACTGGAGATTCAGACGGACATCCAAATTATTAAGACTGAAATTGCATTGCATATAAACTTGGAAGTTTTTTGGTTTTTTTTTTTTTTTTTAATTTTCTATTTTCCATTTTATTTTAATTCATTTTTATAAATAGATATTACTTTCATATACTTATTTTTCATTTTTTTATCTTTGATTTTCAATCCTCTCTATGTCTCTCTATTGTCTGTTCAGCTTACTGTCGATTAGTACACTAACACTCCCTGTTTATACCTTTGAAACTCTCTTGTCTGATACCTTGTTCTGCTTTCTCCCTCTTGTCTGTATATTTGTTTTCCCCTTTTCTTTAACTTCTTGCTTTCCATCTCAGCTCACCCTTCCATTCTAAATATTACCATTGTTATTATTACAAGCTAGAAAATACTTAATTGCACACAGTACAGGGACAGTAACAACACCAAGGACAATGACAGGAAGACAGAAAAAACAAGGAAACCAGTTTCCCCACAGCAAAAAATTACTACAGGAACCAGAGGGGAATGAAGAAAACAGATACTCAGATCCAGACTCCAACAAAATGAAGATAAACTATGCCAAAGGACCCAATGAAGCCCACAAGAATAATTTAAAAGAAGACATACTACAAGTACTCAATGAGAATTTTATAGAGATGATACTGGATAGGGTCAACCAAAATGTACAGGAGACACTCAAGAAATTCCAAGACAATAAAAATAGAGAATTTGAAAAAGCAAAAGAAGAAATAAAGGAAACCATAGAAGCACTGTATAAACACCAAAGTGAAAGAGAGAACACAATGAATAAATGGATAAATGAACTCAGGACAAAAATAGACAACAATAAAGAAGAAAACAGCCAGGATATGGAAAACCTCAGAAAAAAGAACGAAACAGAACTGCAAAACAAAACGGAAGGCCAATCCAGCAGAATAGAACAAACAGAAGACAGAATCTCAGAACTTGAAGATGAAATGGTAATTAAAGGAAAAACTGAAGAATTATTAATTAAACAACTCAAGACCTGTGAAAAGAAAATGCAAGAACTCACTGACTCCATCAAAAGACCAAACTTGAGAATCATGGGCATCGAAGAAGGAGAAGAGGTGCAAGCGAAGGGGATGCGTAATATATTCAACAAAATAATAACGGAAAATTTCCCAAATCTAGAGAAAGATATTCCCATACAGATGCAAGAGGCCTCCAGGACACCAAACAGACCAGATCAAAATAGAACTACTCCACGACATATCATCATTAAAACAACAAGTTCAGAAACTAAGGAAAGAATATTGAAGGCTGCAAGAGAGAAAAAACAAGTAACATACAAAGGTAAACCCATCAAAATCACAGCAGACTTCTCAACAGAAACATTAAAAGCAAGAAGAGCGTGGGGTGAGATCTTCCGGGCACTGAATGAAAATAACTTCAACCCCAGGATACTCTACCCAGCAAAGCTATCATTCAAAATAGATAGAGCAATAAAAGTCTTCCATGATAAGCAGAAACTAAAACAATATGTGACCACAAAGCCACCATTACAAAAGATTCTGCAAGGGATCCTGCACACAGAAAGTGATACCCAACTTAACCATGAAAAGGCAGGCAGCACCAAACCACAGGATAAGAAAAAGCAAGACAGTAGAGAGTAACATCAAGTTAGGTACACACAATCAAACCTTCAAACAACTAAGATAACTAAATGGCAGGAATCACCACATACCTATCAGTACTAACGCTTAATGTTAATGGACTTAATTCACCCATCAAAAGACACCGTTTGACAAAATGGATTAAAAAAGAAGATCCAACAATTTGTTGCTTACAGGAGACTCATCTCACCAACAGAAATAAGCATATGCTTAGGATGAAAGGCTGGAAGAAGATTTACCAAGCCAATGGCCCCCAAAAACAAGCAGGAGTAGCAATACTTATCTCTGACAAAGTAGACTTCAAACCTACAATGATCAAACGAGATAAAGAAGGACATTCTATACTAATAAAAGGGGAAATAGACCAAAAGGAAATAATAATCATCAATCTGTATGCACCCAATGTCAACGCACCCAATTTCATCAAACATACCCTGAAAGACCTAAAAGCATATATAAACGCCAACACAGTGGTTGTGGGAGACTTTAACACTCCATTATCATCAATAGATAGGTCATCCAAACAAAAACTCAATAAAGAAATCCAAGATCTAAAATATGCAATAGATCAAGTGGACCTAGTAGATGTCTACAGAACATTTCATCCAACCTCTACACAATATACATTCTTCTCAGCAGCCCATGGAACCTTCTCCAAAATAGATCATATCCTAGGGCACAAAGCAAGCCTCAGCAAATATAAGAAAATAGAAATAATACCATGCATACTATCTGACCACAATGCAGTAAAAGTAGAACTCAACAACAAAAGTAAAGACAAAAAACATGCAAACAGCTGGAAACTAAATAACTCATTACTTAATGAAGAATGGATCATCGATGCAATAAAAGCGGAAATTAAAAAGTTCCTAGAAGTCAATGAAAATGAAAACACAACCTACCGGAACCTATGGGACACAGCTAAGGCAGTCTTGAGAGGAAAGTTTATAGCCATGAGTGCATATATTAAAAAGATTGAAAGATCCCAAATCAATGACCTAATGATACATCTCAAACTCCTAGAAAAACAAGAACAAGCAAATCCCAAAACAAATAGGAGAGAAATAATAAAAATAAGAGCTGAAATCAATGAAATAGAAACCAAAAAAACCATACAAAGAATTAATGAAACAAAAAGTTGGTTCTTTGAAAAAATAAACAAGATCGATAGACCCCTGGCAAACCTGACTAAAATGAGGAGAGAAAAAACCCAAATTAGTAGAATTAGGAATGCAAAAGGGGAGATAACAACAAACACCATGGAAGTCCAGGAAATCATCAGAGACTACTTTGAGAACCTATATTCAAATAAATTTGAAAATCTAAAAGAAATGGACAGATTTCTAGATACATATGATCATCCAAAACTGAACCAAGAGGAAATTAATCACCTGAATAGACCTATAACACAAAATGAAATTGAAGCAGCAATCAAGAGTCTCCCCAAAAAGAAAAGTCCAGGACCTGATGGATTCTCTGCTGAATTCTATCAGACCTTTAAAGAAGAACTGATACCAACCCTCCTTAAACTGTTCCATGAAATAGAAAGGGAAGGAAAACTGCCTAACACATTTTATGAAGCCAGTATTACACTTATCCCCAAACCAGGCAAAGACACCTCCAAAAAGGAGAACTATAGGCCAATCTCCTTAATGAACATTGATGCAAAAATCCTCAACAAAATAATGGCAAATCGAATTCAGCAACACATCAAAAAGATTATTCACCACGACCAGGTAGGCTTCATCCCAGGGATGCAGGGGTGGTTCAACATACGAAAATCAATAAACGTAATAAACCACATTAACAGAAGCAAAGCAAAAACGACTTGATCATCTCAATAGATGCAGAAAAAGCCTTTGATAAGATCCAACATCATTTCATGATAAAAGCTCTAAGAAAACTAGGAATAGAAGGAAAGTTCCTCAACATTATAAAAGCTATATATGACAAACCTACAGCCAGCATTATACTTAACGGAGAAAAATTAAAACCATTCCTTCTAAAATCAGGAACCAGACAAGGATGCCCACTATCTCCACTCCTATTCAACATAGTACTGGAATTCCTAGCCAGAGCAATTAGGCAAGAAGAAGGAATAAAAGGAATACAAATAGGTAAAGAAACTGTCAAAATATCCCTATTTGCAGATGACATGATCCTATACCTTAAAGACCCAAAAAACTCTACTCAGAAGCTTCTAGACATCATCAATAGCTATAGCAAGGTAGCAGGATATAAAATCAACA
The DNA here is from genome assembly GCF_047511655.1 of Castor canadensis. Classification (NCBI taxonomy): domain Eukaryota; kingdom Metazoa; phylum Chordata; class Mammalia; order Rodentia; family Castoridae; genus Castor; species Castor canadensis. The sequence continues at coordinate 108,882,762 of NC_133392.1, forward strand.
TAGAAAAATCATTAGCATTTCTATACACTAACAATGAGCAAACGGAAAAAGAATGTATGAAAACAATTCCATTTATAATACCTCAAACAAAATCAAATACCTAGGTGTAAACCTAACAAAAGATGTGAAAGACCTCTACAAGGAAAACTATACACTTCTGAAGAAAGAGATTGAGGAAGACTATAGAAAGTGGAGAGATCTCCCATGCTCATGGATTGGTAGAATCAACATAGTAAAAATGTCGATACTCCCCAAAGTAATCTACATGTTTAATGCAATTCCCATCAAAATTCCAATGACATTCATTAAAGAGATTGAAAAATCTACTGTGAAATTTATATGGAAACACAAGAGGCCACGAATAGCCAAGGCAATACTCAGTCAAAAGAACAATGCAGGAGGTATCACGATACATGACTTCAAACTATACTACAAAGCAATAACAATAAAAACAGCATGGTACTGGCACAAAAACAGACATGAAGACCAGTGGAACAGAATAGAGGATCCAGATATGAAGCCACACAACTATGAGCAACTTATCTTTGACAAAGGAGCTAAAAATATATGATGGAGAAATAGCAGCCTCTTCAACAAAAACTGCTGGGAAAACTGGTTAGCAGTCTGCAAAAAACTGAAACTAGATCCATGTATATCACCCTATACCAAGATTAACTCAAAATGGATCAAGGATCTTAATATCAGACCCCAAACTCTTAAGTTGATACAAGAAAGAGTAGGAAATACTCTGGAGTTAGTAGGTATAGGTAAGAACTTTCTCAATGAAATCCCAGCAGCACAACAACTAAGAGATAGCATAGATAAATGGGACCTCATAAAACTAAAAAGCTTCTGTTCATCAAAAGAAATGGTCTCTAAACTGAAGAGAACACCCACAGAGTGGGAGAAAATATTTGCCAACTATACATCAGACAAAGGACTGATAACCAGAATATACAGGGAACTTAAAAAACTAAATTCTCCCAAAACTAATGAACCAATAAAGAAATGGGCATGTGAACTAAACAGAACTTTCTCAAAAGAAGAAATTCAAATGGCCAGAAAACACATGAAAAAAGGCTCACCATCTCTAGCAATAAAGGAAATGCAAATTAAAACCACGCTAAGATTCCACCTCACCCCTGTTAGAATAGCCATCGTCAGCAACACCACCAACAACAGGTGTTGGCGAGGATGCGGGGAAAAAGGAACCCTCTTACACTGTTGGTGGGAATGTAGACTAGTACAACCACTCTGGAAAAAAATTTGGAGGCTACTTAAAAAGCTGGACATCGGTCTACCATTTGATCCAGCAATACCACTCTTGGGGATATACCCAAAAGACTGTTACTCCAGAGGCACCTGCACATCCATGTTTATTGCGGCACTATTCACAATAGCCAAGTTATGGAAACAGCCAAGATGCCCCAGCACTGACGAATGGATTAAGAAAATGTGGTATCTATACAACAAATGCTATCTGATTTTTTAGGTGTCTTACCTATCCTCATATCTCCCTTACTTTAAATCACTTTTGACCAGGTTAGCTAGATGCCAATTAAACAATTCTTGCATGCAGATCATGTTGTTTTTTTCTTCAGCCAAAATTTATTTCATTTCTTATTCAAGGTTACAGACAGCAGCTGTTTAACTTCCAGATCTTTTCTCTTCTAATGTTTCATCCTGCAATGGAAACGCCAACTGTGGTCCCATGTGCTCTCAAACCTCCTCACTCAAAATCTTTGTAAGAATATCCCTAGATAGTCTGACTGTTGCTTCCAATCTTACATGTATCATTGGAAGTTGGAAGATTTCATGACCAAGAGCAAACTTTCAGCCATATTGTGGCATCTTAAAATAGTGTGCCTACATCCTATCATTTTTGTGTCTCCCAAAAGGAATTCACCAGTGACTATGACTCATCTCTTTCACCAAAGGACACAAATGAAGTTTTTCCTCCTATGATTATTTGGGGCACAGCTCAAAATCTAATACATGTTAGAGATAGTAAAATAATGAACAAAGATAGGGGGAAAACTGAATGAATAAAAGAAGGAATTTTTGCTTTCATTTGGCTATAGATATTTGTCAGTGGATCAATGGGTGACTCACTTTTCTGAATGCAATTTGCTCATATTTTGTTGAGGATGTTTGTGTTTATATTTCTAAGAAATATCCACCTGGAGTGTTCTTATCATTCCTTGGTCTGGCTTTTCTATTAGAATAATAGATGGTTTCAAAAAGTGAGTTGGAAAGTGTTCCCTCATCTTCTGTTTTGAAAATGATTTTAAGGAAGAGATTGTTAATAAATGGTAATACTTCATCCTTAAATGTTTTGCGGACTTTTCCAGTTTGCTTCTAGGGTAAGTTTTAGAGTATTGAATAGATATCATGTGTTTTGTGAGTTTTGGCAGTTTATTTGTCTTTCAATGAATTGATCCATTTTGCCAAAATTGCTGACTGTGTAGGCATACAGTTCACAATATTTCCTTACTATTCTATCAACATTTGTGGATTCAGTATTGACAACACTTCTTTATTCCTGATGTTAGTAATGGTGTCTTCTCTTGAGAATTACCAATTACATTAATCCTTCAAAACAATCAGCCTTTTGTTTAATTTGGGTTTTTTTTTTTTCTGCTTGTTTCATTGATTTCTGCTCTTTATTACTTCTGTCCTTTTGCTTGGTTTGGGTTCAGCTTTCCCTTTGTCTAATTTATTCTTTCTTTTTTCCTCCTTATTTATCTATTAATTATTAGTAATTTTTATTTTTGTTTGTTTTATTTGGTTTTTGTCACTATGTAGCCCAGGCTAGCCTAGAACTCACTAAATACCCCAGGCTGACCTCAAACTCATGATTGTTCTGCCTCTGCCTCCTGAGTGCTTGGATTACAAGCATATACTATCGTGTTTGTTTCTCTAATTCTTAATGTATATGATTATGTTTATGAATTTATTTCATTCTGCTTTTATTATTATTTTACTATGGGGCTGGGATCAGGCCTTGTGCATGCTAGGTGAATGCTTTACCACTGAGCCACAGCCCTGTTCTTCTTTTTAATAGAGGCATTTAGTACTAAAAACTGTATCTCCTAGCACAATGTTAGCAGCATCCCACAAATTTCAATATGTTGCTTTTTTCATTCAATTCAAACTATTTAAATAATTTTTTTATTTTAGAATAATTTTAGACATAAAAAGTTGCAAAAGCAATACAAAGAATTATAGTCACCCTCCTCTATTAGTAACACCTACATAATCCTGATACATTTTTCAAAACTTGAAAACAAGTATTCAGACATTACTATCAATAACAAAGCTACAAACATTATTCAGATTTCACTCATTTCTCTACTAATGTCCTTTTTCTATTCTAGGATCCAGTCCAGGGCACAACATGGCATCAATATGTCACAACTCTTTACCATCTTCTGGTCTGTAAGACTTCTTGCTGTCCTTGTATTTGATGGCCTTGGCAGATGTGTACATTCCAGGTATTTTGTGGGTATTCCTCAATTTGAGTTTACCTAGTGTTTTTCTCATTATTACAATAAGGTTAAGAATTTGAAGGAACAATTCCACAGGGATGAGGTAACCTCACTGCATCTTAGCAGCAGGAACTTGCTATCATTATGGTTCATAACTGGTGATATTACCCTTGATCACCCTTCTGAGGTGGTGTTTACCAGAGTTCTCCACTATACAGTAACGGTCTTTCCTTTACCATTTCAATTGTTTTGGAAGCAAGATATGACATATAGTCCACATTGAAGGCAGAAACAGTTAAGCTTGACCTTCGGGAGGAAAGAACTTGCCATAGATTATGTGAAATACTTCTGTAATAATGGCTTCTCTTCATCAATTTATTTTTAATCATTTGTTTATATCAGCATATACTCACTTATATTTATATGTATTGTATTCGTTATAATCAAATACAACAGCATGTATTTTCTTGCTTCATTGTTCCAACTTTGGCCACAGGAAGCATTTTTCAGCTTGGTTTCTGCAAGATTGTTTTGAGCATTTACTTTCTTACACTACTAGAAGCTCCAAAATCATCTTGTATCTCCCTGTCCTAGCCCTGGAATTTGCCATCTCTTCAAGGACTCCTGGTTTTTGCTTGTTTGTTTTTGTTTTTTTAGAAAAACAGTATTGAGAAACCAATACGTGGACACTGGGTATACTCATTGCCAATGGAATGTCATTGCCTCTAATTCTTAGAAGACAGAGCTATCTATTTTAGACATATATCTATTTTTTTTAATCTCTACATTTTCATCTATGGGGATTAGAGACAGCTTTCTGAGGAGACTCCCTCATCTTCCCTGAGTAACTCTGAATGCCTGATAGGGTTCCAGGATGTGTCTATAAGAAAAGGTATGGAGCAAGCTGGGTGCCTATGGCTAATGCCTCTAATCCTAGCTACTTAGGAGGATGAGACCAGCCCAGTCAAATAGTTTGCAAGACTCTCATGTCCAAAATAACCAGAATAAAGTGGACTGAAAACATGACTCAAGCGGTAGAGTCCCTGCTTTGCAAGCATGAAACCCTGAGTTCAAACACTAGCTCCACCAAAAAGAAAAAACAAACAAACAAACAAACAGCATGGAGACCTTTATGTCTACAGTTCAAAGGATTCTACACTACCATTCAAGGCCACACCCAGCATTAGTAATTTGTTTTCAGGACATTCTATCTCAATATTACCAGCCTCCCTGGTGTCTCCCTCCATTGTCCCTCCCTACATGTCTCCCTCCATTGTCTACCCTGTGTAAGTAAATGCTCAGATCCTGTTCTTCCCCACAGATGCCTGCCTTCAAACTGTGTTTGTTGTTTGCCTTGAGACTTCATTTCCTTGATAGAGTTCCAAAGAAATTATTAATTTGCAGATGCTCAAGTTTTATTCTTATTATAAGGATGGGATTTGTGTTATTAATAATTCTTTAAAATTTCAAGTTGCAACCAAAAGTTTCTCTCATACTTATTACCTATATACAAACTCTGGAATGCAAGAATACTGAGTTCTCATCCTCCTCTGTCTCTTTCCCTCTTGACTTTTCTGTTAAGTACTCTAATCTGTTTCACCTCTATGATTCAGAGTGGTCCAAGCTTCTTAACTCTACATTCCAGAATAACCTGATTGAAAAAAGTGGCAAACTGCACCCATGGAACAAATTCACCCTGCACCTTGTTTTTGTGTGACCCATGAACTAAGAATCAATTTTACATTTTGAAATCAAATGAAAAATGAAATATTCAACAGAGACCATATGTGACCCACAAAGTCTTAATTATTTACTAACTGGCCTTTACCGAGAAAGCCTACTGCCTACTCTAGAATTAAAAACCCCACATTTATTGGATATGCATGCTGCATGGTCAGTAATCAAGAACTACGGGGTTTGGGGTATGGCCAAAAAAATTAAAAACTTAAGCTATTACAATCACATTGCAAGGAAGCATCAAGATGGTTTATGGATATATCTAACTCCCAAGGCAACTTGTCCAAAGTAAGAAGTGTCATGAATTTCTAGAAAATGGGGACTTCAGAAAGGGAAGCTAATCTGCAGATAAAGAGTTTGTTAAACTCAGAAACTAGAGTTTGGAGAAAGTCAGCAATGCCTTGCTAAACCAAACAAGTCTTCCATACAGATGAGTTTAGAATATCTGATGTTAGTCCAGACGTAAATTATGACACAAGTTGAATATGAGTCAGATTGCCATAAAGATGATAATATCATCATTGTGAAAGTAGTCACAAACATACCAGAAGGATGTATATAAAAAGTATGAGTAAGGAGTTGTTAAAAAAAAAATCTCAGGAAAAAACATTAAGGGAAACTCCTGTAGCTCATTTCAAGACAGATAATAGAAAACTCACCAAGATTTTGTTGGTATGATAGGTAGGTAGGTAGGTAGGTAGATAGATAGACAGATAAATGATGATTGATAAAGAAATATTTTCAAACATATTATAGAATGAATTATGAATGGATGACACAACATGACCCTTTATCAATTAAGGTGCATTCAACTTGAGTAATAGAAAATCCAATGAACAGTAAGTGAAAAAAGTATATGTATGTATACTTTTTTACTTGTATATATATATGTGTGTGTGTATATATATATATATGTATATGTATATATATATGTATACATGCATTTCCAAGGGTCATTCCATTGCTCACCAGGGTCATATGAGTCAATCTCTTTCCATCCTCAATGTGCTAGCTTTTGTCCTTGTGGTCATGGGACAGCTGATAAAGTTGGAACCATAGTATTATCTCACCAATATTCCAAGAAAGAAGGAAAGGGAGGGGAAATGCCCATGACTTCTCCTTGCATGCCTTGCCCTTTCATTGGGAAACAAATTATCTTTCTCAGAATGTCCTCAACTGTCTTTCTTTTAAGACTCTTGGGTCAGAACAGGGTCACAGTGACTATCTGCCTTTTCAACTTCTAGTAGAAGAGAACAGGGATAAAAACACAGATGTGTAAGTAATGCTTTGGGGTCACCAATCAGGTCTGCTGGACGAGATTGGTAGTTCCATGAAAGATAGCATCATTCTTCTACCATCACTGTGACAGATAGGCTGTGATTAATGAAACTCTGGTATCACCCGGAATAACTATTCTTATGATCTGGACATCACTAAGGAGCTGATTTGACCTGACTTCAGAAAGCTGGTCTTCCTTGCTGCCTGCATACCCGCCCAGCTGGGACAACTGAAGATGTAGCAACAAAGTTGTGCTTAGCTTGACTAGTACAAAAATATGCCAAGAAAGTCTTGCTGAAAGATAAGACTACAAAACACCAAGAATGGATTTAAAATATATACACAAGAGGGTTTTTAGTACATGAGTTTTATATATATATATATATGAGTTTCCATATACATATGTATATGTATATGGAAATTGGTTTTAGAGACTATATTTTTTTTCAATGATGTCTTCCGTAAAATGCTCTTGGAACATTCATGTAGAAATGACTTTATGTGCAATTTATAAGTTACATAAGAAATTCAGTCATATTCATTCATACTTCCATAGAATTAACCCTTTAATATTTCACATATAGAACCCTGTCAATATTGTTCAGTAGCATTGCCTAGTGCTCAATTATAGCATTGTAACATAATTATAATACTTTATTCCTTAGGTTTAATCCCTAATAAATTTAAAGTAGTTTCTTTCTATTTTTAATCACTAAGAATTATTTTCAATGTGTATTTACTCTTAACAGTTCAGCAGATGGTACAGTTTTAAATATTTGAAAATTTTAAATTGGTTTAAACACAATGAACCCTGTGGGCTCCTTTCATCTTCAAGTAAGCATAGATACAGTAGCTAAGGAATAGAACCCAGAAGACTCAGATACTGGCCATGGGGAGTTGCTTGGTTTTATAGAAAAGAAAAAAGAAGACTAAATCCTGATGGTGAGGCTCTATTTCCACTTGAGATTTTATTCATTCACCGAAAGCTTTTCATCACCTAGCATATCAAAGGCACTACGACAGGTGAGGGGGAAAATGAAGGATTGTACCTTCATGAACTGACTACCTGGCAAAGACAAGACTAATACCAGGCAGAAGTGGTAAGAAGAATAAGGGAAATATAAGCAAAATGTTATAAGAAAGAAAGCAAGTGAGATTTTTCCAGGCAAGGGGTGAAAAGAAGGGGGTAAACAGTGGCACGCATAGGTGGCCAGGCACAGAAGGAAGAAACTGTGTTGCTCATACTGAGACTAATAAGATCTTAGGAGTAAAAGTAGGTGATGAAACCAGGACTCAGCATTAGAAATGCAAGTAGATATGAAACAGAGAGGCACATAAGAACTTCAGATTTTAATTTCATACAATGGGAAGTCACCAATATTTTGAACAAGAGAGTTATATGATCAATCAGAACAGGGGTCCAGGAAAAAGAACCTAGTTGTTTTGAATTGATGTTGAGAGGCTGGAGGCTCAGAGACCAATGAAAAGAGTATTGTAAATAGTTGAAATGTTCTAAGGTACTGAGAGCCTGAACAAGTGCAGACACTGTAGTTATAATGAAGAAGGAACCGAAGGGAGAATCACAAAAGTGGTTGCTTGCGCATACCCTTGGCTGCTCTTTAGAATTAACTGTGGGATTTTTTTGGGAGCGTGGGGCTGGGGCTTGAACTCTGGGCCACACACTTGCTAAGCAGGCACGCTACCATTTTAGCCACTCCGCCAGACCTTTTGGGAATTTTTTTTTTTTTAATGCAGATGAACAGTAGAAAGAATAAGAATTTTGCAAAAGAGGAAACAAGAATGCTGGGTATACTTAAGAAAAGATATGCAACCTCATTAGTTTTCATAAAATGTGAATTAAAATAATTATGAAGTACTGGGAGTATAGCTCGGTGTAGAGTGCTTATTTAGCTCACATGAAGTCCTATATTCAATCTCCAGCATACCATAAAAAAAGAAAGACAAATATCACCATGAGATACCACTTTACAACCTCCAGAATAAGAAGTGAAAACAAAACCTTGAATAGTGTTTTACTCTATTTCTGTTAGAATAACAAAATATCACCAGCTGAATGCTTTATAAAATAATAGAAAACTATTATAGTTCTGAAGTCTGGGAAGTGTAAGATTAAGGGGATAGTAAATTCTGTGTCTAGCGAGGGTTGGCTTTCCCTGTTTCCTGATGGTGCCTCATTGTTACATTCTCCAGAACAGACAAATTCTGTGTCCTTATGTGCTGGAAGCACTAGAGAAGCAAAATGGTCTGGCTGGTGCCTTCCAGACCTTGTATTTTTTTAAAAATTTGTATGATACTTTCATAATGCAAAAGGTGGATCATCATATCCCAATACATCCAGGAATGAGTTTCAAGAGTAACATTTTTTAAAAGCTCCTTGGGTGACTCTCATGCATGCCAGGGATGGGAATCACGACTGGGCACACATTTTAGATTGTTGGATAAGGAGCATAAAATAACACTCAATTTTGAGCTTCTCTGTAGAAGAGAAACATGTACCATTAACAAAATAGGAAGTCAGAAAGAGAACTAGATTATTGAGAAGTACAGAAAAAAATGAATTTAATGTAAGGGAACTGGATAAAGCAGCTAAGTTTTCATAAAATGGAGAACTATGATCTGCCTAAAGCCCAAGAATAGAGAAAGTACATTTTCTTAGACAGTAGCTTCTAGCCCTATGAATTATTATATACTACTCCAGGAAAATATGGAAAGAGCATTAAGTTGCTTTAAGATTGAGGAGTTCTTAAATAAATCATAACAGGATTAGAACTTCCAAAATCTCCAATCTTTCTACCAAAGGGTACCCTTGTCCTTTTGTGAATTGAAAAGGATGGCTGTTGCTATAGCAATTACTCCCCTGCAGCTTCAAGCAAGAATAAAAACCCTGGCTGTTTATAAATGACACACCACTTGAAGTATTCTGGGGACAACATGAGCTGTGTCCCATTGACCAACCTGTGGTCAAGTTGGAGTCATCATAAGAAACAAAGTGCCCTTCTCTTGTTCTGCATTCATCTCTCCTCAGTGGTCTCAGACAAGCAATAGGGTTTGTGAATTATTGCCAGGCTACCTGAAATCTTTATTAAGATTTCAAGTAGTTAAGTAGGCGTTAAGAAAAGAAATTTCCGCTCCTAGGTCCCCCATGCAGCATTGTTAAGCCTGCTTTACCTTACTATACTAATTTGGGGCTAGAGTATCACCTAAAGGTCCATGTGCTGAAGTGCTGAAGGCTTGTTTGTTCACATGTGGAGCCATTTGCAGGTGAGGAAACCTTTAGGAAGTGGGGTCTATTGAAGGAATTTAGGCCATTGGGGGAGGGCTCCTGAAGGGGATATGGGAACTTGGTCCCTCTCTCTCTTTCTTTGCTTACTGTCTGCCGTGAGATGAGCAGCTTGGCTCCACCACATACTCCCTGCCATGATGTGCTGCCTCATCACAGACTCCATAGCAACAGAGCTAACTGACCATGGACTCAAAACACTAAAACCATGATCCAAAATAAACTTCCCTCCTTTTTAAGTCAATCTATCTCAAATAACTGTTACAGCAACAGAAAGCTAACACACAGACACCAACAAATATAAAAAAGTAAGTCAATGTTGACCAAATTCTATCACTTTAACCTTACTTTTCCTGCTCTTCCCTAACAGCTAACAATGGGTACTCAAACACTTATCACTGCCATTATTTCTGATCATCATTAGAGCCACTATTGTCAATAATATACATGCATTATTATTTGTTAAGTAAAATATCAGGGAAATATATCCTTCCTTTATAAATGAAAAAAAGGAAAAAAAACCAAAGTGATTAATTTTCCTATCAGGGAATAGAAGATGCACTAAAATTTGAATCCAAGAATTAAAGTAATTTCAAGCAATCTAAATTCGCCTTACTTAAAACCTGTGCTCTTACTCTTCCTTTGAATTTTCTCTTAAGGAAATTTGTATCACCTTACTGAATATCTTAAACTAATATAGCTTTCTGACCACATATAATCTAATCTTATAGGTGAGAAAGCAGTACTTCAATGAATATGATTTCATACTTACTTTAGCCATAAATTAATACTAACAAGACCTCAAAAAGTGCCTAGTTCACTTACAACATTTGAAGTTACGCTTTTTAAAATAGTGAATTGTTGTGAGTGGTTTCAATCATTCAAGGAGATTATTATGGTTACTCAAACATAGAATCCATTCCTCATTTTTAAAGATATTTTCTTCCTTGTGTCTGAGAAAATGGGCAACCAACCACCTGATTGCATTACAAAGAGAAAAGATCACTGTACATTCAATATGGATCTTGACTGCAACTGTAGTCCTAATCTTAGAATGTCCTGAAAGATAAATATTTCCACTGTCATTCCTACTTTTTAAAGTTAAATCAAATTTAAAAATCTTCACCTATTTGTCATCATGTCTCCACTGAAATGTTCTGCAGCAAAGACTTTCCAACCAAATCTTACTGTCAGTCATTTTTTCTAATCACTGTCATGTTTGATACTGTTTTTTATTCTTTTCTTCATGATTTCTTTCTTAACGTAATTTGTCTAAAGCTATACATTCCGGATTTAATTCTACCTCTGTAGTCATGCTTTCTCTAACTTCTTTAATGGTCATGAAAACTAACTTCCTGCTATTTACAGGGCATATAAAGACAAAGCAAAATAAAAAGAGAGTAGAGAAAGAATAAGTGCTTTTGACAAAGAAATACCAATAACAAACTCATTCAGAGTAGTCTTGAAGTTAGGCTAATCACAGCTCCAGCTCTCCAACTACCTGTGTAACATTCAGTCATTCAATCACCAAATAACTGAGACCTACAGCAGGCACAGGATGGTGGATGGACAGTGGGCAACAAATGAGCTAGGATCCCTAACTATTGCCAAGTATTTCATTTTTCCTCTCTATGGTGTCATCCCTTCAGGAGAATTACACATTCCCACCCTGCATCTGGGAACAGGCATGTGACATTCTTTGGCCAATAAAACATGAGTAGAATTCAAAAGTCATTGTATAAGTCACCATGTCCCCTTTCCCTCTGCTTTAAAAAATATCAATGTTCCAAATGGAAGATGCTCTGTCATACTGATCTCAGAGTGAAATCTACGTGTGGCAGAATAGCACCCAGCACACAGTGAGCACATAGGGTGAGATACTGTGGTTTTGTGGAAACCACTGGAATTTCGATATGTTTTATTACTGCAGCATAGCCTCCCCTAACTACTATCCCACGCTTTGCTGAGCTTACTGCCTAGTGGAAGGGACAGATATTAAACACAATATGTATAACATCTCAAAGATGCAAAATCATTACCTGTATAATAACACCTATCTCATAAACTTGTTGCAAGGACTAAAACAAGGCAATACATAAAGTCCTTAGCTATTATTCTTGTAAGTATTAAACCTCTACTATGTAGTAACACCTTAGCTGGCTGAGGACAACATGGCTTTGGCCTTTGAGGATCTCCCAATATCTATAGGGAGAGTATACAAAAAACCTAAAACTAGGGAGAGGACGGGGTGGGTGGTAAGGGAGGTCATGGGGGCAGGGGGGGAAAATGACCCAAGCATTGTATGCACATATGAATAATAAAAAAAAGATAAAAAAAAACCCTAAAACTGAATTATGTCTATGTGGTGCTATGAACAGCAGAAAGCAACAGATTACTCTGCCAGGTAAAACTGAATCATTAAGGGAAAAGTAATGTTTTCTCCAAAGATCAAGATAGCAAGAACAAAGGAGAGAAGAGTAAAGAACACGAAATAGAAATAGAATGAAAGCATGAAAAAAAAGATTACAGCACTCTAGGAAAATTCCGAGTAATTCAGTAAGGATGAAGAATAGGATGTAAATAGAAAAGAAGTAAGACACAAGGGAAGACATTTAGGGAGTAGGGTACAGTGTGCCTGGTTGGGAATTGGGTTAAAAGGCCCTGAGAAATTTTAAGCAGGGAAATACCACAGTCAGATTTGCATTCCAGAAACATCCCAGGAAGGCCCTGCTAAGGGTGGAAGAGGTGAGGGCCGGGATCAGCTAGAAGGCTGCAGAGGCATTCTAAGTGAGACATAATGAGTGCAAATCAATGGCAGTGACATTTAAAATGAATCTGGCCTTGTTTTCTAGTAACCAGTGCCAAGGAGGCCCTATATTCTTATCTGTTTAAAGAAATTTTGTCAGGTTCTCTGGAGAAACATTTTACCAAGATGTTAACTTTTTTAAGAATGAAGGCAGGACTGGCATCCTTATAAAAAGCAACTCAATCAACACCATGGACACCAACTTCAGTGACAATTTTATGACATCTTTACATAATATGTATTTTTGTGAGATTATAACTTACAAAATTTGTTTTTAAAAATACAAGACCAAAGAAGTGAATAAAATGGATCAATAATCCTACTCCTAAAAGATTGTAATTATTAATTTTCATGCATATCACTCAACAATATTCAAAATGCAAACACAATTCTATAACAAACAAAAACAAACTTATTTAGAGATTTGGGTAAGCACGTCAGTAAGAGTTATAATAATAAACAGAGAGAGCTAGTATAATGTACCCCAGTAAGAAAAAAAAATATACAAATCTCTCAATAAATCACACACACAATTATAGAACAGGTTCACTTTGATGGCTAAAGCTCAGTTCTTTCATTTTTAAATTTCAACTTTTCCCTCAAAGCTCCTCTATTCTTCTGCTCCCAATAAAAGCTAGACTCTTAAAAGTTGTGACTGAGAGAGCATGCACAAAATAAATAAATAAAGCTGTGACTGTAAAGAGAGTCACTCTTATGTGCCACCTCCTTACTTAAAGGCTACTTCTTTCAAAACAGGGGAAGAGAAAAAAAGATAAATCTCTCTTGGCATGACAGGAAAGACTGTCATCCTTTCCCTGATAATTTTCCTGGTTATTGTTTCTCTGACAAACAATGACACAATGACTTTAGATGCCTTCTGTGTCCTTGGCCTCCCTTCCTAAACATTGCACTTTCAGGGAGGTAACCATTTCTACAGAGTACTAGTAACTGCTGCTGTCAGTTTAAAAATCTCAGTGCAAGTCCAAATATAAGAATAATCTTATTCTGATATTGCTTTACTAATGTATTTAGGAATATATTAAGTTGCATTCTATTACAAAATTATTTTTCAAAACTAATTTTAGAAAAATGCTTTTTATAAAACAGTTTATAGAGAGGCTACTTATGAAAAAGATTAAATCAAACACATAGGACTATACCTTCTTTTATCTAATTTATATTGTATCATATTCATTTTCCCAATTTAATAAATACTCTTGGTTTTAACCATAAGTTGTATAATATTCCCATATTACACAATAGGGATTTCCCCTTTTGCACATAATAAATAGTGCTGTGATTAAGATTAATATTTACAAATCTATGAGATATCTTTGCTCACTACCTTAGATTTTACTTTAAAATTGAAATTGAGTATGAACATTTTATAGTATTTATGCAAACTGATAATCTTCCTTTTGAGAAAACTGTACCAATTTATATTTCTACTCACAGTTTTAAAGGTCCTTTTACTACAAATTCTTCAATACTGGATATTTTTCTTCCTAAAATCTTTTCTGACTTAATCAATTTACCTCTTTGCTTTAAGCTTATTTCCTTAGTTATTATAAAGAATTAATATATATTCAAGGTTCGTTAGCTGTCAAGGTTTGGGATACTTAGCCACTTTCTCCACTTTACCCCCCAACACCATCTCTCCCTTTTTCTCTCCCGTTCCCTAGACCCCTCTCCTATTCATTCTCTCCCTCTTTCTCTCTCTCTCTCTCTCTCTCTTTTTCTCTGTCTTTCCCTCAACATTCACACACATGCTCACACATGTACACACACAGTGTATTAATAATCACTAAAACTTGGAAACAGGAATTGTGCTGATCAAAAATAGCTTTCTGAATGTTAGACTGATCATAAAAGAATGCTCAAGTTTTGAGAACAAGTGGACCTCCCAAGAATCTTCTAAAATTAAAATACGAACAGCAGAGGTGCATACAAATGAAAAGAAAAAAATAGAGAAAAAGATAAGTCCTCCCAAATCCTTAAAAATCGAGGAGGTAAATCCCCCCCACTTCGGGCAGAGAGTAAAATGTGGAAATTGACCCAGATACTAGCTGAACTACTCCTATGGAGAAACTCCTATGGAGGAACTCTATGCACCTATGAAAGCAGGTACATAGGGTTCCTTTCTCACTGAGCAATATGTGCAAATTATTTCACTGTTTGCCTTTATGACCTTGTCCCATGTTCTTTTTAAAGGATTAGCATTTTTATTACTTACTTTGATTTAATAAAAATGTATTTTATCATAAGTATATCAAATGTTTTTTTTCATATTTTTAGGTTTAGTATAAATCTAATTGAGTAGAAGTTCTTAATTATACTTTTTCTGTCTCAACATTTTTGGAAAAAAACACATTTTTTATTTTTGAATCATTGTAGATTTATAGGCAAGTATAAAGATAACATGGAGTTCCTATAAATACTGCATTTGTTTTCCCACTAATGTCCTCTTACTGCTCTAGCAACCATTCAGAGATACCATATTGCATTTGATCTCAGTTTGGCTTTTAATTTTGGTTATACTTTTTTTTATTTACAGAGCCAAGAATGTTCAATTTCTTCTCTCAAATTGAACAAATATTTGATAAATAATTATGTTCTCTTGTGACTTGAAATTCCAATATAGTCATATCAATGGCTTCCAAATTGATATTTCTTAAATTAAATTTCTACAAAAGAGGAGATGTGATATTTAATTTTGGCTCTCAAATCACAAAATGTGTTTGCTCAAAAATGTGTGCTAACTGAAAAATGAATGACTATATTTATTCTGGGAAGTGAAATAACTTTCATGTAGCCATGTACTTTCTGATTACCTAGAACAACCATACTTTTCCATAATAAGATATTTACCCAAGAAGAACAAAAACATATCTCCACAGAGACTTACACAAGAATGTGCATGTGTAATAATCTCCAAAAATCTAAAAGTCAATCCACAGGTGAGTGGATAAACAAATTGTAGCTTATTCATATTGCAATAGAAGGAAAAAATTAATTTGAAAGGCAGAGAAAATAGGAATACGTAATTTTGTATAATTCAATTATACAAAATTCTTAACTGCAAACTAAAGAGCAATGCAAGAAAGCAGATGAGTAGTTGCTAATGGCTGGGCAGGTGGGAGACTGGACAGCAAGGCTGTCCAAGGAAAGTTTGAGAGAAGATTGGAAATATCTTTGCTATGATAGTTTCATGATGGAACACATTTGCTAAAAATCACCAAGTTGGAAACTTTAAATGAATGCCATCTATCTTAATCAAGAAATCAGTAAAGATTTTTAAAAATTATAGAAGGTGCACAATATAATCCTGTATGCTAGGAATATATGTTTCAACTTCTTTTTTTTTACCAATTTATTTCACCTTTGAAATTTTGTTTTGATCTATTCTTGACAGCATCTTCACACATATCTATAATATGATAGTTATGGGACAAGGGAATGAAAAGATTTGTAGAGCAACAATCCAGCAAACTAGAGGCACAGTGTGCTGACACCTACCTAAAATATTTCCGTCGACCAGCAGCTGCCTCAAGCAAGACTTTGGCAGGCAATGTACTATAGTCGATTCACAACTGAATTTTCTGTCCAGAGCCTAGAGTGTCCCAGCCCTTCTGTTCACCTGGCTCTGTACTCTGGGTGATGCCTCAAAACTTGGCCTTTTTCATTGTTCTTTCTCTATTCTGACTATTTGCTTAATGTTCACATACACTCAGGGCTTTGAATATCATCACACTACTGAAGACCCACCGATCTATATGATAGATTTCTCACCCGCTTTACTTCCCCAAAACTCCTACTGCCATAGGGCAGTATGGTATTATTTCCCAAAGTTCTGTCCCGATTCAAATTCAGGATTTCTATTCATGGTTCTTCCCCCAGAAATATTCTCTTTCATATTCTCACATTACTGTCAAAGAAAAAAACACTCTGAAGTTATCTTTGATTCATCTTTCTCTTTTACTTTAAAACTACAACCCCTGCCAATTTGACCCTCAGATCTAAACTTACTACCTGTATCAGTAATTCTTTGAAACTATGAAGAACCCTCTCCTCAGAAAAACTAAACTGGAATACAACATTTTTCATACACTTTTTCATATGATTTCAATAGACCCACAATAACAGCATAAGATCTCTATAGGGTTCACTTCTAAAATCTGTTTTCTCTGATCCAACTCTCAAGAACTCCAGAATCATTTTCTAAATAGTATCTGGGTAAGTTAAGTTTCATATTGCACATATATTTTAAAACTCAGGATGTTCAAAACTCAACACGACATCTCCCTCCCCCAAATTGCATCTTCTTCCTGCTCCTACTTTTTAAGTCAATGACAGCACAATTTCCACAGTTTATTAAAATAGTAACTTGAATATTCTTATTGACTTTTTTTCTCCCTACACATCCCACATCTCAGTGGCAATTATGACAGCCTGTCACAATTGTTTAATTGTGTAAATATAACTTCATTTGCCAAGCAAGGTGTTCGTTGCATATCTAATGGCTGTTACATCATATACATCCCAGACTTTTCTCCGTGAATGTAAAAACTTTCTTTTTCCTTTTTAGTTTAGTAACTGCTATGGTTTGGATGAGGGTCTTACAAAGGTCCATGGTCTCCAGAGTGCAGCTATTGGGAGATGGTGGAACCTTTGAGAAGTACGGTCTAATGAATGGTACTTAGGTCACTGGGGGCATTCCCTCAAAGGGGATAGTGGCATTCCAGTCTCTGTCTCTCCTTTCTTCCTGGTTTGTGATGTGAGTGGTTTGTTCTAATACACAATCCCTGCCTTTGCTGATTGGCACCCTCACCAGAGACCCAGTGCAATGAGGTTACCTGATCTTGGACTGGAACCTCCAGAACCATGAGGTAAATAAATCTTCTCCCTTTTTAAGGTTAATTGTCTCAGGTATTTCACCATAGTAATATGGAGCTGACTAATACAGTAACCAATACTTCAAACACCTCAAGCCTGTAATCCCTCAATAGTCTACTAACTCTCTCTCTGTTCCTAATTTCTTTCCAGTTCTAATATCTCTTGCCATATCTCAAAATGGATTTAGATATTCCCTCTCCAGCCTCCACAAAATTTTCCATATCCCTATCCTCATTCTGAAGGCTTTATATTTCTGTGGCAACTTTTTTAGGACCAGCAGGGACTTTCAGAAAACCTTTGGTAGACAAATAGAAGTGAAGAAGCTAGAGAATAATAACTACTTGTGTTTCCATGTAGATCTTTAAAATGGAGCTTCCCAACCACATGGTGTTATACAGAGGCTGAGATATTCAGGATAGCCATTGAAGATTCTGGAACCAAGTTAGCTTTATCTATGTCTTCAATGTTTCCTACAAATATTAGCATTTCCAAAGTGTGCCCAAAGATGAAGAAAAAACTTGACAGACATTTAAAACATGTATCATGGCCATTTGCTCTCTGAAGAATTCAACATCATCAACCAAGGGTTACAATCTACATGATTCCAGTCAATTACGTTTGGAAGAGATTTTTCCAAGTTGGCCTAGGACCAGAAGGAACAACAGAAGGTGAGAAACATCACCTCCAAGTGGTCAGTGCATCTCGGGTATGGCAGGGCATGTAGAGTGTTGTCACCTAAGGAAGAAGTCCAGTGGACAAACAAAATCAAGCAAGTAACTACCCAGAAAGAGACCTAGCAGCTTAGAAAAGGAAACCCCACAACAGAGGCGGAAAGCCAAGAGCAGAACCCAAAAGTGAGTCAGAGGAAATACAGTAAAAGGTCAGACCTTGGGGAAGGAAGCAAGAGATGCCAAACCAGCAGAAGGCTGAGGGCTGAGATCAGGGATGAGTCAATTTTGCTGTCCTTGAGGCCAAAAGAAGCCCTCTTCCCTTAGTCACCAAGAAGGTTAATAATTCTTTTCTGTTTTGTATTTCATTATGTTTTTTGCATTTTTATTCATATATATTAATTGCACAAAGGGGTTCCATTGTGATATTTCCATCCATGAATTTGATGTGCTTTGATCAAATTCTCCCTTTCTATTACTCTATTATTCCTTTTCACAATTTTAATAGGTTTCATCATTCTGCTTGCACACATGCATTTGAAGTACTTTGGTCATATTCACCCCTATATTGAGGTTCTTCACTGAAACCTTAGTGACTCAGTGCATTATTTTACTTTATGTAATGGTTCTGTTCTTTTGTTTGTTTAACTTTACTTTTCCCCTCTACTTTCTTCATTTATCTTTGTATTTTTAATTTTATGCAATAATTTGATCTTAGTAAACCACCAGCTTTTAGGTTATGCCAGATAGACAAAAGAAAACAATTTTTCTAACCTGATTGCAATGAAAGTATATGTAATAGTCACAAAAAGGGAAAATCTGAACCATTTTATTGCCATTAATATTAATAATATTTACATATTATTTAGGTATTATTTACTGTGGGACATACTGTATTAGGTGGTTTCTGTAGGTTAATTTATAAATTCCTGACTATACTCAAGAAGGATTGTTAGTCCCAAATAGAGAAGAAAAGCAAAGTTAAAGAGATCAAAAAAAATTCCCAGATCCTATAAAAGCAAGTGGCAGGGGTAAGATGTAAAACTGTGATATGTCTAATTCTAAAGCCCATGTTGTTAATTACTGTAAGCTACATTTTACTTAAAAGATCCTTATTTAAATATGACCCACATAAAGTGTGTCATTTGTTTAATGAATGTCTGGCAAAGCACTGCCGGATATTAGGTACTTTTCTAGGTGACCTTGGAGCAAAAGAGGAGAATCTAACATAGTCCAAGCATTCCAGACCTCCCAAGTTAAGTTTGGAGACAAGACTTAGTCCACTAAATTAGTCCAAAGTCATAACCTTGAGTTTGAATTCTGGAGACGCCACTTCCAAGCAATGTCACCTTCAGCAAGTTATTTTTCCTGTGTAAAATTAAGATGATAAAAATATGAGCTCATTGGTGCTTTTAGGGTAAGATGATATCCGTAAAGCAGTGGCTCTAAACCGCAGGTGATTTTTCCTCACAAAGGATATTGGGAAATGACTGGAAGTGCTTTTGATTCACAACTGGGCACAGGAGGGAAGACTGCTATTGCCATCCAGTTGGTAGAGACCAGGGGAGCTGCTAAACATCTATAATGCATAAGACAGCTTCTCTTCCCAACAAGAGGGACTGTCTTGCCCAAAATGTCAGTAGTGCCAAGAATGAGAAAACTGATGTAGACAAACATTTTGTAAGCCCTGCGTATCAACTCATTACATTTACGTGAAAAGTAATGTCATTTATGTACATAAGCAGCAAAAGAATTAAATAAAATAGTTGTAAAAAAATAATAGTTTTAACACATAATCATTGAAGAAAAAAATCCTATAAGCCTATGTAGTAAGAGCAGAGGTTTTGGAGTGAGATGGACCTACACTGTAATGCTACCTCTGTGTGATCTGAAACAAATTTCTTAGATTCTCTGAACTTCTCAGTTCCTTCATATTTTTGTGGGGTTTTTTTTCTGGTATTTGGATTTGAACTCAGGGCCTACACCTTGAGCCATTCCACCACCCTTTTTTGTGGTGGGTTTGCTCGAGATAAGATCTCCTGAACTATTTGCTTGGGCTGGCTTCAAACCGCGATCTTTCTTATCTCTGTCTCTTAAGTAGTTAGGATTACAGACATGACCCACTAGCACCCAGCTCCTCATCTTTAAAATAAAAATAAAAACACCTACTCTTCTTTTGTGGCACAGAGTAAATGAGATAATTTATGTGCCCAGAACATAATAAATTCAAGAGGTATTTTTTATTTAATTTCAAAATGTTGAGTCTTAATTAGAGTTTAGAAAAGGTATGAATTCTGGATTGGTGAGAGGAAAAAAATTATCCCTAGCTATAGAAACTTAGGCAAATTACTTGGCTGGTCCTTACATGTATTCATCTTTGAAATAAATATAATAATTCTATCACAAAGTTGTAGTGAGAATTACATGACAACATTTTAAAGCACTAAATAAGTTGGTTGGCGCATAGTGGGTGCTCAATAAGTATTAGTTACTAAGTCTGCAAAAAGGGAAAAAATATAAAATCTTTATAAAGGTACTGAGGATGAAATTAATAGTACAAATTCCCTTTCCAGAGCAGAAGATGTGGACTGAAGTGGTCCAGAATTCTCCAAAATTTATAAACGCTCCACCCTGAAGAAGCCCAGTGATTTTTTATTTTGGGCAGTACTGGCATTTGAACTCAGGGCTTTGCACTTGCTAGACAGGTGCTCTACCCCAGAGGTACACCTCCAGCACACCATACACTGCATTTGAAAGGAAGTTTTCCACTGCATCTTCTCACCACCCACCAGCCAGCAGCAATCATCTTCTGTTGACCTAGGAATGTCACGGTGGCTATCTAGGCTGTGTGAGCATACATGAATGGCTTCAGCCACTCAAAGAATAAAAAATTGAATTCTTGAGCTACAAATTTAACTGCATTTTCTAAGCACCAAAGGGATCCACAGCAGTAACTATTCATAAACAAAATAAGCCCACAGAAGACATTTGTCATTGTACCTCTAAAAAATGATTGTTAATGATGTTTTTATGATCATCTCTGAAATTTCACTGTGTGTCAGGCAGTAATATCAAAGATGAAATTACTTATTTAGTAACTGACTTCCTAACCAAGACAGATGAGATCTAAAAGTATAATAAGTGCTATTGCAAAAAATGCAGTTTAAATTTCAATGAAAATAACCAGAAACTATCTGACTCCAAGATACTAATATTAAAACCTTTAAAATATCTCGTACCGTGTACCTATGATCATTTCCCAATCAAATAAAGTCAGTATTTAGATATCCTCATTTATTCTAATGTTTCTAGTCTATGTGATTTAATGAGTGTATTCTCCATAAGAAATGATACATTAGCTGCCATTTGGCAACATTGATGATATTATGGCAAGGCTGTAGGGTATCTTTGCCGTACTTTCTAAATTCATTTGGCATTTTTATATGCCAAATATCTACCCACATACCACACGGCATGTTCAAAACAATTTCACTTTCAGTCACAACCTATACATTTTCTAAAGCCCTGACCTGTTTGTTCAAAAATAAGCTAC
This sequence comes from Castor canadensis, assembly GCF_047511655.1. NCBI lineage: Eukaryota > Metazoa > Chordata > Mammalia > Rodentia > Castoridae > Castor > Castor canadensis. The sequence goes on from NC_133392.1 coordinate 108,904,486, forward strand.
TTCCTAAGTTGTCTTTTTCTGAGAAATAAATAATAACAAATAGCCCTGTACTATAAACATTCAACTGATTTTATGAGACGCTTAGACTTTTATCAGTCACAACTGAAATAGTTTTTTTTAATCAACCACAGGATATGTGTAAAAATCAGTAATTTGACCTTCCATATTATCTAACTTTGTTTGTAATGCCATCCAATGAAATTAAGCTTCCTAAAAGATGACATCCATCACATCTCAAACCAAGAATCCAAAGATTTCAGATGTTCCTCCACTGTCATTAAGGTAAATAACAAATTTCTTGAATTCACATTTCAAGGCACACTCTGAATTCACAATGTGACCTCAGGCCACCTTTCAAACATATTCTTTCATTCCTTTCCTATGTGGACAGTTATCTAGCTACTATTTCCAAGCTAAACCTGATACCATTTACCTTCAAGTGTTCATGGTCCTGTACATGCTTAGTGGACCCTCCCTCTAACCTCCACTAACACAAAACTCCACGTACACCTCATTTATATCCCCTAGGCCACTCAGTCTAAGAGTTGAGTGAGGATCATACAGTCTGGTATTGTGCTTTCATAGATACTGTGGTCAAAGAAACAATGACTATGGTACCTGGAAAACATCCAACACTTAGGGAAGGCAATGAAAAGATTCTCTGGGAGCTCTAATGGATTTAAACCACAGGATTCCTTAGCCCTTCCAGGACTCCAAAGAGGTAAGTACTCATTCCCTGCCAGATACCTTCCATTGATATTAACCAAGGAGGCGCTCCAGCTCAGCTGGTATCCATCCTCCTCTGGCAGGCTCTTTCTCTCTCCAAGGGTACCACATCACATGAAGAAGTTTTGCAGGTTCCCTGATACTCAAAGAAAACAGACTAAAAGAGATCACGAGTCTCTCCTCACATGAGCAAAGACTGGAAAACCCAGAATTAGAGGGAAGTGAAGCAGTGATCATTCTGATGGATAGTTGGTGAAAATATAAATTAGCATCTTTTGTGGAAGGAAATTTAGTGTCACAGAGCTTTTCCAATGGATTTAGCCCTCTACTCAGCAATTATAAACATTGGTATTACAATGGTTATTAAAGCATTGGTATTGAAAAAATTAAATATAGGAGCAATTTGAATATTCATCATTAGAGAGTGGGTCAAATAAAACATAGAATATTTATTTCTAGAATACTATTCAGCCCTTCATGAAGATGTAGAAATCTATGTTTTAATCAATTTTGAATGAAAAATCAAGGGATAGAGCTGCAAGTATAGCGTGATTGTGGATCTCTACAGAGGGACAGCTGGAGAAATGTTTCCCACTGCTTCTAGGAACGGTTCCCTGAGGCACCTGAGAAGGGATGCCTGAATCATTAACATGGTACTCCTTATGCTTTGATCACCTCTCACGCAGACGAGTCTTCTGGCATATGTGCTGCCTTAATATGCTGCCTTAGAGGAACCCCATGGACTCTTGCCACTTCTCTTTCACTTTGAGAAAATTCAAGTTCTCATTTACCTTGCAGTTAAGGTACATAATAGAGGAGTAAGAAACTTGCTTTTTAAAAAGATTATCAATTTTTATAAGATCAGTCCAGATGGTTCAATATCTAAATACCATGTATATTTTTCACATGATTGTGGCTCTGACACCAGTATATGTCTTAAAATAGATAGTATCCTACAACTGCTATCAGAGAGAGAGCAGGAATGTGATCAGTGCCATTTCCTTCATGTTCAGGAAAATTTGCAGAGTAAGTGTTAGTTTGATTAGAAGGAAATGCAAACACAATAACGGACCATCTTTTAACAGCTGGAAGTCATATGCTGTGAAGACAGAATAGGAGCAGTGGGGAATTAAGTATGTTTAACAACATCTCCAAACTAGGAACCACAAAGCAAACTTGATCAATGCAATAGCCAAGTATCTTTTCAAGACTTGAACCACTACTGGCACACAAAGTGCAACTGTATGGATAAACGCAGACATTAAGGACTTGAGATTCCAAAGTGATAGATTCAAGTGTAAATTTTAAAATCTTGGGTGTGAACATACTTTGAAATAATTCATATAATTTAGTGTAAGCTCCCTTTTATACATTCATAAGATAATATGATATATTTTTATGTAATTAAGTCTAAACATATTCTTTCAATAAAAATAAAACAAATTTTCTAAGTGACAAGAAAAAATTATATTTGTAGTATATTTTTATTAATGATACATATGGGTAAAAAGACAGCTGAATGTCCACTACTGTTTGAAGTTCTAACTCCCCAATCCCTGCCTAATCTCTCCCATATCGTCTTGTAGGGATTTCCTCCTCCCTAATTATTACCACTACTGCTACTACTACAATGGTTTGGGCTCAGGAGCACTTCTTTCCATCCAAAGCACTTGCCTGAATTTGACTTTCCTCTAATTGTCATATAACAGTCAAAATAATTAAGACAAAAGGAGAGAAAATGATCTGAACAATCTGACTTCTAATGGATGACGTGTTCTGAAAACTTTGTTCCAGTTTGGCTAATGTCTCTTTAACATAAATCACCTATGAGACCAGATGTAAGCATTAAACATCAACAAATTGCTCAAGAGAATAAGGCACAAAAAAACTCAAAGCTTCTCTCCTTCCTGTACCTATACCCAGGCCATGCTTCACATGGCGATTTATGGTTAACTGCCCACTGTCATAAGACTGACATGGAGATGTAGTATTCCTCTCAAAGAGGGGTGATTTCCCCACAACCCTCAGTGGTTAAGCACTTTAAGTCTAGAATGTCTAAAGAATTTAAAAGATGCTCCTTTGCACCAAGCAATCAAATAATTTTTCCAGTTACAAAGAAAAATTAGTGGCAAAACTGAGTCATGAACCTTGTCAAAGTCAAGTGTTCTTATCACTATATCCTTTATTCATTTTCCCTGGTAACCCACACATAGAAAGCATAGCACTTGGGTAGATGATATATTTCAGGGGTAGAATGTGTGTTTACCATTGCAAGGCACTTACTTTCATCAACCCAAAAAGAAAAGAAAAGAAGATAGAGACAGAGAAAGAGAGAAAGAGAGAGAGAGAGAGAGAGAGAGAGAGAGAGAGAGAGAGCTTGGTACTTAGGTTAGAAATAAAAAACATGGTCTTGTGTCAAATTGTCTTCCAAGAAGTAAAAACATATCCAAGGGAATGACAAAAACCTTTATTGCAGTTATTGCAAAACCTCTATTGATGATTTTTTTTATGACTCAAGCAGAACCTCATTATTTCCTAGATATGACCATTGGAAGTTCCATTCTAGAGTTAAGATTCAATTTCTAGCACTAGAATTATACATTTTAGTAAAAGTTTTTCCATTTCACTAAATATTCAATACAGAAGACATTTTGTATCTGGGTAAAATCTATTGCCATATTGCATTATTCAGTAAATCATCTCTTTGAAACTCTTTCAGTGCATTCTCTTTCACTTACAATGAGGTTTACCTTTGCTATTTCAATGTAAGAATGTGTTGCCATATTGCTCTCCTAAAAAAAACTGATGCTGAGGACCACACTCCTGATTATAATTTTCATTTTTGGAAATAATCACCCATCAACGTGTTTACACATTAATAATACTATTTATAGAATTTGTGCAACAACCTCCATTGCAGAATAATGCACTTCACATCCATTGTTTCATTTATCTTTGCAATATCCCCATGAAATGTAGTGAGAACAGTCACCCTACCCTATTTTAATAGGAACAAATTTAACCAAAAAGAATCTATTATCCTTCTTGATGTGGATAAACAGCTTTTAAATAGAGTGCCTACATTAATTGTAGAGCAAATCTTCAACTACTCAACATATTGCTGCCAATACCCTACATGAAAATAGCAAAAATAAATCTCTGGGATTCAGTCAATTTTATTCTTTTCAAAACAAATATTTGCTCTTAATCATATATGTCATTAGAAATGTGGTGACAACAAAACAGCTCCAAATATGTAGGTAAAAAATTGAAGCACAGTATTTTGTGAATAAATAGTATGTAACATTGTTATTACCTTATTTCTCAGAATTTCATACTTGCAGGTTATTATTAATTATAGAAGAAAATTATGACTTTTCTGACTAATTTGGCTTAATACCAATGACTACCAAGATTTATTTTCAGTGTTATATATTAGTCAGGGACAACTGATATGAAAAAAATTTCAATGATTGCCCTTTCTAGAAATGTAATGAAGCTGATAATAACTATTTAAGTCTGTCATATATTTTAAGAAATCTCTTAGATTATACATTTATGGGACAAGACTATGAATATGAGAAATATACAGCTGAGAAATATTCTTCATATGCAATGACAATGGCCATTATCAACCCAACATCTGTCCTCCCCTTCATTAGATAATAGAATTCTGATGTTATGGGAGAAACCAGCTTTCCCAGAGTGAAGTGAAATTTTAAGAACCCTTTTTCACAAGTCCCTACACAGGGATGGCCATTGACATAGTTCTGGTCAATAAGTTATTTGTAGAAATCTACCAGATGCATCTTCCCAGGAAGCTTTCTTTTTCCTTAACAAAAAGACAACCTCAGCTTCTCTGTGCCTTCTGCTTGGCCCCTTCTTCCTGCCTGTGGAGCAGATGCCAGCCTGGGAAGTTCACTAACTGTCCTTCTGTCTGGAGAATGAAAGGCATATACTAATGATAACTGAGTCAAAAGCACAAAGAAGCCTGGATCCTTGCTATTGAATGTAAAAAATTAAGCTATTTGCTTGTAGCATTACATGTCAAATTGTTGGTGAGTCCCAAATGAATCTAATCTTAACTAATAAAATAGAACTATTATATCCACTTGGGAGTTCCTTCCTTTTCTCTAATCATATGACTTAATGCAAAAATTAATTCCCTGCACTTTCAGGCAAATCCAAGTGGAGAATGTACAGAGGCTGTATCACATGGAATTATTTTCCATCTCTTAGGTACTTACTGCAAATGGGCACCCTTCCTTACCTTTTAAACTCCTCCTCTTAAAGTATTTCTCAGTTCTGTGAAAGTGAGAAGTCAGAAGGAAACTGCTGGAAAGAAACTTACATTAAATGGTAAAGAGGACAACCCACTCTGTCATACATTTTTTCCTTAATCCAAATGGGGAAACTAATTTTTTCAAAGCTCATTGGTATTCTCCAGCTGTATCCCCATCTAACCAAAGACTATAGCTAAGTAGGAGGTGTGACTCACAGAAATAGTTTTCTTATAAATTTCACCCATTGAATGAAATTTGAAATCTTTTCTCAGCAACACAAAACAGAAAGTCTTGAGTTTCATCCTATTCATTTTGCAATCAACAAAAAGACTGAAAATATTACAAATTATCTCAAATTTTCACATGCAAACTTCTTCAAAATGAGCCTATTTGTTCAAGCCAACCTAAATTTTATAATACATGATCAGTAATTACAAAGATCTGTGGACACTAACTTTATCATTCAAAAAATTAAGATGCAAAAGCTTAACAATTACTTAGTATATTAAACTGGGAGTGTTTTGGCTGGGAATAATTGAAAACCTAACAAATAGTGGATAAAAAATCAAAATGTTTATTTTTTAGTGTGGAACATTAAGTGTGGAGGTAGGCAATGCAGAGCTGATATGTCTCTCAGATCTCACTAAAAATCCAAGCTACATCTATTTTTCTGCCTCATCAACCTCAACTTAAGGATTTATTACTCATGCCTGCAAGATGGCTGCTCACCTTAAAGCAGGCATCAATGACCAATGGAAGGAGGGAGTAATGGTCTAGTAGAAAAGCCTTCTTGAGATGCTCTGCCTTTTGTTCAGAAGGGAGATGCTCCCCAGGAATCTCAACCTTGTCTTTTGTCATTTTGGAGCCACTCCTAACTTCAATGGAGGCTGAAAAGTTGAATGTTTAATTTTCCAACTTGAATAGCAGAGGAAAATGGAAGAGAAACAAGGTAAATGGATATTGAATGGGCCCAACAGTAACTGTCCTGTCTCCAGACTAGTTATACCTAATGCTATCCACATGAACTTTACCACCATTATCATATCATGGGCAGCACTAAATGATTTGCTTCCAAAACTGCGACTGTACTAATATAGCTGGGTGGTTGGGTTAAGACCGCTCTTTTTTCTTGCAAATTTCTTGTAATTTCAAGATAATATACTAATTTCAAATTTAAAAATTAATTTCTTGGTTAGTTCTCTTATGACTAATACTTAAATGAGCCTATTACAAAATTCTCTGTTTTTTCAAATAAGATCCACAAATCTGAAGTTTGGCTGAATCACGCCAGAAAGAACCTTGGTAATTATTATGATCTAAAGTCTTATTTATACCCTCTGCCTACACAAAGGACGCCACTGATGGATTAATGGCATCTCAACATAACAACTCAGAACTTCCAATTCCTAACTCTCACTCACTCCCTAAAGAATAGCCCTAAAAATAAGTCCTTTCAATCTTTCAAAATATTTAGAAGGGTAAAGCACTGGAAAAATAATTGCCTCATTCTATGATTTCTTTTTGCCAATCTTTCCATTTTTCTGCATTGAGTTTTCACTGTGTTACACATCATAGCACTACAAAAACCAATCAGTTTTTTGTTCTAGAAATTGAATTAGCCCCAAGAACTACATAGGAGCATCCTTTAGGTATATAAAGGCAACTTCCATAAAAGTAATTTCAACCACTGTAACAAACACTGGTCTGACTTCCTGATCTCTGAATTCACTGACATTTTTCATTCTGTGGTCTTAAATTATTTGGTCCTTGATATAAGAAAAAAAGCATGAAAGTGATTTTTTTTACCCTTAAATATTCCCCAGAAACTATAGCAAATGCCACTTTGTTCTTGTTCCAGTCCCTAGCATCTAACATGGATAAAATTTGTTTTAAGTGATCACCAGAGCAGCCTCACCAAAGAAAGAAAAAACACTCTTAAAGGGGCACAGTTTCTCTGCACAGTAAGAGGGTGAAAGCAGACAGAAGCAGATGGAAGAATCTTTCTAAGGAGCCTTAAGGTATGTGTGTGCACCCACACATATGGGGGAAAAGAGAAAAGCACTGAGGTTTCAGTTGCCTGTTTGTATTTCACACAGTTGGTCTGTTTGAACACCTGCTGGTTCTGCTATGTCCTTCTCACCTACTGACTCTCTTAAGCCTACAGAGAAATAAATCCCACAGTGTACAAATGCCCTGTGCCCAGGGCAACTGACGTTATCTGCAGGCCTTCAAGGGAGACTCCAACTGTAAAAAGTCTTTATCCCTAAGTCACTTTCCTCAACAAAGACAACCTACAGTTGACACATAATAAGTTTAACACAAAACCATATCTGAAGGTCTTCACCACAACTTCATCAATCTTCAGTATTGCAAGGTTTTGAGTGTATATTCATTTTTCTGGATACTTGGTTTACATGTATATCAAATTTTCAAACATGCCTACATTTTTTTAAAGGACCATGATGTCATCCCAACTTAGTAAAGTGTTTTTCTCAAAGGAGAACTAAGAAATCATGTCTCACTATAAATTTTTAATGTCGTCTCAAAAGAAGACAATTCTAATTACTTAAATGAAACATAACAATAAGAAACACTAAAGAATAAAAAAAAAAAAGAAGCCCTCCATTATTGAATTGAAGGAACTTATATTCCCTTATGGCATTTCAAAGTCTCCGTTTTCCTAAGTATAAAACAATAAGACTGAAAACAGGTGATTTCTAAGATCACTTTCAGTTCTGAAAAAGGCCATAATTCTGTGAGTCAGCACTGTGGTCTAAAGCAAGAGAGCCAAAGACTGAGAATCCTAGTATCTTTTCCTTAATCCATTCAAAATATCATCAAGTTGCTTGTGCAAATAATGTTATTTATTTTTCTAAGGTTTAAAACATCCATCTGATAAAGGACTTTTTTAACATTTCCCACAGAAATGGCAATGGACAAAAAGTACTAATATTTTTCAAATGCTTTAAGACAATTTAGAGAAAAATGTTTCCCAGAGAAAATATCACAGACATAGATTTTTGTTTTAGATTCCACTGATAGGATGTGACTTGACATTTAAATCTCCAATTACAACAATATTAATCAATTTAAACAAGATTTTGAAGCTGAAGTTTAGATTATGTCTCTACAATGAATACATATTTTGGGGAAGCACAATCAAGCCAGACTTTCAATTATTTTAATGGACAATGTGGCTGAGTAGTTAGTGTTTTTAGAAAGCACATACTTCCACTGTAGATAAGTTAGGACACATTCATCTTCCCCCTGCCTCTCCCACAAAGTAAAACTGTAAAACCCAGGAAATAATACCATCCAAAGAACTCAGAACAATGAAAAGAAGGTGGTGGACAAGTTAGTGACTCTTGGCCTCTAGGAGCAATACAGTACTACTGGTTTCTGGCACCCTGTCCCATAGTAGCCTCCCCAAGAGCAGATGCCCCCAACTCTAACCTAGTAATAGATGACATAGATAGGTTTATTCCTCCCTTGTTAATTAGGTCCGGCTAACAACAACAGGTGTCCTTGAACTACTGGCTGGGGGAATCCTACCAACATTGCAGGGATAAGGAGCATTCTTGGCTCCTTATCCCTGCAAGCTAAAAGAAAAATCCTCTCTTACTTCGAGGAGCATGGCCAGGGGAGGCTAGCTCCACCCTTTCAGAGGGCACCAGCAGAATTCAGTGGAAATTCCAGAAGCATCAGACAAGCCAGACATACTAAAATAGCACCATAGGGCCTCTTGGAAATTAAATTGTCACTGAAACCACTGCCCACAAAAGTAGGCCAAGAATTGTGTGCTAAACCTAAACAGAGTAACTATATACTAACCTACAAAATTTAAATAGGAACCAAAACCTCTTATCATAATAGCAAAATGGTCCAAGATATGGTCACACTTTGAATGACAAAAGACAATCAAATGACACTAACATGTTGGAATTACCTGACAAGAACTGTGACTCTTCCATTACCAAAAATGCTTTAACAAATACAAATTCTCTAGAAACAAATAGAAACAGAAAACCATAGCAAAGAATTGTAAGCCATAAAAAGAACCCAATATAAATTGTATAACTGAAAAATACAGTAACCAAAATAAAGCACTCACTGGGTGGGCTCAGTAAGTGGAGATGACAGAAAATAGAATCAGTGAACTTGTGAACAGAATTTATCCAATCTGAACAACACAGAGGAAGAAAACTGAAAAGAAAAGACCTGGTCAAAGGTGAGTTCATAATCAAATAATATCTCACATGAAGAAATGATAGATGCTATAAAGTGGGCAAAGACCCAGAAGATCTAGCCATTGGCATGAGTAACTCTTCAGAAGAATTTGAAGTAAGAAATCAATCTAAATGATTATAAAACAAATAGGTATGATCTTAAGAAGATAAAGAAAGAACAGGATCCATAGTAAAAGGACAGAAAACTGAGGAGAGAAAACAGGAAAATCTGAAAAGGAATCAAATAGCACTTCTAGAAACAAAAAAATAAACCATAGTTCAAAAGTCAATTTAATCAATAGCTAATGCACCAATAAGGACAGAAATAGTTACCTGGAAATGGTTCTGAATAGTCACCCAAATACTTCTTTAAAACATTTGTAAGTAAAAGTAATACAGAAGTAATAGACAAGAAAGATTTAAAAAAAAAAAAAAAAAGAAACCCAACATGTATCTACTGGGAATTTCACAGGAAACAATAGAATGGAAACTAGACAACATATGAGGAGTGATTTAACCAAGGAGTTAAACTTGAGTGTTTTTAAAAAGCATATATTTCCACTATAGACAAGACAGCACACACTCACTTCCTCCCCTGCCTCACAATCTTAAGATCATGCTATGAATTTTTAATAATTCAAGAAACACAGGAGTTGTTTGATTAACGAAGAACAGGAATCCCAAGAAGGAATAATGAAAACAAACCACACGTGGAGAAACTACAGTGACACTGCAGAACACCAGAGATAAAGAACAGTCCTAAGTGCAGCCAAGAGAAAAAAACCTCTCAGGTTCAACAATGGAAGATAGAAAGACAGTATCTTCAAAGTGACAACAGGAAATAATTGTCAATCTAGGATTCTCCTCTCAAATAATCCATTATCCAAGTGTTATGTAAAATACAGTTTCAAACAATAATGAAAAGGATTAAGAGATTTTTATCATTTGTGGATGTTTACCAAAGAACTGCTTCCATGAGAAGGAATGTAAATTCAAAGAAGAGAGATACAAGAAGCAACAGTAAACACAGAAAATGTGGATAAGTTTAAGTAAGCATTGACTGTAAAAACAAACAAAAGAAAAAACTAATTATATAAGAAAGACATACTAGTTTGAAAAAATGTGGGAGGCTTAGATTGCTACAGTATTTTGCAATATGGCAAATGATCCCATCATAACATTATAAAGTCCTTACTTAATTCAAAAGAAGAACAGATATTGTTATTAATTTCATTTATTAAGACAAAATATGAATATTAAAAACATAAAAACAATAAAAATAGAAATGGCTTATATAGCACAAAAATCAATACAAAGGAAAAAGGTTACAAGAACTATAAACCCAATAAAAGTCAGGATAGGATGCTAAAAGGGATGGAGAGACCGAAGAGCAGGGGCAAGGAATGTCCTCCAGTGCCACCACATTACAAAAGAAAAATGAATCAAAACTGGCAAAATGAGTGTGTGAGAAGGGGCCATAGTCACAGGTTAGTTTCCCTGGCAAGCCAACTTTGATATAAAATTCAGTCTGGCCTTTATTAATGATAGCCTTGTTATAAACACCTGAGAACTGGTGGGAAAGGAAGAAGAAATGAGAAATGGGCAAAGGAAGAAATCAAACTGCAATGCAAGCCCCACCAGGAGTTCCAGTGCTACAGGGATCCCAGAGGGACCTAAAGTTATGCTGATAACCTAACCTGTATACTCCCATAAATCACATAGAATAGCCTTTGGATATGAGCTGCCCTGAAAAGGGGTATGACATTGGACAGTGGGACTTTTGACAACTCAAGCATTCCCAGAAGTTTCTGACTATTGAAAGCCATTTCTTGACAACATTCCCAGAAACTGGGGCAACAAGCCCTTCCTTAAAAAAGACTTGGGGCCAGGTAGGGTTGCTCAAGCCTATAATCCTAGCTACTCAGTTGGAAGGCAGAGATTGGGAAGATTGTGGGGCAAAAAGTGCTCATGATTATAATCGATTAATGGCTTAAGCCTGTCATCACAGCTATGCAGGAAGCACTAATAGAAAGATCATGGTTCAGCTGGCCTGGACATAAAGTGAGACCCTATCTCAAAAATAACCAGTGCAAAAAGGGTTGGCAGACTGGTTCAAGTGGTAGAGAACCTGCTTAGCAAGCGTGAGCCCTGAGTTCAACCCTAGTACCAAAACCAGTACCAAAAAAAGAAGAAAGAGAAAAAGAAGGGGGAAGATTTGGCATGGCACAGTGTCCACCATATTACTGCAAGGTGCTTACAACAACTAATGCTCAAAGGAACCCATTTGTCTTGTGATTAACAACTTCCCCACATCTTCTCCAAACTATGCTACTGAATTTTCTTAGAAACAATGAGTGAAGTTTCATTCCATAATAATAGAAAATAAATCCAAATTATCAACCTCCAGAGTCTTTCTAACATGAAAGCTCATCCTCTTCTTCTGGCACTCTAAACAAAGTAAATCATATAAGATATTACAAGTAACCTAGGGCTCTTTATTCCTTTACAATGTTAAATATGCAGTTTGTAAACCAAAATGAAAATATCATTTCTGTGTCTAGTATTTTTACCAAACAAACCCTTACTTGCACAGTACTTGCTGTTATTAAGTACCTGTCTCTAGATGGGCAAAGGACTCCAATCATAAAACCTCATATGATTAATTTCTTATTCCTCAAATCAAAATCAATCCTATTACAAAAACAAACAAGCATGTCCAAGTGTGTACCCTCTAGAGAAATTTGAGGTAATTCATCTTTGCAAAATATGTCGGGCTAAAAATAAACTGAAAAGCCAATCAGTGAAGAAAAATACAAGTAGACACATTGCAAAATTGTTTGACTCACAACTATATCAGGAATATAGAAAGATAACATAAATAGATTAGAAAACCTCAATGCATCAATCATGCTATCTCAACGATTCCAGTCCATTTAGCACTTAGTTATTTCTTGTAAGTTAACAAATTAACATTTATAAAAATAAAACAGTTGTTTATAAAAAGAAAAAAGAGTAGAAACATACAGTAAATATGTTATTTATTAAGCCCTACAAGTATCTATTTGAAGAGTTGAATAGGCCCATGTTGACGTTAAGTGGGTTACTCTCTTAGGATGTTAGAAAATAAAATGAGGTGTCCTGAGAGGGATGCACTGCTGAATTTCCTTTTATCTGAAGTGAAATCATTAGCCTTTTCCATCTTCTCATCAATTCATGTTTAAAAAAATTACAGATCCCTCCTCATGCCTCAGGTCATAAGAGAAAACACTTGAGGTTCCCAAATTGCTTTTATTATGAAAATTATTGGCTTAATAATAGGTTTGAGCAGAAGAAGGGGAAAATTAAGATCCACTAAAACTGTATCTGAACTTTAATTATCTTTAATTACATTTTTTAATTTAACATGCCTTTGGTTCTTACAATATAGCCCACAACGTCCAAGTATAGAAAATCTCTGAATTTAAAAGATGTATGTGATCCAAAGAATAATTATTATTTCATACAGATCTAACTTAAGATGCATTGCTATTTAGTAGCATCAAATGCTTGTGATGTAAACATAAGGCAAATGCCATGCAAATTTTAGGGGAGAGTCGCAAAGTCTTGCTTTAAAATTATCTCACATAATAAGTGTGCCATATATGGGATAAATGCAGAATTAAGAGCTGTCCATGAAGGTAAGAGGTATTCCTCCATAACCTTCCTTTCATGGTTGGTTTAAAGCAGTTGGCCCCAGTGGGTTCCCATTTTTGTGTGAAGTACTGCACAAGGAACACAAGGAAGGTGTTTTGTAAGGAAGAGATGGAAACAACAAACAGGAATGCAATGCGGGAGGGAAGGCAAGAAAGAAGTGGGCTGTGCTGGTGGTAGGGCTCTCCCTCCCCATTCTTGTATCTCAGAAAGAGCCAAGCCTTATGCCATCCGCACATCCCAGGCCCCCTCACCAAGCACCAAAGAGAGCTTCCCAAAAGTTCTGGGCAGAGCCTTCCTTCTGGAAGAGCCCTGCTTACTGTCCCAGCCACCTGGGCATGCAGGACCATCCTGGGGCCACAGCCTAGCAAACTCTTGGGTACTTGAGGCTCCCGCTGTCTCCCGCTGCCCGCAGTCCATCGCCGGCCCTGTGCACCCATCGACCACCCTCTCCTGAGTCTCAGCGCCCTGAATCCTTCTGTCCCTCTCCGTCTTCCCTTAGGCTCTCTCCATCCCAGTGACTTGCCAAGAGGTCCAAGGGCGGGGACAGAGGCAGAGAAGGAAAGGGAGAAAGGGAAGGGACCAGGTGGCAGACTGACTACAAGAAGCGACGACAACGAAGCCCTCCAGGCGACCATCCTGGATCCATTGCACCTTCACCTCTCAGTACCCCACACTCTGCATTTCGACTTGGATGTGTGATGAAGTAGAAGGGGGAAATAAACCCGCAGCCTTCTGGGCAGCCCTTACCTCAAGCTACCCTGGCGGAAGTCGCCCTCCTGCCCGAGGCGCCTCTGCTGCACCGTGGTGGCCGCAGAACTCTGGGCGTAGGGGCTCCGGCCACAGCTCCGCCCCGCGCAGCGGCTCCACGGAGCCCGGCCGGCGAGCCTCCCTTGCTCCGGAGGGAACAGAACCAGCCCGGAGGATGCTAGCGCGCAGCCCCGCCGACAATCAGCAGCCTGCAGCGGCCGAGGCGGGGCCGGGAGCCCTGGGAAGGGGCGCGGGGGCCGGGGGCGGCTGCGGAGCGCGCGCGGACCGGCCGGCGGGCTGGCGTGGGGGACCCGGGCCAGGGCCACACAGTCGGCGGCGACGCACTCCGGAGCTCCTGTATCTCCACTGCTCCTTCCTATCCTCTGTCCTTAGCCTCCCTTACACCCCCAGGAAAAGCCAGCTCCTGGGTGCCACTTGGTCCACCACGCTGCGCTCCTCAGCCCGGTGCGGGGAATAACAATGTGACCGTGTTGCACGACTAGATGCTGTGTAGTAGGTTGTAACTGCTGAGGCCACCACCTGTCAATTCTTGGGAGCTAAGCCTGCGGTTCGCAGTCCGCTGGCCTCTCCCGATTGCCCTCCCCTCATCTTTGCCTCTCCCACCTACCTTGCAGACCTCCCGCAATACTCCACCTGCACGATACCAGGGGAGTTTGGCAGAATGACCCTCGTTCCAGCCAGGAGCTCACGGCATCTCCCTGCCACCAGAGCTGAAGGATTACGCATAGCCCTGCGTGCTTATCAGCCGGAACCCGAAAATCCTGGTTTGAACCTCAACTCGCCGGCCCCCCCGCCCCCATTCATAATCCCAGCGGCCGTCTGCCACTACACACCTCCCCCAGCCGCCCGCGCGCGCTCCCATTCGCTGTCCCTGGAACGTGTCAGTCACTCGCTGTTCATCTGCCATGAATACAGTACCGAGGGCTCCGCAGCTCCGGGTTGCACAAAGGGGGATGGTGCGGGGTGGGGGTCCGCAGGGCCGAGGAGGAGGCGGGCAGAGCCAAGGGGAGGGAGCAAATGGAGCTCACAGTATGTGCAACGAGCTGATGGGACCCTGATAGCGGGTGGCTCTCCAGTTGCACAAAGGACTCGAGTGACAAGTGCAGTGCTCCCCAACCAAGGGGTTAGATCACCTCCAAGTTAGTGGTGCACCAAGGTAAGGTGGGAGTGGGCCACACAACTTGGGAATTTATGTGACAGAGCAACAGGCACCTGGGAACCTCACCTGATCCTGGATTGAGTCCAGTCTCTCTCTCTCTCTCTAAGGGAGGGGGAGAAGGGATAAGGAAAAAAGGAAAAGCACAGGTTTCCTTTTCCTTGGTTGTCCTGCCCTCTCAGTCAGAGGAAAACAGGAGGATAGGGATGGGGTAGCTTTGCATATTGAACTACTAAACAAGCTAGGAACCAGAAAGACTTTAATGAATTACATTTCCTGTCTCTCGATTCATTGCAATAAGCATTAGAGCATACCCATTTTGCACTGAACATAGTACACATTGTCAGATCTTGGGAGTAGGGGGATGACTAGGACACAGTCTCTGCATCAAAGCAGTTCACAGTCTAATTGGAGAAGTAACTATGAAAGTCCAAATGAACAACACTAATTGTAAGCAACAGAAGCAAATACCAATTGCATAAGAGGAAGCAATTTTCTCCATGTAAGAGGCAAACAGGTCAGAGAATTAGATCCCAACTGAATTATATATTGAAGGACAAATAGGGTACCAAGGAAGTGGCAGTAACTTTCTATTATTTTCCTACTAACCCAAACCAGCTCTACATACCCCAATAATGAAAGGCATACCTGACAGCTTATCAATGGTGAAACTTAATGGACTCCTGCTCTGCACTATTTTCTCAAACTCTAGTAGCTGAAGTAAAGTACACCCAGTTCCCCACAGGTGAGATGCCACCAAGGTCCAATGATTCTTCTGCCTTTTTGGACTTATTACTTTGCGTTCTATACCAACCACCTTATCCATTACCTTGAAATTGAGCTCAAAGCCAAAATTAATTATACTGAAACAATGGGCATCTGGAGAGAAGCCAAGAAATCCTGCAATGTAATCATGGTTCTGACAGACTCTCTTTCTAAAATGATGACAATATAATGTCTTTTTCTGAACTCAGTAAGAATTAATTAGACATATTAAACAAAAAGACACCCTTGTCCAAAGACAGTAGATGGGAACCTAAAATGTGATTTAATCTAAGAAGTAAAGAACCAACTTGAGTGACACTCTCCCTGTCTCTGAATATTAAAACTTTGAAAGATATTAATGGTTACTAACTCTCTCAAGCTTATATTACATCGTCTTCAGAAAATATGTCTTCATAGTTCTTACTGCAAAATGAATTAAAAGAACTCCATCTTGATCATAATATCAGTTATGTAAACAGGTTTCCTGTCTCTTTCTAGAAATTATATAAACTAACAAAGAGAATAGGGTTAAATGCCATTTTCAGGAAATTTATACTGATTTTACCCATAAACCCCAAAGTACTTGTAAAGATTGCCAATAGCTGCTGAATTTGGGCAGAAGTGATATGGAAAAGACCCAAAAGGAGGCAAAGTGAACCAATAATAGAGATATCAAAAAATGCCAGCAAAATATATTTCCCCAAATGAAGGCTTTACCATAAAATAAAAAGGCTATGTCTTTCAAAAACTGAACAGAGCAGGAGTAAGCAAAAGAGATACAGACAGGGATATAGAGAGGAGACACAGAGAATTTCCAGGGAACACAGTTGGAGCAGATCTCAGAGTCAGCAAAACTATAATCCCTGAAAATGATGAAGTCACTATGAAATGTAGTTCTGTGCCCTGTTTGTAAGTACTGGGAAGCATATACCTATTGGCAGAAAGTCTCCTGGACCTAATTCACTTCAGAGACTGAGAGGAAATAAATATATAGAGACACCATAATTGTTGGAAGCAGTCTATTTTTGAGAGAGCAGTAAAAGTGAATACATAATCCATTGTTGCATAACAAACTCCTGAAACCATGGCTTAAAATGCTACCAATCTGCCAACAATCCAGTGAGGTGACAAGTTGAAATGGGCTCGATTTGGGTTTCTATCTGTGCTCCATGTAGTGTCAGCAGGCCCTGCTCAGGAATCTGAGCCTCAGCGGGAATAGCTTAGACATCTAAGATCTCTTTCCAGGAAGTGAGCAACTTTTCCACATGGAGATAGTTGAGTTCCCAGCAACAAGAGGAAGGGCAGGCCTAATGTTCACATCATTTCAAGCTTCTGCATGTTCATGCTTGCTAATAAACCATTGACTAAAGCAAGTCATAAAGTCAAGTCTGGAGTCAATGTGGGAGGAGGTCATACAGGGCATGGATACAGAGAAGTATCAGTTGTTGGCATCATTCATATAACAATTTGCCACAAAAAGTGGAATTTTTTTGGCTTGACAGCAGAAAAGCTATCTTGAAGCCTCTAATTTGGGAAATTTCTCGAAAGTTCCACCAGAAAAATAACCCATTCAATAGTGATAATAATAAATAAGAAACTGACACAAGACAGATACCCAGACACTTTAAGGAAAATTTTGACAAGGAGCATCAAAATTTAACAACAGGCAAGAAAAAAAAGTTGATACAGAATTTTTGACTATTAATTTTGCAGTAAACATTTTTAAAACTCATAAGCACAGATAACACTTGTATTTATTGTCACTATACAATATTTTGACCATTTTACAGGTATGAACTCAATGGATCCTCAAACCAATTCTGTGAGTTAAGTATTATTTTTATTCCCATTATATAGATGGAAATACTAAGACACAAATCAAATAACACATTCAAGATCAAACAACTTAGAAGAGAAGGAACCACTTAAACCCAGTGAGTCTTGCTCCAGAGTTAGCACACTTATTCTTTAAGCTATAGTGCCTGTCTAAATGAAGCACATTAATGAAGCAATGTAATCTGTTAAGAATGACTGCATTACACAATTGGACAACTCAGGTAAGCATAGGAGAACATCTTTCCCAGAGTATCTCAGACCATATTGCTTTAAGAGAATTACGATAATATTTTTATTACTTTTATTACCTGAATAATTTAGTAAAGTAACTGAATCTGAATTCTGGGGCTTTTATGTGAAGGTTTTATCAAACTGTAATATTTGTGAATGAAAAGCCTTGCAATATGAATGTTAATATAATGTTAAAAAAAAGATTTAAAAGCTTAAATGATTATCACCTCTCCCCAAAAAAATCTCAAGTAAGAGTTGAGGAGGATGAAATGAACAAATGTAAATAAAGTAGGAAGAAGAAGAAGAAAGAACCAAACCATCACAGAAATGAAGACAATTTTAGAAGAAACACAAAGGGGGCAATAAGCCCTTTTGATAAGTAAGAAACACATGAAAGTGACTAAAATTAAATTAAAATAAAGAGAAATATTTTTTAATTGTTTGTGTGAAAGGGAGAATAATAGAAGAAATACAATGAAATATGTGTGTGTTGGCTTCCCAACATAGATATAAATGGTATCTTCAGAAAAGAAAACCTTATTAAGGGAACAGAACAAATACTTTGGAACTAAATTATAGAAAGAACTTTCCTGAAACTGAAAAAATTAACTTGAATCTGCATTCTGAAAGTGAACATGATGAATCAGAGAACGTTGACATAATTGTTGAACCAAGACATATACTAATGAATTATTAAATTTTATTTTTTCAGAGTCACTTCACTTTCATTATGTGAATGATTAAATTTTACATATAATTTAATCAAGAAAAATATCCTGAATCAGAAAAGCAGAAAGACCAAGTGTCTATAAGGAAAAAGAATTAACTCAGTCTTCTTCAAAATAACATCCAAAGCCTAAAGGCAATGAAACAGTGTTAAGACATAATCAAGAAAAGAAAGTATAACCCATGGATTTTATGTCTAGCCAAGTAGTTCATCAAATATAAAGGTCCTATTTTTAAACATTAAAAGTCAAAGAATGTTCCTAACATGAGAAGGAATAAATCTCTGAAAACTTTCTCAGAAGGACAGGAAGTGAACAGTGAATATATTTTTACTGCAAAACTAAGGTTATTAACAACTTATGAAATTACAAATATGACACAAGTTACAGATATTTACAGGAAAGTGGAAAGGTAGAGGTACCAAAGTAAGTTCACTAACTCACCTGTAACTGTTAAAGTTGAGAATGTCATTTAAACCTGAGGTAGAGGCAGTAGAGAAAGCATCTGTAATAATGTAAAGATAAAAGCTAAGACATGTAATTCTTTAACAAAATGTAATAGCAGATAAAGTGGAGAGAAGTGTAAGGAGCATGCCAGTTTATCATCATTCTTAACCATTAGTTATATCTTAAATAAGAGAGAATTTGTGTATTATTTAGATATAAATGTAGCCCTAGAAAGCAAATCAACACTTTCAGGCACACTTTTCTAAATACACACATGTGCACACACATAGGCACAGCAAAGAAAACCAACTGTATAGTAAAACACACACACACTCACACCTATACAGTATATATATTAAAGAATTGATATAAATGCTTCCTAACAACTGAGGCCAATAGGAAAAGGGGACCAGGAACTAGAGAAAAGGTGAGATCAAAAAGAATTAACCTAGAAGGTAACACCCACGCACAGGAAATCAATGTGAGTCAATGCCGTGTATAGCTATCCTTATCTCAACCAGCAAAAACCCTTGTTCCTTCCTATTATGGCTTATACTCTCTCTAGAACAAAATTAGAGATAAAGGTAAAATAGTTTCTGCTGGGTATTGAGGGGGTAGGGGCGAGAGGGAGGGAGCGGAGTGGGTAGTAAGGGGGGGTGGGGGCAGGGGGGAGAAATGACCCAAGCCTTGTATGCACGTATGAATAATAATTTAAATAAATAAATAAATAAATGCTTCCTAATCATTAAATATTTTGAAGTAATTTTAAATGATCTTCAAATTGCATTAAAAGCAAAATTCTATACTCTATACCAGATACAATTGAGAAAGAAAGATCAGATAGTTGAAAATAAAAGGAAGACCAAAGTTTTACCCAGATGGTACCTCCCAACACACATAGGAAAAGAAATAACAGTAATGAAGTAGAAGTTATGGCAGACAAGATAAGTATTATGTGAGGCAAAACAACGACACATATAATAAAAAAAGTAAAGATCGCAGTGAAGATGTGAAAGTTTTGAATATCTGTGAGCCAAATGCGTATATATAAAGCAGATATTATAGAAGATAGAAACACACGTAGAAAGAAACAAACCGAATATTGAATTTTAACCATCTCTCTCACTCTAATTTTGTACATAATCAGATTCTATGTCTCAAAAGTAGACATTACTTATTGGTGAGGGAGGCAGGGACTAATAACACATTCATTTATGAAAATGGCAAGTTTTATGGTTGGGACACAGTGTGTCCCCACAAAAGACTAGTGAAGACTTTGTTCCCAGCTGGTGATGCTGTTTTGGGAGGTTCTGGAAACTTTAGGAGGTGGTGCCTAGTTAGAGGAAGTAGGTCACAGGGGTGTGTCCTTGAGGGCTGTGTCTTATCCAGGGCCTTTCTCTATCTCTTCCTCTGCCTCTTGTCCACCATGATGAGTCACTTTGCTCCACCACTGTTCTCCACCATGATACTCTGCTTCTCCACGCACAGACACAAAAGCAATGGAGCCTTGGATGGAAACCTCGGAAGCTGTAAGCCAAAATACATCCTTCTTTCAGTTGTTTTGCTCAGGTATTTTGCAATAGTGACAAAAAGTGACAAACAGAGCCATATATTAAATAAGAAAGATAAGATGCAAAAATATGCAGGATCTAGTCTTTAAAAATGAATTACAGGAATGCAGAATAGGTTCTGCTTAGGGGTTGGTACCAGCAGGAGAAGGAAAAGGATAGACTATAGGATGAGTCAACATGATCAAAATACTTTATACACATATAGGAAAATACAACAATAAAACTTGTTGAAATTGTTTTAAGATGGACAGAAGAGGTACATTGTATGCATTTATGGAAATATCACAATGAAACTCCTTTGTACAACTAATATATACTAAAAAATGTCAAAGAAGGAATATTTTATAGCATTCTGTGATTATCCCATAAATCTAAAAATAGAAAATTTTGAAAAACAAATATTTTACCTAAAAATTATAAACAAAAATTCTCAAATTAATTCTTGTGAGGAAAATTGTAAGATTTCTAAACTAGAAAGTAATGATAAATGAAAACACTATCATAATTTTGTGGCTTTAGCATAATTAATGAATTAAACATCCATTCAAAAAGAAATAACTACTAAATAAATATAAACAAAATACAAGGAAAGAATTAAACAATTTAGAGAAATAAAGAAATGACTTAGAGAAGTAAGGTTATTAAAACTACTGGTGTATGTAACTCCAGATGTAAATATGAAATAAGAATAATTGGGGGTAAGACATAGAAATGGTTAATGTCAACATATTCCCAAGGACTACTTTAATCAATTCTAATATTTCTCAACCTTTTTTTTAACTTTTGCTCCCTCAAGAGAAAATTTGAACATAATTAGTCCCTGATGAGAGAAATTAACCATTGTAATGTCAAAGACATAGTGCCTCCTTTAAGAACCCACGCTGTGTTCTCAGGAAGGCATTTGAAATCCTGTCAGTGAGAAACACACTTAAACAAAACTGACCTTGAAGGACAGAAAATCCAAAGAGGAAAACTTAAGAAAATTGTCAATTACTCACTCTCTTTCAATGAATTACCAAGCCAATATGATTTTCCCAGGGTAGTTTGACCAAACCTTCAAAAAATGAATTATTTTTATAGTATCTAAACACTAAAAAGTGGAAAAAGTAAGTAACACTTCAAATTTTACAAAGCATGTGGCATTGATAAAAAAAAAAACTAATGAAGTCTACACATAAAATAAATGTATACATGAATCTTATTTATAAATCCAGAAACCAAGAATGCAAGAATAACTCCAGCAGTAGTAAATTTACTCAGGTAAATGATCACAGAGAAAGATGCAGAGAGCAAAAACCAGAGGACTATGCCTATCTACATTGAAAGGCATTAGAAAGATTCAGCAGCCTTTCTTCATTTAAAAAACTCTCACAGTTTTCTAAGCATATGTGAATACTTTCATTATAGGATAAATAAATACATCTAAGCCCAAAAGCCATGCTTAAAGAAAATTGTTAGAGGCATTTCCACTTAAGTAAAAGAAAGTGCCATGACCCAGTATTACAAATATTCCTTTTCACATTACACTTGAGCTATAAAGTCAGCACAGAGAAAAGAAAGAATTAAACATTGAAATTAAAGAAGTTAGTGATGTTAATTTTATGTGTCAACCTGACCTAGGCACAAGATGCCCAGTTTCCTGGTTAACGACTATTTCTGGGTATAACTGTGAGGATGTTTCTGGAAGAAATTAGCATTTGAGTGAGTAGATTGGGTAAAGCAAATTGCCATCCTGGATTGTGGATTGCATCATCCAATCCACTGAGGGCCTGAATAGGACACAAAGGCAGAGAAAGGAAGAATTCTCTCTTCTTGACTGAGCTGGAATATTGGTCTCTCCTGCCCATGGACTGGGATTTAGAACCTCTGTTTCTCTGGACTTCAGACTACACGAGAATGCCTTCAGTTCCTCTGACTCTCAGGGCTCAGTACTCTGTTTAAGTAGAAACACACCATAAGGTTTCCTGGTTCTCCAACTGCAAACAGCAGACCATGGGACTTCTTAGTTTTCATAATCAGGTGAGCCATTTCCTCATAATAAATTTTTATAGGTAAAGATACATGTCATTACTGTACATGTATGTTTATAGCCTATTGGTTCTGATTCTCTTGAGCACCCTGACTAACACAATGGTAAAAAAATCGTATGTAGAAAATATGAGAGTATCTGTAAACCCAAGCAAATCAATCGAAACTTCTTGTAAAAATCACTATAATAGTGTATTAGAAAATATCTTTTATCTGTAAAAAAGTTACATAACACAGTGAATAAAGTATCTCATATTAACAACAAAAAGATGAAATACCTAATAATAAGCTAAGCAGGAAATGTATAGGACCTGCATCAAGAAGGACCCAGAAGAAAGCGTGAATACATGAAGACATTCCATATTCTTGAGTAGGTAGATTCAGCATCACAAAGACAATCTTTCTAACTTACTTTATAAATTTCAAGTAATTACCACAAAACATGTTTTTTGTAGGACCAGAAAAGCTAATTCTGAATTTCAAATAGAGGAATAAACAAGAAAATTTATAGAAGAAAATACAGCAAAAAGCTTAAGTCCTAAAGCCATAAAAAGTAGATTGAGGCTGGGAGTGGTGGCTCATTTCTATAATCCCAGCTACTCAGGAGGCAGAGATTGGGAGGATAGCAGTTTCATGTCAGCCCAGGCAAGAAGTTAGTGAGACCCCCCCTAACAATTTATCGATTGGGTGCATGCCTCTGATCACAGTTATGCGGGAAGCCATAAGTAGAAGAATCATGGTCTGAGGCTGGCCCTGGGGCAAAATTGCAAGACAGTACTTGAAAAATAACTCAAGCAAAAAACAAAAAAAGTACAACAATGCTGGGGGCATGGGTCAAGTGGTAGAACACCTGCCTAGCAATTGTGAGGCCCTAAGTTCAAACCCCAGTACCACCAAAATTTTTATTTTTATTTATTTATTTTTCTAGCTTGGCAATGCATTTTATTTTTTCATTATTTTTTTATTCTTTTATTCACATGTGCATACATTGTTTGGATCATTTCTCCCCCATGTCCCCCTCCTCCACCCTCTTCCCTCTTCCCCCCTCAGTTCCAGGCAGGTCCTGTTCTGCCTTTATCACTAGTTTTGTTGAAGAAAAGAGACAAGCCTAATAAGGAAGACAAAGTGTTTTTGCAAGTTGAGGTAAGGATAGCTATACAGAAATATTCCTAGCATTGCTTTCGTGTACATGTTATGACCCATGTTAATTCATCTCTAACTGATCTTTACACTGGTTACTGATTCCCTTCTCATGATAACCTCTGTTGCTTTAAGGTTTCTGTATTAGCTCCTCTGGAGTGGGGACATCAAACGCTTTCATGTTTGGGGTTTTCTACCTATTTCTATATCACCCAAATGTGCTCTCCTCTTGCCATGTGATCCAAGTCCAACCACATTGCTGCATTTGCCCTAGATCTAAAGTCCACATATTAGTGAGAACAAACAATTTTTGGTCTTCCGAGTTTGGCTGACCTCACTCAGAATGATGCTCTCCAGTTCCATCCATTTACCTGCAAATGATAAGATTTCATTTTTCTTCATGGCTGAGTAAAATTCCATTGTGTACAAATACCACATTTTCTTGATCCATTCATCAATAGTGGGGCATCTTGGTTGTTTCCATAACTTGGCTATTGTGAATAGCACTGCAATAAACATGGGTGTGCAGGTGCCTCTGGAGTAACCTGTGTTGCATTCCTTTGGGTATATCCCCAAGAGTGGGATTGCTGGATCATATGGCAGGTCTATATTTAGATTTTTAAGGAGTCTCCAAATTTTTTTCCACAGTGGTTATACCAACTTGCATTCCCACAAGCAGTGGATTAGGATTCCTTTTTCTCCACATCCTCACCAACACCTGTTGTTGGTGGTGTTTTTGATGATGGCTATTCTAATAGGGGTGAGGTGGAATCTTAGTGTGGTTTTGATTTGTATTTCCTTTATGGCTAGAGATGGTGAGTGTTTTTTCATGTGTTTTTTGGCCACTTGAATTTCTTCTTTTGAGAAAGTTCTATTAAGTTCAGTTGCCCATTTTTTAATTTGTTCATTGATTTTAGGAGAGTTTAGTTTCTTACGTTCCCTGTATATTCTGGTTATCAGTCCCTTGTCTGATGTATAGCTGGCAAGCATTTTCTCCGACTCCGTGGGTGGTCTCTTCAGTTTAGAGACCATTTCTTTTGTTGTGCAGAAGCTTTTTAATTTTATGAAGCCCCATTTGTCCATCCTTTCTCTTAGTTGCTGGGCTGCTGGGGTTGTGTTGAGGAAGTCCTTGTCTATACCTATTAGTTCCAGGGTGTTTCCTGCTCCTTCCTTTAGTAACTTCAGAGTTTCAGGTCTGATATTTAGGTCCTTGATCCATTTTGAGTTGATACTACTACAGGGTGATAGACATGGATCTAGTTTTAGTTTCTTGCAGATGGATAACCACTTTCCCCAGCAACATTTGTTGAAGAGGCTGTCTTTTCTCCATTGTATATTTTTGGCACCTTTGTCAAAAATGAGGTGGATATAGTGGTGTGGCTTCATATCTGGATCCTCTATTCTGTACCACTGGTCTTCATGTCTGTTTTTGTGCCAGTACCATGCTTTTTTTATTGCTGTTGCTTTGTAATATAGTTTGAAGTCGGGAATTGTGATAGCTCCAGCATTGCTTTTTTTGCTGAGAATTGCCTTGGCTATTCACGGTCTCTTGTGTTTCCAAATGAACTTTAGAGTAGATTTTTCTATCTCTGTGGTGAAAGTCTTTGGGATTTTGATGGGAATTGCATTAAACATGTAGATTGCTTTCGGTAGTATAGCCATTTTTACTATGTTGATTCTACCAATACATGAGCACGGGAGATCTTTCCACCTTCTGTAATCTTCCTCGATCTCTCTCTTCAGGGGTTTGTAATTGTCCTTGTAGAGGTCATTCACATCTTTTGTTAAATTTACTCCTAGGTATTTGATTTTGGGGGGGCTATTGTGAATGGAATTGTTTCCATATATTCCTTCTCAGTTTGTCCGTTGGTATATAGAAAAGCTAATGATTTTTGTAAGTTGATTTTGTATCCTGCCACCTTACTGTAGCTGTTTATGGTGTCTAATAATTTTTGGGTGGAATTTTTTGGGTCTCTAAGGTATAGGATCATATCATCTGCAAATAAGGATATTATGACAGTTTCTTTACCTATTTGTATTCCTTTTGTTTCTTCTTCTTGCCTAATTGCTCTGGCTAGTAATTCCAGTATTATGTTGAATAGGAGGGGGGATAGTGGGCACCCTTGTCTCATTCCTGATTTTAGGGGTAATGGTTTCAGTTTTTCACCATTAAGTATGATGTTGGCTGTAGGTTTGTCACAAATAGCCTTTACAACGTTGAGGTACATTCCTTCTGTTCCTAGTTTTCTTAGAGCTTTTATCATGAAGTGGTGTTGGATCTTGTCGAAGGCTTTTTCTGCATCTACTGAGATGATCCAGTGTTTTTTATCTTTGCTTCTATTGATGTGCTGTATTACACTTATAGATTTGCATATGTTGAACCATCCCTGCATCCCTGGGATGAAGCTGACTTGGTCATGGTGTATGATCGGTCTGATGTGTTGTTGGATTCAGTTTGCCATTATTTTATTAAGGATTTTTGCATCAATATTCATTAAGGAAATTGGCATATAATTCTTCTTTTTGGAGGTGTCTTTGTCTAGTTTTGGGATGAGAGTAATATCGGCTACATAAAATGAGTTAGGTAGTGTTCTTCCCTTTCTATTTCATGGAACAGTTTAAAGAGAATTGGTGTTAGGTCTTCTTTAAACATCTGATAGAATTCAGCAGTGAATCCATCAGGTCCTGGACTTTTCTTTTTTGGAAGACTCTTGATAGCTGCTTCAATTTCTTTTTGTTTTATGGATCTATTCAGGCAATTAACATCTTCTTGGTTCATTTTTGGGTAGTTGTAATTTTCTATAAATCTATATATGCCAAGAGTAAAAAGAAAATTAAAAAGAGATACTCAACAAACAACAGCAGAAGATGAACTGGGATAAGTATTTGTAAGTTTGATAGACTCCTCTCAGCCATTGCTGGTAGGAATATAAACTGAAACAACTCCTATGGCAGGAAATTAAGCTTTGTAGATTAATATTGAAAATGCATGTACACTCTGACCCAGAAATCTAATTTTTAATATAGTTCAGGTATTAGGTATACCGAATATATTGAACTGAATATGCTGACAGTCTCTAAATTTGACTCACATTATAAACACACACACACACACGCACACTCACACAAACACACACTTCCAACATTATTAAAAATAAAAGATTAGAAATAGACTGTTTTTGACAAAAGTACACCCGTTAAAGGAAATAGTATTATACAGCTACTAAAAAATAAGAGAATGCTTCTGAGTACTAATAAGGAAATTTTTCCAAAATATATTATTAAGTTAAAACAGCAGTAGGTTGCATTTGGGTAACAGAAGAATAAAAATAAGAATATATACTTATCTTAATCAAATGTGAATTTTCAGAGGAACAGTTACCCAACAAACAGATGACAGTCATTACCTCTGAAGGTGGGGTGGGCCTGGGACACATGTGAGAAGCTTCTAGTGAAGACTTATATTGTTCCAGTTTTAAAAACCATGATAATTATTATGTAATTAAGCATTAAAGTAAACTAAAAGGCATTAGAGGTAATGTGAATCATGTGTTTTTATCTGACATGCTCTCTTTGATCTTGAAGGGAATGTGATGTACCACAGAACAATAGTAGTTCTCCAAGTGATTTCCTTCCAAGAAAAGGTCAAACTAATTTTCACATGCAAGGTGTAATCACATTAGCAGGCATGATTCACATGGCTATTTCAGGTATGCAATCTTCCTTTTTGTTAATTAATCATATATTGAACTGTCAAAAGGAATGACAACTTCTAAAGAAGCCACAGCCCTGTTTGAAAGCTTTTTGTATTAGAATTTAGACCCCAAGATGGGCTGACGTCAAAACATGAAGCTGAACCTCGCCACTTAAAAACTTGTCATATCTACAAATTCTACTCTGCTCTTCTCAAACCTCAGACTTAGTAAGAACAGAAAGTTATACTCTGATAATGTCTAGTTTATCTTGTAGAGAATCGCCAGAAAGAACTCAAAGTAAGGGTCATTATCAATAGTGGACCCACGGGGTAATGTGTGACTAGGAAACTGTACACTTGTCCTGGCTTCACCTCTCTCATCCATCCTTTAGGAAAGCAAGTGTAAATAGTGACCTATTTTGAAGTGAAAGCCTGTCTTCAGTCAATTCAAATCTTCATATTTCCCCTGCAACCCACCTCAAAAACAAATTTCATTTCCTCCTGATTTTCTAAAATACAGACATATATATTGAGTTTGAAACTCTACTAATTTCATCTACAAGATAGACCCAGTTCAGTAGTTTCCAAAGTTAGCAGTCTTCTTTATACTGGGATTACAGTAGCCTCTGGGCCAAAGAAGTTACCAGGATTTCAGACAGCCTTGAATAACTGCAATATGTGATAATTTGTAATGTATTCAAAAATATGTACTCTGGAGTGCTGTTGGAAGATTGAATGAGAAAATGTACGTAAAGCTCTTGCGTGACTCTGACTCATTCACTTATTTTCTGCCTAGTGAAAGAATCAATCAGCTTAGCCACAGAAAACCAACCAACCAAATTTCCCTGCCGGTTTTGTTTTGTTTTGTGTCAGTTCTAAGATTTTAAACTTGGGGCCTTGCAATTCTTGACAAGTGTTCTACTACTTGAGCTATGCCTCTAGTCCTTTTTGATTTCAGTTTATTTATTTTTCAGACTGGGTGTCAAGCTTTTTACCCAGGGTGGGCCTTGAACTGTGATTCTCCCACCTATACCTCTGGCATAGCTAAAATTAATTCTGCTGTCTTCTGCATATTGGTAATTTATTATCTAAGAATTTAGAAAATTCTAAACATAGATTGTTAACCAATGGTCTGCTATTACCTGAATACTTGTATTTTCTTACTATTTTCCTGAGAAGTTATATGAATTCATGCTTACCAAGTAATTTTGCTTGGTGAGTTCTAGGCTCATCACAAGCATTATTTATCCTACAAAAGACAAAGTGGGGGCCAGGTGTGGTGATGTACTTCTATCATCTCAGCTACTCAGGAGGCAAAAATCTGGAAATCAGAATTTGAGGTCAGACCTGCAAAAAGTTAGCAAGACCTCCATCTCAAACAACAAACCAGAGTGGCAGCAAATACCTATAATCTCAGCTACTGGGGGGGCTTAGGTAGGAGGACATTGGTCTAAGGTCATCCCAAAACCAAAAAAGAGATTCTATTTAAAAAATAACTAAAGATTTCTCAGATCTTATATGAAGGTCCATAAACCACTTTGATTTGATACTTGTACAGGGTGAAAGACTTGGATCTAGTTTCAGTTTTCTGCATGCAGATAAACCAGTTTTCCTAGCAACATTTGTTGAAGAGGCTATCTTTTCTCCATCATATGTTTTGAGCCATTTTGTCAAAAATTAGGTGGGCTTAACTGCATGGATTCATATCTGGGTCTTCTATTCTGTTCCACTGGTCTTCATGTCTTTTCTGTGCCAGTACCATCCTGTTTTTATTTTTATTTATTTATTTTTTCTGTTTGTTTTTTTTAATGTAAATATACCTGAGAAACTCAGATACATTTAACACTACTAAGATCCCCTCCTGTTTTTCTTTTCTTTTTTTTTATTGTTTTATTATACATATGTGCATACAAGGCTTGGGTCATTTCTACCCCCTGCCCCCACCCTCTCCCTTACCACCCACCCTGCCCCCTCCCTCCTCCACCCACCCCCTCAAAACCCGGCAGAAACTATTTTTCCCTTATTTCTAATTTTGTTGTAGAGAGAGTATAAGCAATAATAGGAAGGAACAAGTGTTTTTGCTGGTTGAGATAAGGATAGCTATACAGGGAGTTGACTCACATTAATTTCCTGGGTGTGTGTGTTACCTTCTAGGTTAATTCTTTTTGATCTAACCTTTTCCCCTTCTCTATTGGCCTCAGTTACTTTTAAGGTATCTGCTTTAGTTTCTCTGCGTTAAGGGCAACAAATGCAAGCTAATTTTTTAGGTGTCTTACCTATCCTCACACCTCCCTTGTGTGTTCTCGCTTTTATCATGTGATCAAAGTCCAATAACCTTGTTGTGTTTGCCCTTGATCTAATGTCCACATATGAGGGAGAACACACGATTTTTGGTCTTTTGGGCCAGGCTAACCTCACTCAGAATGATGTGCTCCAATTCCATCCATTTACCAGCGAATGTAACATTTCGTTCTTCTTCACGGCTGCATAAAATTCCATTGTGTATAGATACAACATTTTCTTAATCCATTCGTCAGTAGTGGGGCATCTTGGCTGTTTCCGTAACTTGGCTATTGTGAATAGTGCCACAATAAACATGGGTGTGCAGGTACCTCTGGAGTAACCTGTGTCACAGTCTTTTGGGTATATCCCCAAGAGTGGTATTGCTGGATCAAATGGTAGATCAATGTCTAGCTTTTTAAGTAGTCTCCAAATTTTTTTCCAGAATGGTTGTACTAGTTTACATTCCCACCAACAGTGTAAGAGGGTTCCTTTTTCCCCGTATTCTTGCCAACACCTGCTGTAGGTGGTGTTGCTAAAGATGGCTATTCTAACAGGGGTGAGGTGGAATCTTAGTGTGGTATTAATTTGCATTTCCTTTATTGCTAGAGATGGTGAGCCTTTTATCATGTGTTTTTTGACCATTTGAATTTCTTCTTTTGAGAAAGTTCTGTTTAGTTCACTTGCCCATTTCTTTATTGGTTCATTAGTTTTGGGATAATTTAGTTTTTTAAGTTCCCTATATATTCTGGTTATCAGTCCTTTGTCTGATGTGTAGCTGGCAAATATTTTCTCCCATTCTGTGGGTGTTCTCTTCAGTTTAGAGACCATTTCTTTTGATGAACAGAAGCTCTTTAGTTTTATGAGGTCCCATTTATTTATGCTATCCCTTAGTTGCTGTGCTGTTGGGGTTTCATTGAGAAAGTTCTTGAGGGAATTCCAAGATGGCGGCTAGAGGTAGGAAGCAGAAAGCGACCCTCCTATAGTGAAATCTTGGAGAGACGCTGGAGACACACTTTGCAGGCATAATCACCGAGAAAAGGCATAACTTTGACTCCTCCACATCTCCAGCCGGCGCAGAGAATCTCCACTTTATGTTAAATGGAGAACCGAGGAGGGCCCCCGGGGTCGCCAGTGGCCGGCGCCCATACGGCTTCGGAAGACGCGGACCAGGTGAGCTTCGCGGTACCGCGGTAGCCCCACAGACAAGCCTGGGCCAGAGCAGCATAGCCCCCTGGACAGACTGACCTCCACCCGGGGAAAAAAAGAAAATTGTACTAAGCAATAAGAACAGTTAAGACACGCTGGAAAGAGGGTGGGGCGCCCTGAGCGCTGAAGATTGGGGGAAGGGAATCCTTCCCGGGACTGTAAATAAACGAGCCGGGTGGGCCGGAGAGGCTCTGGTGGGAGCGGGGCACGCCCAGCAACCAGGAGTGGGGAAGCTTGTGAGAGGAGGGAAGACCCACTTCCCACGTGAGCTGTAAGCAAACATGGCAGCCGGCAGGAGCAGCAGCACCGCCCAGTAAGCAGGAGCAGGAAAGCTTCTGAAAGTGGCAGTGGGAGGAAAAC
Source organism: Castor canadensis (assembly GCF_047511655.1). Taxonomy (NCBI): domain Eukaryota; kingdom Metazoa; phylum Chordata; class Mammalia; order Rodentia; family Castoridae; genus Castor; species Castor canadensis. The sequence continues at coordinate 108,935,624 of NC_133392.1, forward strand.
GTCAGAGGAGAGGGGGGAAGACCCACTTCCCATGTGAACTGTAAATAAACACGCAGGCCTGACAACGCGGGGCAATGTCACCTTTCCCAGTGCTTGGAAAAGGGAAAGCCTGTAGCAGAGGCCCCTGCACAGGAGAACTCTGAGCAAACAAAACCTGTGGGACCAGGTGAGTGCTAGCTCACCCCAGAGATCTGCATAAATAACGCCGCCAGCTACAGGCTGAGAGCAGCAGGCAGGCAAGCCACAGTTGCAGATACCACTCTCAGAACTGTCTCCAGACACTTTTTTTTCTTTTTCTCCCTACCTTGATGAGAGAACAACTGAATTACACCTGCAAGCAGAAAAACTTACTGAAACTGTATTGCATTTGAACTGGGGACACTTGGTGGGGCTTTTTTTTTTTTTTTCTTCTGTGTGTGTGTGAGTGTAGTTTTGTTCTACTTTATGCATCCCTTTTGATGAGACAACTACAGAACAACATCTGAGGCACCAACTCCAGGACTGGAGATTGAGACGGACATCCAAATTATTAAGACTGAAACGGCATTGCATATAAACTTGGAAGTTTTTTGGTTTTTTTTTTTTTAATTTTGTATTTTCCATTTTATTTTAATTCATTTTTATATATAGATATTACTTTCATATACTTATTTTTTATTTTTTTATCTTTGATTTTCAATCCTCTCTCTGTCTCTCTATTGTCTATTCAGCTTACTGTCGATTAGTACACTAACACTCCCTGTTTATACGTTTGAAACTCTCTTGTCTGATACCTTGTTCTGCTTTCACCCTCTTGTCTGTATATTTGTTTTCCCCTTTTCTTTAACTTCTTGCTTTCCATCTCAGCTCACATTTCCATTCTCAATATTACCATTGTTATTATTACAAGCTAGAAAATACTTAATTACACACAGTACAGGGACAGTAACAACACCAAGGACAATGACAGGAAGACAGAAAAAACAAGGAAACCAGTTTCCCCACAGCAAAAAATTAGTACAGGAACCAGAGGGGAATGAAGAGAACAGAAACTCAGATCCAGACTCCAACAAAATGAAGATAAACTATGCCAAAGGACCCAATGAAGCCCACAAGAATAATTTAAAAGAAGACATACTACAAGTACTCAATGAGAATTTTATAGAGATGATACTGGATAGGGTCAACCAAAATGTACAGGAGACACTCAAGAAATTCCAAGACAACAAAAATAGAGAATTTGAAAAAGCAAAAGAAGAAATAAAGGAAACCATAGAAGCACTGTATAAACACCAAAGTGAAAGAGAGAACACAATGAATAAATGGATAAATGAACTCAGAACAAAAATAGACAACAATAAAGAAGAAAACAGCCAGGATATGGAAAACCTCAGAAAAAAGAACGAAACAGAACTGCAAAACAAAACGGAAGGCCAATCCAGCAGAATAGAACAAACAGAAGACAGAATCTCAGAACTTGAAGATGAAATGGTAATTAAAGGAAAAACTGAAGAACTATTAATTAAACAATGCAAGACCTGTGAAAAGAAAATGCAAGAACTCACTGACTCCATCAAAAGACCAAACTTGAGAATCATGGGCGTCGAAGAAGGAGAAGAGGTGCAAGTGAAGGGAATGCGTAATATATTCAACAAAATAATAATGGAAAATTTCCCAAATCTAGAGAAAGATATTCCCATACAGATGCAAGAGGCCTCCAGGACACCAAACAGACCAGATCAAAATAGAACTACTCCATGACATATCATCATTAAAACAACAAGTTCAGAAACTAAGGAAAGAATATTGAAGGCTGTAAGAGAGAAAAAACAAGTAACATACAAAGGTAAACCCATCAAAATCACAGCAGATTTCTCAACAGAAACATGAAAAGCAAGAAGAGCGTGTGGTGAGATCTTCCGGGCACTGAATGAAAATAACTTCAACCCCAGGATACTCTACCCAGCAAAGCTATCATTCAAAATAGATGGAGCAATAAAACTCTTCCATGATAAGCAGAAACTAAAACAATATGTGATCACAAAGCCACCATTACAAAAGATTCTGCAAGGGATCCTGCACACAGAAAGTGACACCCAACTTAACCATGAAAAGGCAGGCAGCACCAAACCACAGGATAAGAAAAAGCAAGACAGTAGAGAGTAACATCAAGTTAGGTACACACGATCAAACCTTCAAACAACTAAGATAACTAAATGGCAGGAATCACCACATACCTATCAGTACTAACACTTAATGTTAATGGACTTAATTCACCCATCAAAAGACACCGTTTGACAAAATGGATTAAAAAAGAAGATCCAACAATTTGTTGCTTACAGGAGACTCCTCTCACCGACAGAAATAAGCATATGCTTAGGATGAAAGGCTGGAAGATTTACCAAGCCAATGGCCCCCGAAAACAAGCAGGAGTAGCAATACTTATCTCTGACAAAGTAGACTTCAAACCTACATTGATCAAACGAGATAAAGAAGGACATTCCACACTAATAAAAGGGGAAATAGACCAAAAGGAAATAATAATCATCAATCTGTACGCACCCAATGTCAACACACCCAATTTCATCAAACATACCCTGAAAGACCTAAAGCATATATAAATGCCAACACAGTGGTTGTGGGAGACTTTAACACTCCATTATCATCAATAGATAGGTCATCCAAACAAAAACTCAATAAAGAAATCCAAGATCTAAAATATGCAATAGATCAAGTGGACCTAGTAGATGTCTACAGAACATTTCATCCAACCTCTACACAATACACATTCTTCTCAGCAGCCCATGGAACCTTCTCCAAAATAGATCATATCCTAGGGCACAAAACAAGCCTCAGCAAATATAAGAAAATAGAAATAATACCATGCATACTATCTGACCACAATGCAGTAAAAGTAGAACTCAACAACAAAAGTAAAGACAAAAAACATGCAAACAGCTGGAAACTAAATAACTCATTACTTAATGAAGAATGGATCATCGATGCAATAAAAGAGGAAATTAAAAAGTTCCTAGAAGTCAATGAAAATGAAAACACAACCTACCGGAACCTATGGGACACAGCTAAGGCAGTCCTGAGAGGAAAGTTTATAGCCTTGAGTTCATATATTAAAAAGATTGAAAGATCCCAAATCAATGACCTAATGATACATCTCAAACTCCTAGAAAAACAAGAACAAGCAAATCCCAAAACAAATAGAAGGAGAGAAAAAATAAAAATAAGAGCTGAAATCAATGAAATAGAAACCAAAAAAACCATACAAAGAATTAATGAAACAAAAAGTTGGTTCTTTGAAAAAATAAACAAGATTGATAGACCCCTGGCAAACCTGACTAAAATGAGGAGAGAAAAAACCCAAATTAGTAGAATTAGGAATGCAAAAGGGGAGATAACAACAAACACCATGGAAGTCCAGGAAATCATCAGAGACTACTTTGAGAACCTATATTCAAATAAATTTGAAAATCTAAAAGAAATGGACAGATTTCTAGATACATATGATCATCCAAAACTGAACCAAGAGGAAATTAATCACATGAATAGACCTATAACACAAAATGAAATTGAAGCAGCAATCAAGAGTCTCCCCAAAAAGAAAAGTCCAGGACCTGATGGATTCTCTGCTGAATTCTATCAGACCTTTAAAGAAGAACTGATACCAACCCTCCTTAAACTGTTCCATGAAATAGAAAGGGAAGGAAAACTGCCAAACACATTTTATGAAGCCAGTATTACACTTATCCCATAACCAGGCAAAGACACCTCCAAAAAGGAGAACTATAGGCCAATCTCCTTAATGAACATTGATGCAAAAATCCTCAACAAAATAATGGCAAATCGAATTCAGCAACACATCAAAAAGATGATTCACCACGACCAAGTAGGCTTCATCCCAGGGATGCAGGGGTGGTTCAACATACGAAAATCAATAAACGTAATAAGCCACATTAACAGAAGCAAAGACAAAAACCACTTGATCATCTCAATAGATGCAGAAAAAGCCATGATAAGATCCAACATCATTTCATGATAAAAGCTCTAAGAAAACTAGGAATAGAAGGAAAGTTCCTCAACATTATAAAAGCTATATATGACAAACCTACAGCCAGCATTATACTTAACGGAGAAAAATTAAAACCATTCCCTCTAAAATCAGGAACCAAACAAGGATGCCCTCTATCTCCACTCCTATTCAACATAGTACTGGAATTCCTAGCCAGAGCAATTAGGCAAGAAGAAGGAATAAAAGGAATACAAATAGGTAAAGAAACTGTCAAAATATCCCTATTTGCAGACGACATGATCCTATACCTTAAAGACCCAAAAAACTCTACTCAGAAGCTTCTAGACATCATCAATAGCTATAGCAAGGTAGCAGGATATAAAATCAACATAGAAAAATCATTAGCATTTCTATACACTAACAATGAGCAAACGGAAAAAGAATGTATAAAAACAATTCCATTTACAATAGCCTCAAACAAAATCAAATACCTAGGTGTAAACCTAACAAAAGATGTGAAAGACCTCTACAAGGAAAACTATACACTTCTGAAGAAAGAGATTGAGGAAGACTATAGAAAGTGGAGAGATCTCCCATGCTCATGGATTGGTAGAATCAACATAGTAAAAATGTCGATACTCCCCAAAGTAATCTACATGTTTAATGCAATTCCCATCAAAATTCCAATGACATTCATTAAAGAGATTGAAAAATCTACTGTGAAATTTATATGGAAACACAAGAGGCCACGAATAGCCAAGGCAATACTCAGTCAAAAGAACAATGCAGGAGGTATCACAATACCTGACTTCAAACTATATTACAAAGCAATAACAATAAAAACAGCATGGTACTGGCACAAAAACAGACATGAAGACCAGTGGAACAGAATAGAGGACCCAGATATGAAGCCACACAACTATAACCAACTTATCTTTGACAAAGGAGCTAAAAATATACAATGGAGAAATAGCAGCCTCTTCAACAAAACCTGCTGGGAAAACTGGCTAGCAGCCTGCAAAAAACTGAAACTAGATACATGTATATCACCCTATACCAAGATTAACTCAAAATGGATCAAGGATCTTAATATCAGACCACAAACTCTAAAGTTGATACAAGAAAAGTAGGAAATACTCTGGAGTTAGTAGGTATAGGTAAGAACTTTCTCAATGAAACCCCAGCAGCACAGCAACTAAGAGATAGCATAGATAAATGGGACTTCATAAAACTAAAAAGCTTCTGTACATCAAAAGAAATGGTCTCTAAACTGAAGAGAACACCCACAGAGTGGGAGAAAATATTTGCCAACTATACATCAGACAAAGGACTGATAACCAGAATATACAGGGAACTTAAAAAACTAAATTCTCCCAAAACTAATGAACCAATAAAGAAATGGGCATGTGAACTAAACAGAACTTTCTCAAAAGAAGAAATTCAAATGGCCAGAAAACACATGAAAAAATGCTCACCATCTCTAGCAATAAAGGAAATGCAAATTAAAACCACACTAAGATTCCACCTCACCCCTGTTAGAATAGCCATCATCAGCAACACCACCAACAACAGGTGTTGGCGAGGATGCGGGGAAAAAGGAACCCTCTTACACTGTTGGTGGGAATGTAGACTAGTACAACCACTCTGGAAAAAAATTTGGAGGCTACTTAAAAAGCTGGACATCGATCTACCATTTGATCCAGCAATACCACTCTTGGGGATATACCCAAAAGACTGTTACTCCAGAGGCACCTGCACATCCATGTTTATTGCGGCACTATTCACAATAGCCAAGTTATGGAAACAGCCAAGATGCCCCAGCACTGACGAATGGATTAAGAAAATGTGGTATCTATACACAATGGAATTTTATGCAGCCATGAAGAAGAACGAAATGTTATCATTCGCTGGTAAATGGATGGAATTGGAGAACATCATTCTGAGTGAGGTTAGCCTGGCCCAAAAGAACAAAAATCGTATGTTCTCCCTCATATGTGGACATTAGATCAAGGGCAAACACAACAAGGGGATTGGACTATGAGCACATGATAAAAGCGAGAGCACACAAGGGAGGGGTGAGGATAGGTAAGACACCTAAAAAACTAGCTAGCATTTGTTGCCCTTAACGCAGAGAAACTAAAGCAGATACCTTAAAGCAACTGAGGCCAATAGGAAAAGGGGACCAGGTACTAGAGAAAAGGTTAGATCAAAAAGAATTAACCTAGAAGGTAACACCCACGCACAGGAAATCAATGTGAGTCAATGCCCTGTATAGCTATCCTTATCTCAACCAGCAAAACCCCTTGTTCCTTCCTATTATAGCTTATACTCTCTCTACAACAAAATTAGAAATAAGGGCAAAATAGTTTCTGCTGGGTATTGAGGGGGGGGAACGGGAGGGGGCTGAGTGGGTGGTAAGGGAGGGGGTGGGGGCAGGGGTGAGAAATGAACCAAGCCTGTATGCACATATGAATAATAAAAGAAAAATGAAAAAAATAAATAAATAAAAACATTTTAAAATGTAAAAAAAAAAAAAAAAGAGAAAGTTCTTGCCTATACCTATTAATTCCAGAGTATTTCCTAGTCTTTCGTGTATCAACTTTAGAGTTTGTGGTCTAATATTAAGATCCTTGATCCATTTTGAGTTAATAGGGTGATATACATGGATCTAGTTTCAGTTTTTTGCAGACTGCTAACCAGTTTTCCCAGCAGTTTTTGTTGAAGAGGCTGCTATTTCTCCATTGTATATTTTTAGCTCCTTTGGCAAAGATAAGTTGCTCATAGTTGTTTGGCTTCATATCTGGATCCTCTATTCTGTTCCACTGGTCTTCATGTCTGTTTTTGTGCCAGTACCATGCTTTTTTTATTGTTATTGCTTTGTAATATAGTTTGAAGTCAGGTATTGTGATACCTCCTGCATTGTTCTTTTGACTGAGTATTGCCTTGGCTATTCGTGGCCTCTTGTGTTTCCATATAAATTTCACAGTAGATTTTTCAATCTCTTTAATGAATGTCATTGGAATTTTGATGGGAATTGCATTAAACATGTAGATTACTTTGGGGAGTATCGACATTTTTACTATGTTGATTCTACCAATCCATGAGCATGGGAGATCTCTCCACTTTCTATAGTCTTCCTCAGTCTCTTTCTTCAGAAGTGTATAGTTTTCCTTGTAGAGGTCTTTCACATCTTTTGTTAGGTTTACACCTAGGTATTTGATTTTGCTTGAGGTATTATAAATGGAATTGTTTTCATACTTTCTTTTTCCGTTTGCTCATTGTTAGTGTATAGAAATGTTAATGATTTTTCTATGTTGATTTTATATCCTGCTACCTTGCTATAGCTATTGATGATGTCTAGAAGCTTCTGAGTAGAGTTTTTTGGGTCTTTAAGGTATAGGATCATGTCGTCTGCAAATAGGGATATTTTGACAGTTTCTTTACCTATTTGTATTCCTTTTATTCCTTCTTCTTGCCTAATTGCTCTGGCTAGGAATTCCAGTACTATGTTGAATAGGAGTGGAGATAGAGGGCATCCTTGTTTGGTTCCTGATTTTAGAGGGAATGGTTTTAATTTTTCTCCGTTAAGTATAATGCTGGCTGTAGGTTTGTCATATATAGCTTTTATAATGTTGAGGTACTTTCCTTCTATTCCTAGTTTTCTTAGAGCTTTTATCATGAAATGATGTTGGATCTTATCAAAGGCTTTTTCTGCATCTATTGAGATGATCAAGTGGTTTTTGTCTTTGCTTCTTTTAATGTGGTTTATTATGTTTATTGATTTTCATATGTTGAACCACCCTGCATCCCTGGGATGAAGCCTACTTGGTCGTGGTGAATCATCTTTTTGATGTGTTGTTGAATTCAGTTTGCCATTATTTTGTTGAGGATTTTTACATCAATGTTCATTAAGGAGATTGGCCTATAGTTCTCCTTTTTGGAAGTATCTTTGCCTGGTTTTGGGATAAGTGTAATACTGGCTTCATAAAATGTGTTAGGAGTTTTCCTTCCCTTTCTATTTCGTGGAACAGTTTAAGGAGGGTTGGTATCAGTTCTTCTTTAAAGGTCTGATAGAATTCAGCAGAGAATCCATCAGGTCCTGGACTTTTCTTTTTGGGGAGACTCTAGATTGCTGCTTCAATTTCATTTTGTGTTATAGATCTATTCAGGTGATTAGTTTCCTCTTGGTTCAGTTTTGGATGATCATATGTATCTAGAAATCTGTCCATTTCTTTAAGATTTTCAAATTTATTTGAATATAGGTTCTCAAAGTAGTCTCTGATGATTGCCTGGACTTCCATGGTGTTTGTTGTTATCTCCCCTCTTGCATTCCTGATTCTACTAATTTGGGTTTTTTCTCTCCTCATTTAATCAGGTTTGCCAGGGGTCTATCGATCTTGTTTATTTTTTCAAAGAACCAACTTTTTGTTTCATTAATTCTTTGTATGGTTTTTTTGGTTTCTATTTCATTGATTTCAGCTCTTATTTTTATTTTTTCTCTCCTTCTATTTGTTTTGGGATTTGCTTGTTCTTGTTTTTCTAGGAGTTTGAGATGTATCATTAGGTCATTGATTTGGGATCTTTCAGTCTTTTTAACATATGCACTCATGGCTATAAACTTTGCTCTCAGGACTGCCTTTGCTGTGTCCCACAGGTTCCGGTAGGTTGTGTTATCACTTTCATTGTCTTCCAGGATCTTTTTAATTTCCTCTTTTATTTCATCGATGATCCATTCTTCATTAAGTAATGAGTTATTTAGTTTCCAGCTGTTTGCATGTTTTTTGTCTTTACTTTTGTTGTTGAGTTCTACTTTTACTGCATTGTGATCAGATAGTATGCACGGTATAATTTCTATTTTCTTATATTTGCTGAGGCTTGCTTTGTGTCCTAGGATATGATCTATTTTGGAGAAGGTTCCATGGGCTGCTGAGAAGAATGTATATTGTGTAGAAGTTGGATGAAATGTTCTGTAGACATTAAGTAGGTCCATTTGATATATTGTATATTTTAGAACTAGGATTTCTTTAATGAGTTTTTGTTTGGATGACCTATCTATTGATGATAATGGAGTGTTAAAGTCTCCCACAACCACTGTGTTGGCATTTATATATGCTTTTAGGTCTTTCAAGGTATGTTGATGACATTGGGTGTGTTGACATTGGGTGCATACATATTGATGATGATTATTTCCTTTTGGTCTATTTCCACTTTTATTAGTATGGAATGTCCTTCTTTATCTCATTTGATCAATGTATGTTTGAAGTCTACTTTGTCATAGATAAGTATTGCTACTCCTGCCTATTTTTGGGGGCCATTGGCTTGGTAAATCTTCTTCCAGCCTTTCATCCTAAGCCTATGCTTATTTCTGTCAGTGAGATGGGTCTCCTGTAAGCAACAAATTGTTGGATCTTCTTTTTTAATCCATTTCGTCAAGTGGTGCCTTTTCATGGGTGAATTAAGTCCGTTAACATTAAGCGTTAGTACTGATAGGTATGTGGTGATTCCTGTCATTTAGTTGTCTTAGTTGTTTGAAGGTTTGATTGTGTGTACCTAAGTTGAGGTTACTCTCTACTTTCTTGCTTTTTCTTTTCCTGTGGTTTGGTGCTGCCTGTCTTTTCATGATTAAGTTGGGTGTCACTTTCTGTGTTCAGAATCCCTTGCAGAATCTTTTGTAGTGGTGGCTTTGTGGTCACATATTGTTTTAGTTTCTGCTTATCATGGAAGACTTTTATTGCTCCATCTATTTTGAATGATAGTTTTGCTGGGTAGAGTATCCTGGGGTTGAAGTTATTTTCATTCTGTGCCCGGATGATCTCACTCCACGCTCTTCTTGCTTTTAATGTTTCTGTTGAGAAGTCTGCTGTGATTTTGATGGTCTTACCTTTGTGTTACTTGTTTTTTCTCTCTTACTGCCTTCAATATTTTTTCCTTAGTTTCTGAACTTGTTGTTTTAATGATGATATGTCATGGAGTAGTTCTATTTTGATCTGGTCTGTTTGGTGTCCTGGAGGCCTCTTGCATCTGTATGAGAATATCTTTCTCTAGGTTTGGGAAATTTTCTGTTATTATTTTGTTGAATATAATTAGCATTCCCTTCACTTGCACCTCCTCTCCTTCTTCGACGCCCATGATTCTCAAGTTTGGTCTTTTGATGGAGTCGGTGAGTTCTTACATTTTCTTTTCACTAGTCTTGAGTTGTTTAATTAGTAGTTCTTTGGTTTTTCCTTTAATTACCATTTCATCTTCAAGTTCTGAGATTCTGTCTTCTGCTTGTTCTGTTCTGCTGGATTGGCCTTCTGTTTTGTTTTGCAGTTCTGTTTCGTTCTTTTTTCTGAGGTTTTCCATATTCTGGGTGGTTTCTTCTTTAATGTTGTCTATTTTTGTCCTGAGTTCATTTATCTGTTTATTCATCGTGGTCTCTGTTTCACTTTAGTATTTATACAGTGCTTCTATGGTTTCCTTTACTTCTTCTTTTGCTTTTATAAATTCTCTATTTTTGTTGTCTTGGAATTTCTTGAGTGTCTCCTGTACATTTTGGTTGACCCTATCCAGTATCATCTCTATAAAATTCTCATTGATTACCTGTAGTATGTCTTCTTTTAAATTATTCTTGTGGGCGTCATTGGGTCCTTTGGCATAGTTTATCTTCATTTTGTTGGAGTCTGGATCTGAGTATCTGTTTTCTTCATTCCCTTCTGGTTCCTGTAGTAATTTTTTGCTGTGGGGAAACTGGTTTCCCTGTTTTTTCTGTCTTCCTGTCATTGTCCTTTGTTGTTACTGTCCCTGTAATCTGTGCAATTAAGTATTTTCTAGCCTGTAATAATAACAATGGTAATATTTAGAATGGAAGGGTGAGAGCAATGGAAAGCAAGAAGTTAAAGAAAAGGGAAAAACAAATAGACAAGTAAAAAACAAAACAAGGTATCAAACAAGAAAGTTTCAAAGGTATAAACAGGGAGTGTTAGTGTACTATTTGACAGTAAGCTGAACAAGCTTTAGAGAGACAGAGAGTGGATTAAAAATAAAAAGAATAGAGATAAGAATAAAAATAAAAAATAAGTAAATGAAAGAAATACATATATATATATAAATAAAATGAAAAATAGAAAATTTAAAAAAAAGAAAAACCTCCAAGTTCAAATGCAATGAAGTTTCAGTCTTAATAATTTGGGTGTCTGTCTCAGTATCCAGTCCTGGAGATGGTGTCTCAGATGTTGTTCTGTAGTTGTCTCAGCAAAGGGGACACATAAAGTAGAACAAAACTGCACAAAAAAAAAAACAAAAAAAACCCCACCAAGTATCCCAAGTTCAAATGCAATACAGTTTCAGTAAGTTTTTCAGCATGCAGGTGTAGTTCGGTTGTTCTCTCATCAATGGTAGGGAGAGAGAAAAAAAAAACAAAGAGTCTGGAGACAGTTCTCAGAATGGTATCTGAGGCTGAGGCTTGCCTGCCCACTGCTGTCAGCCTGCTGTTGCTGGAGGCATTATTTATGCAGATCTCTGGGGTGAGCTTTGCACTCATCTGGCCCCACAGGCTTTGTTTACTCAGAGTTCTCCTGTGTGGAAGCCACTGCTACAAGCTTTCCCCTTTCCAAGCACACTGGGGGAGGTGACACTGCACCCACTTTCTCAGGCCTGCATGTTTGTTTACAGCTCACGTGGAAAGTGGGTCTTCCCCCCTCTCCTGTGGAGTTTTCCTCCCTCTGCCACTCTCACAAGCCTTCCCACTCCTGGTTGCTGGGCACACACCACTGCTCCCGCCGGAACCTCTCCGATCCACCTGGCTTGTTTATTTACAGTTCCGGGAAGGATTCCCTTCCCCCAATCTTCAGCGCTCAGTGCACTCCACCGTCTTTCCTGCGTGTCTTTATTGTTCTTATTGCTTATTAGTCAGTTTCTCTTTTTTCTGTGGGTGGAGGTCGGTCTGTCCAGGGGGCTATGCTGCTCTGGCCCAGGGTTGTCTGTTGGAGTACTGCGGTACCGTGAAGCTCACTTTGTCCACATCTTCCCAAGCTGTCCAGACGCAGGCGACTGGCGGCCCAAGGGCCCTCCTGGTTTCTCCATTTAATGTGAAGTAGAGATTGTGCCGGCTGGAGGTGTGGAGGGGTCAAATTTTGCCTCTTCTCAGTGGTTTTGCCTGCAAGGTGTGCCTCCAGCGTCTCTCCAAGATTTCACTGTAGGAGGTGTGCTTTCTGCTTCCTCCCTCTAGCCACCATCTTGGAATCCCTCCCCCATGCTGTTTTTAATTGCTGTGGCTCTGTAGTATAGTTGAATTTGGGTACTGTAATAACTCCAGTCTTGCTCTTTTTGCTCAGAATTGCCTTGGTTATTATATGTAGTCCTTTATTTTCCAAATGAACCTTAGGGTTGATTTTTCAATGTCTGTGATGAATGTCATTGGGATTTTGATGGGAATTGCATTAAACATGTAGATTGATTTTGGTAGTGTAACCATATTTACTATGTTGACTCTGCCAATCCATGAGCATGGGAGATCTTTCTATCTTCTGTAGTCTTCTTCAATCTCTTTCTTCAGTGTTTATAATTTTCATTATAGAGGTCTTTCACCTTCTATGTTAAGTTTATTCCTAGGTATTTTTTGAGGTTATTGTAAATGGAATTGTTTTCTTATATTCTTTCTCAGTCTTTTCATTGTTGGTAATATAAGACATGAAACTTTGAAGCTAGTGCAGGAAAGAGCAGGGAATATACTGGAACAAATAGGCATAGGAAATAACTTCCTAAATAGAACTCAAATGGCTCAGCAACTAAGAGAAAGGGTTGAAAAATGAAGCCACATGAAATTAAAAAGTTTCTGTACACAAAAGAAAAAAAAATGATCACCAGATTGAAGAAGGTGCTCACAGAATGGGAGAAAATCTTTAATACTTATACATCTGACAAGGGATTAATAACCAAAATATATAGGGAGTTCAAAAAACTAAACTCCACCAAAAATCAATAATCCAATGAAGAAATGGGCAAATGAACTGGATGGAGCTTTTTTGAAGGAAGAAGTATGTATGGTTAAAAACACATGAAGAAATGCTCAACAGCCCTGGCCATAAAGAAAATACAAATCAAAACCATGGTATAATTCCACCTCACTCCTGTTAGAATGGCTACCATTAAGAATACAAACAACAGTAAATATTAGCAAGGATGTGGGGGAAAAGGAACCTCATACAATGCTGGTGGGAATGTAAATTAGTACAACCACCATAGAAAACAGTATGGAGACTCCTCAAAAACCTAAAAATAGAACTGCCATATGATCCAGCAATACCACTCCTTGAGATATACCTGAAAGAATGTAAGTTGAGGTACAATATATATCGTGTATACACAATGGAGTTTTACTCAGCCATAGGGAAGAATGAAACCATGTGGTTTGAAGATAAATGGATGCAATCGGAGGACATCATGTTAAGTGAAGTAAGTCAAGCCCAGAAAGACAAAGGTCATATGTTTTCTCTCATATGTGGAAGATAGACACAATACAAATATAAGTAATATTATGAAAAACAGGCTATGAGAAAGGGAGTCACTAATGGGAAGAGGATAATAGAAGGAAGTTAAGAAGGTGAATAAGGATGATACACTTCCTATACAAAAAATGAATATATATGTGGACAGGATGGTAAAACAGACCCTGTCTAGGTGTTGGTACCATTTGGAAGTATGAGGACATAAGGAAAGTGTGCAGGAGAGTGAATGTAGTAGAAATATTATGTACTTATATATGAAAAATGGAAAAATGAGATATGTTGAAATGATCCCAGGAATGGGGGGATGAGGAGCTAAAGGAGAATGATAGAAGGGATGGATTCAACTATGATATATTGTAAGAACTTTTATAAATGTACCCCCAGTACAACAATAATATAATTTTTTAAAAGAGTACAAAAAGACAACTAAAACAAAAAGAGCTAAGGGCTCCAGTGGTAGAATGCCTGCCTAGCAAAGTGCAAAACCCTGATCTCAAACCTAGTACTGCCCAGAAAACCAAGAAAAATCGCATCAAACATATGAATTTGAGTGTAACATACTTACTTCTAATGAGTTCATTTATATATTATCCCATTAACTATACAGGTAGGGAAACAAAAACTTCTCATTTCTGATGGCACATTGTAGAAATAAACCTTTAAAAAAATAGAAAAGAACATCTTATTTGATATAGAATACTATAAAAGAAGACTTTGTTCTGTGTTGACACATTCAAACCCATACTGAGCACACTCACACACATACACTCACTCCATGAATGTTATGAATTGTTTAGGATAAGTGTGGAGTAGGGTTAGCACCAAGCCTGCCTGTCTGTGACCATAAAGGTCAGAGCTTGTTTCTGCTTAGTCCAAAGTAGAATCTGCTGTGGGACATTTGGGTTAAGTTGATATTTCTAGAGGAAACACAATGATGATTTGTCTATAGCAACTTAAGATACCAAGGTCCAAGAGTTAAGATGCAGAGGTCTAAATTCAACTGTGAACTAAGAAATGGCTAAGAAATGGCAAAAAAAAAAAAAAAAGAAAGGAAACCTGCCCATTTTTCCAGTCACTGGCTCCTGGTATTCTAGATCTGTGTGATAACCTATAATAAAAAGCCATGAGTAATTTGGACCATCAGGAAAGATCAGACCAATGATGTTCCACATATACTACCACACATACCCATCACACTGAGTGTTGCCCTATTAAAATCCACAATATGTAGTTACTAAATAAAGTCATATATCTAGAGAAGTTCACCTATTCAATGAGCTAAGGCTGAGAATAGAAGAGGTCATGTTAATGAGGAAAATCCAGTGATGGAGACTGAAAATCAGAAGGAAAACTAAGACATAAGTTGATTGTCTTAAATCAAATAAAAATAAGACATTTAAATGTACCAATAATGACAAGTTGTTTTAAGCAATCTGTCTTTATAAAAAAAACCATTTTTATTAGTATATGATAGTTATACATGGGGTTTTTTGTGACATTTTGACATATAAATGTATTATACCCGGGTTTGATTCTTCTCTCCCTCCTGTTCCACTCCCCTTCTTAAAGTGACTTCAACATGCTTCAGTGTTCCATATTCACATTTGTATAGAAAGTACATCAACCATATTCACTCGCCTTTACCTTCCTCACTTACCCTCCACCTCCTGTTCATCTCCTCCCCTTCAATGACTTGTTTTACACTGTTATCATTCATTGTCTAAGTGTCTGTTCATCATTCAGTGGGGTTTTTGCCTTAGTATTTTACCTGTAAATATATTGTGCTTAAGTCAGTCTAACCCCCTCCATTACCCTTCCTCACCCCTTTCCCCCTACCCTGTATTCATTTTCAGTGTTTTGTAGTGTCTTGTTCCTACGCAGATGTGACAAATGTTGGGCGTATTCAAATGCCACGAAGACTGAGAAACAAACATAGTTTTTGCCAACATGGAGATCACAGAGTCAAATGAGTGGAAAGAAAAGCTTGAATAAATGGATAGATGCAAAAAGAGTGAAGGGGAGCAGACAAGAAGTGGTTACTATGGTGATAGGTCTTCTGAAGACATTTGTTTAATTTGGAACAAAAGAACAAGGCAGAAGCTGAAGGGTCAGATTTTTTAGCAAGGGAGACATTAAGGCATTTTTTTAATGGTGTATGGGAATAACCCATAGACTGGGAAGACTGATAATGTAATTGGGAGGCCTTCACAACATCAGTCTTACAAAGAAGAAAAGAGGGTTGGGATCTTATGTGCCAGTGGACGAAGCCTTAGTTTGGGTGTAAGGACAGTTCATCTGTTGAACTAGAAATGAAACTGTGGTCTGTGATAAAGCTTCAGGAGTCTGGGAAGATGTAATGGTGACATCACATTGGAATATTATGGGATGTGCCTGTTTTGTCATTGAAAACAGGGAATGCCAGATCATCAGCATAGGGTGAAGAGAAGGAATGAAGTATTGGAGATTTGCAGAAAAGAAGGAAGAAAGTTTTTTCTTTCTTTCTTTTAAAAAGATTGGAGAATGAATTACGAAGATTGCCTTGTAGTTAGTGGTCATAAAAATGAGACCATTCAGGATTAGGGTACCTTTTTCACCAACCACATTCAGCTCAGAAGATGCAATGTGGCATGGCATCAGGGTCAATAAAGAAGGTGCATGTGAAGACAGGGAACAATCTAACAGTAGGCAGTAGAATGCAAGCTGGCAAAGAGGCAATGAATGACATAAAGAATAGAAGGGATAGAAGATCATTATGAAATTTAAAAAGACAAACTGAATCCTGGAGAGGAAACATAACTTCCCAAGATCAATCTGAAATAAAGATGAGGCAAGCATAAATTAGCTAACCAAAGGGATACAATTTAATGAAAACAGCAACGTCTTACAAACTCATATGGGCTAATTGTATTGCAGACACTTTAGGTGTTTAGCATCCTTGCTGAAATATATTCAAATCACACAGAGTCACCTTTTCAAAGTGTACAGTTTTAGTATAAATCCAAACGTTGTATATCAATCAGCACTATCTAATTTCAGAACATTTTTGTCACCCCCAAAAGAAATCTCACACTAATTAGGAGAAACTCTCTTATTACTCCCACTCTTCATCCCAGCAATGACCATTGTACTTTCTGTCTCTGGATTTGCAATTCTGGACATACAATATAAATGAAATCATATGATGTATGGCCTTTTGTATCTGGGTTCTTTCATTTATCACAATGCTTTTTTCAGTTTCACTTATGTTGTACCATTTATCAGAGCCTTCTTTTCTTATGACTGAATAATATCCCATTGTGTGGGTAGGGCATATTTTATACATTCAGGCATATTTGGGTTGTTTTCACTTTTTTATTATAATAAACAATGTTGCTTTGATCATGCAGAAGACTTTGTATGGGCATATGTTTTTATTTTCCTTGAGTATATTTATTTGGGAGTACAATCATTGAGTTATATGTTAAGTCTACATTCAACTGCTAAATTGTTTTTGAGGTAGAAGTGTTGTGTTGTATTCTTACTAGCAGTACATGAGAACTCATATAGCAATTTGTAAGGAGTCTAGTTTGTTGCTAGTTGGTATTTTTCTAATAGCCTCCTATAGTGTTCCCATAGGTATTTCTATATAGTTTTACTTTACATTCCCTAAAGACTATGTTCATCATCTTTTATTGTGTTTATTGACCAATTGTTTATCTACTTTGGGAAAATGTCTATTTGGATACATTGTATATTTTTAATTGAGTTCTTTTTTATTGTTGAGTTGTGAAAGTTTTTAATATATTCTAAATATATATGATTTCAAAGTACTTTCTCCCTTTCTGCAGACTGTATTTTTACTTTCCTTCTGACATCTTTTGAAGCACAAAATGTCTAAATTTTGATGAAGTCCAACTTGTCTATTTTTTTCATTTAATGTTTGAACTTCTGGCGTCATATCTAAGAAATTTGATTAATATAATTCACAAAAGTTACTGTCCTGTTTTTTTCTGACAGTTTTATAGTTTCTGATATGTATGTATACATATATAGAGAGAGAGAGAGGGAGAGAGAGAGAGAGAGAGAGAGAGAGAGAGAGAAAGAGATTTGTTTACTAATTTCTCCTTTATTTTATTAATATAGTGTATTATTATCTTTTGTTAAATTTGCATTCCTGGGATAAATTCCATTTTGTAATTGTAGAAAATATTTTTATATGTTTATAGATAGTTTGCTACTACTTTTAAGTTTCTGGTTCACTTTGAGTTAGTTTTGTATATGGTGTGAGGTAGGGATCCAACTTCATTCTTTTTGATAAAATTTTTACAATTGTCCTATCACCATTTGTTAAAGAGACTATTCTTTCTTCACTGAATTTTATTATCACCCTGACAATAATAAATTAGCCATAAATGTAAGGATTTACTTATGTACTCCTAAATCTTAAATCTATTCCATTGACACTAGCACCACACTGTCTTGATTGCTGTTGCTATGTAGGAAGATTTGAAATTGTAAAGTGTGTGTCCTTGTTCTTTTTGTTTGTTTGTTTGGTTTGGTTTAGTTTTTGTTTTGTGAAACTGGGATTTGAAGTCAGGGCTTCATGCTTGCAAAGCAAGCTCTCTACTGCTTGAGCTACATCTCCAGTCCATTTTGATATGGTTATTTTGGAGATGGGGGTCTTGAGAACTACTTACCCAGGCTTGCCCTCAATCACACTCCTCCTGATCTCAGCCTCCCAAGCAGCTAGGATTAGAGGCCTGAACCACCAGTGCCTGGATGCCCTTGTGCTTTTAAAAAAATTATTTTTTCTGTTCATATGTCTTGCGATTTTGAATTTTTAGAATAAACTTATTAACTTCTGCAAAAGATATTGAATTAAATATGTTGATCAGTTTGAGGAGTGTTGCCATTATAACAGCTCTGTTTTCCAAAGAATAAACGTGAAATGTCTTTCCATTTACTTAGGTCTTCTTTAATTTATTTCCACAATGTTTTGTTGTTTTTAGTGCAGAACTCTTATTGTCTTCTGTTAAATTTATTCCTAAGAATTATATTTTCTCCAATACTATTTTGAATTGAATTTCTTACTTAATTTGATTTTTGAATTGCAAGTGTATAGAAATATAATTGCTTTTCTGACATTGATCTTGTGTGTTGCAAACTTGCTGAGTTAATTATCTCTAATAGATCCCTACTGGATTACTTAGGATTTTCTATATTCAAGGTCATGCGTCTATGAAAAGGAACAGAAGTAGTTCTATGTCTTCTTTTTCAATTTAAATGTCTTTTATTTATTCAAAGTAGCAAATGGAAAGCATTCAGGCTTGCACTAGTAAATATGATGCTACCTGTAGTTTTTCATAGCTGACCTATCAAGTTGAGGAAGCTCCTTGCTATTCCTACTTTATTGAGGTTTTCTATCATGAAAGGATTGCTGAGTTGTCAAATTCTCCTGTGCCCATTGTGACAACAATGAGGTTTTTTCCCTTTTATTCTATTAATATGGTATGTTATTGTCCTTTTGTTAACTCAACCTTGCATTCCTGGGAAATGCTAATTGGTTATTGTGTATAACATTTTTATATGTTTATAGACAATTTGTTAGTGTTTTCTTGAGAATTTTTGCATCTATTTTTTAATAGCATGAAAGATTGTTGTTAATTCTACCTGAAATCTTTGAGAATGCATCTGTGAAGCAATCTGGACCTGAGCATTCTATGCAGGAAGTTTTAATTTTCTTTTATGTCATTGTTAATAAAATCTCTCATTATAGGACTATCCAGATCTTCTGTTATTTCTATAACCAATTTTAGGAATGCAAGTATTTTCCCTCTCCAGAAATTCTCTATAGAAATTTATCCATTTCACATAGGCTATCTAACTTGTTGGCAAAGAAGTTTGTTGACACTTTTTATTCATTTTAAATCCTTTTAAATTTCTGTAGGGTAGATAATGATATCTTTTTGGTCTTCCTGATTTTGGTAATTTAAATTTTCTCTCTTTTTCTGTAGGTCAGTCCAGGTTTGTCTCTATGGTGAATTTTTCCTGAAAACTGTTTTTTTATTTTACTGATATTTTTCTATCATATATTCCACTATGTCCAATCTAGTCTCTATTTCCTTTCCTCTGCTTTATTTGGAAATTATTTCCTCTTTTTTCTAGTTTCCTAAGGTAAAAAGTTGCTGATGAGACTTTTCTTCTTTTTAATATTGACTTTTTAACCTGTAAATTCCCTTGTAAGCATGACATTAACTGTATAGCATAAGTTTTGACATGTTACTTGTCAATTTTCATTTATCTGATTTAATTGTCTAATTCACCTTCTTTATTTTGACTTCCTCATACAGCTTTTATTAAGTAGTAAAGAGGTACCTGAATCATGGAGGTGTAGCTATTTTTCCATTATTTCATTTTTTGTTAAACCTCTTTTATTTAATTTTTAATACTGCATAATAATTGCACAAAGGGTTCCATTGTGGTATTTCCATACATGCATATAATGTGTTTTTGATCAAG
The DNA here is from genome assembly GCF_047511655.1 of Castor canadensis. Taxonomy (NCBI): domain Eukaryota; kingdom Metazoa; phylum Chordata; class Mammalia; order Rodentia; family Castoridae; genus Castor; species Castor canadensis. Next base: position 108,955,613 of record NC_133392.1, read on the forward strand.
TTCACCCCCTCCATTACTCTGTCTTATCCCCCCTTTATTTTGTGCAATTTTAATGGGTTTCATTATTCAATTTTTATGCATTCATGAAAATTAATCATATTCACCTCCCACAGTCACTTTTTGTTTTTCCTCTTCCCATTTTTTCTCTTCTCAAAACAGTTCCCCTCTTACATTTGTGTCATGTTTTGAGGTCTAGGCTCCAGATAGAAGAGAACATGTGATATTTTTTCTAATTCACATTGTGATTTCTTTTATTTAGGAGTGTGCTGACTTCCTCATTTGTAATTTTACAAATTTCCTTGCTACTGATTTTTAATTTCATTGCATTATGGACTATAAATATAATTATGAATGTACCTTGTGTGATTTAAATCCTTTCAGATGTATTGAGGTTTGCTTTGTGGTCTAAGAACATTTCATGTGCACCTGTGAAAATGTGCATCTATTGTTGTTGCTAAAGTGTTCCACAGATATCTGTAGGTCTTGTCAGTTTATACTGTTAATCTGCAATTTTCTCATTGATCTTTTGCATAATTGTTCTGTCTACTGTTGAAAAAGAGGTATTGAAATTTCTACTGCCTATTTCTCTCTTTATTTCTGACCATTTTTGCTTCATATATTTTGGGATTCTGTTGTTAGGTACATGTTTACATCTGTATATTTCTCTGCACTTAATATTTTCTTCTATTTTTGTCTTAAAGTCTACTTTTCCTGATATTATATAGGAACCCCAGCTGTCTTTTAAATACTGTTCACAGTGTATTGCATTCTCCAAAATTCATATCTCAAAACCCTAAACTCCCCTGTGACTGTGTTTAAAGATAGAGACTATAGGAGGTAACTTAACTTAAATGAGATAGACCATACAAAGGGTGACTTTCAGTGAACTTCCAGACAGGTCAAAGAGTAACAGATTAAAGATGGAACTCCTAGGGAGCTTAAGACCCATTCTGGGACCATGCAGTGCCTAGGCCTCTGGTTTCAGAGTGACTGTAATTTCAATGTGGTTGATTTTCAAGGCTACCATGGAGCTGGGGAGAAAGAGATATGATTGATGCAAATTAAAAGGTTCAATTCTGCCCAGTGCTGGTAGTTCACACCTGTAATCCAAGCTACTTGGGAGACTGACACCAAGAGGATTATGGTACAAGGCCAGACCAAGCAAATAGTTTATAAAACCTATTTCCTAAATAACCTGAGCAAAATGGACTGGAGGTGTGGCTCTAACAGTACAATACCTGCTTTGCAAATGTGAAGCTCTAAGTTCGAACTCCAGTCTCACCAAAAAAGAAATAAATAAAATAAAATAAAAGGCTTAACTTTTATCAAGATACAGACATTTTCTTGAGTAAGCCCTTGGGTTACTGCAATAATTACTAATTATTATTAACTTCCTGACTTCTGAAAAATTTTATTTTGCCAGTTGTGCCAGTGTTCTTACTCATTTTTTTTGTATCCTTTGTGTTCGTTCTATTTCTTCTTTTTTTTCTTTTATTATTCATATGTGCATACAAGGCTTGGGTCATTCCCTCCCCCTGCCCCCACCCCCTCCCTTACTACCCACCCAACCGCCTCCCTCTCCCCCCACCCCCTCAATACCCAGCACAAACTATTTTGCCCTTATTTCCAATTTTGTTGTAGAGAGAGTATAAGCAATAATAGGAAAGAACAAGGGTTTTTGCTGGTTGAAATAAGGATAGTTATACAGGGCATTGACTCACATTGATTCCCTGTGCATGTGCATTACCTTCTAAGTTAATTCTTTTTGATCTAACCATTTCTCTAGTTCCTGGTCCCATTTTCCTATTGGCCTCAGTTGCTTTTAAGGTATCTGCTTTAGTTTCTCTGCGTTAAGGGCAACAAATGCAAGCTAATTTTTTAGGTGTCTTACCTATCCTCGCACCTCCCTTGTGTGCTCTCGCTTTTATCATGTGCTCAAAGTCCAATCCCCTTGTTGTGTTTGCCCTTGATCTAATGTCCACATATGAGGGAGAACATACAATTTTTGGTCTATTGGGCCAGGCTAACCTCACTCAGAATGATGTTTTCCAACTCCATCCATTTACAAGCGAATGATAACATTTCATTCTTCTTCATGGCTGCATAAAATTCCATTGTGTATAAATACCACATTTTCTTAATCCATTCATCAGTGCTGGGGCATCTTGGCTGTTTCCATAACTTGGCTATTGTGAATAGTGCCGCAATAAACATGGGTGTGCAAGTGCCTCTGGAGTAACCTGTGTCACAGTCTTTTGGGCATATCCCCAAGAGTGGTATTGCTGGATCAAATGGTAGATCAATGTCTAGCTTTTTAAGTAGCCTCCAAATTTTTTTCCAGAGTGGTTGTACTAGTTTACATTCCCACCAACAGTGTAAGAGGGTTCCTTTTTCCCTGCATCCTCGCCAACACCTGTTGTGGTGGTGTTGCTGATGATGGCTATTCTAACAGGGGTGAGGTGGAATCTTAGTGTGGTATTAATTTGCATTTCCTTTATTGCTAGAGATGGTGAGCCTTTTTTCATGTGTTTTTTGACCATTTGAATTTCTTCTTTTGAGAAAGTTCTGTTTAGTTCACTTCCCAGTTCTTTATTGGTTCATTAGTTTTGGGAGAATTTAGTTTTTTAAGTTCCCTGTATATTCTGGTTATCAGTCCTTTGTCTGATGTATAGTTGGCAAATATTTTCTCCCACTCTATGGGTGTTCTCTTCAGTTTAGAGACCATTTTTTTTTTGATGAACAGAAGCTCTTTAGCTTTATGAGGTCCCATTTATCTATGCTATCTCTTAGTTGCTGTGCTGTTGGGGTTTCATTGAGAAAGTTCTTACCTATACCTACTAACTCCAGAGTATTTCCTACTCTTTCCTGTATCAACTTTAGAGTTTGTGGTCTGATATTAAGATCCTTGACCCATTTTGAGTTAATATTGGTATAGAGTAATATACATGGACCTAGTTTCAGTTTTTTGCAGACTGCTAACCAGTTTTCCCAGCAGTTTTTGTTGAAGAGGCTGCTTTTTTTCCATCGTATATTTTTAGCACCTTTGGCAAAGACAAGTTGGTTGTAGTTGTGTGGCTTCATATCTGGATCCTCTATTCTGTTCCACTGGTCTTCATGTCTGTTTTTGTGCCAGTACCATGCTGTTTTTATTGTTATTGCTTTGTAATATAGTTTGAAGTCAGGTATTGTGATACCTCCTGCATTGTTCTTTTGACTGAGTATTGCCTTGGCTATTCGTGGCCTCTTGTGTTTCCATATAAATTTAACAGTAGATTTTTCAATCTCTTTAATGAATGTCATTGGAATTTTGATGGGAATTGCATTAAACATGTAGATTACTTTGGGGAGTATCGACATTTTTACTATGTTGATTCTACCAATCCATGAGCATGGGAGATCTCTCCACTTTCTATAGTCTTCCTCAATCTCTTTCTTCAGAAGTGTATAGTATTCCTTGTAGAGGTCTTTCACATCTTTTGTTAGGTTTACACCCAGGTATTTGATTTTTTTTGAGGCTATTATAAATGGAATTGTTTTCATACATTCTTTTTCAGTTTGCTCATTGTTAGTGTATAGAAATGTTAATGATTTTTCTATGTTGATTTTATATCCTGCTACCTTGCTATAGCTATTGATGATGTCTAGAAGCTTCTGAGTAGAGTTTTTGGGTCTTTAAGGTATAAGATCATGTCATCTGCAAATAGGGATATTTTGACAGTTTCTTTACCTATTTGTATACTTTTTATTCCTTCTTCTTGCCTAATTGCTCTGGCTAGGAATTCCAGTACTATGTTGAATAGGAGTGGAGATAGTGGGCATCCTTGTCTGGTTCCTGATTTTAGAGGGAATGGTTTCAGTTTTTCTCCATTAAGTATAATGCTGGCTGTATGTTTGTCATATATAGCTTTTATAATGTTGAGGTACTTTCCTTCTATTCCTAGTTTTCTTAGAGCTTTTATCATGAAATGATGTTGGATCTTATCAAAGGCTTTTTCTGCATCTATTGAGATGATCAAGTGGTTTTTGTCTTTGCTTCTGTTAATGTGGTTTATTACGTTTATTGATTTTCGTATGTTGAACCACCACCCCTGCATCCCTGGGATGAAGCCTACTTGGTCGTGGTGAATCATCTTTTTGATGTGTTGTTGAATTCGGTTTGCCATTATTTTGTTGAGGATTTTTACATCAATGTTCATTAAGGAGATTGGCCTATAGTTCTCCTTTTTGGAAGTATCTTTGCCTGGTTTTGGGATAAGTGTAATACTGGCTTCATAAAATGTGTTAGGCAGTTTTCCTTCCCTTTCTATTTCGTGGAACAGTTTAAGGAGGGTTGGTATCAGTTCTTTTTAAAGGTCTCATAGAATTCAGCAGAGAACCTATCAGGTCCTGGACTTTTCTTTTTGTGAAGACTCTAGATTGCTGCTTCAATTTCATTTTGTGTTATAGGTCTATTCAGGTGATTAATTTCCTCTCGGTTCAGTTTTGGATGATCATATGTATCTAGAAATCTGTCCATTTCTTTAAGATTTTCAAATTTATTTGAATATAGGTTCTCAAAGTAGTCTCTGATGATTGCCTGGACTTCCATGGTGTTTGTTGTTACCTCCTCTTTTGCATTCCTGATTCTACTAATTTGGGTTTTTTCTCTCCTCATTTTAGTCAGGTTTGCCAGGGGTCTATCGATATTGTTTATTTTTTCAAAGAACCAACTTTTTGTTTCATTAATTCTTTGTATGGTTTTTTTGGTTTCTATTTCATTGATTTCAGCTCTTATTTTTATTATTTCACTCCTTCTATTTGTTTTGGGATTTGCTTGTTCTTGTTTTTCTAGGAGTTTGAGATGTATCATTAGGTCATTGATTTGGGATCTTTCAGTCTTTTTAACATATGCACTTGTGGCTATAAACTTTCCTCTCAGGACTGCCGTTGCTGTGTCCCACAGGTTCCGGTAGGTTGTGTTATCACTTTCATTGTCTTCCAGGATCTTTTTAATTTCCTCTTTTATTTCATCGATGATCCATTCTTCATTAAGTAATGAGTTATTTAGTTTCCAGCTGTTTGCATGTTTTTTGTCTTTACTTTTGTTGTTGAGTTCTACTTTTACGGCATTGTGATCAGATAGTATGCACGGTATAATTTCTATTTTCTTATATTTGCTGAGGCTTGCTTTGTGCCCTAGGATATGATCTATTTTGGAGAAGGTTCCATGGGCTGCTGAGAAGAATGTATATTGTGTAGAGGTTGGATGAAATGTTCTGAAGACATCTACTAGGTCCACTTGATCTATTGCATATTTTAGATCTTGGATTTCTTTATTGAGTTTTTGTTTGGATGACCTATCTATTGATGATAATGGGGTGTTAATGTCTCCCACAACCACTGTTTTGGCATTTATATATGCTTTTAGGTCTTTCAGGGTATGTTTGATGAAATTGGGTGCGTTGATATTGGGTGCATACAGATTGATGATGATTATTTCCTTTTGGTCTATTTCCCCTTTTATTAGTATGGAATGTCCTTTTTTGTCTTGTTTGATCAATGTAGGTTTGAAGTGTACTTTGTCAGAGATAAGTATTGCTACTCCTGCCTGTTTTCAGGGCCATTGGCTTGGTAAATCTTCTTCCAGCCTTTCATCCTTAGCCTATGCTTATTTCTGCCAGTGAGATGGGTCTCCTGTAAGCAACAAATTGTTGGATCTTCCTTTTTAATTCAGTTTATCAAGCGGTGCCTTTTGATTGTTGAATTAAGTCTGTTAACATTAAGCGTTAATACTTATAGGTATGTGGTGATTCCTGTCATTTAGTTGTCTTAGTTGTTTGAAGGTTTGATTGTGTGTACCTAAGTTGAGGTTACTCTCTACTTTCTTGCTTTTTCTTTTCCTGTGGTTTGGTGCCGCCTGTCTTTTCATGGTTAAGTTGGGTGTCACTTTCTGTGTTCAAAATGCCTTGCAGAATCTTTTGTAGTTGTGGCTTTGTGGTCACATATTGTTTTAGTTTCTGCTTATCATGGAAGACTTTTATTGCTCCATCTATTTTGAATGATAGTTTTGCTGGGTAGAGTATCCTGGGGTTGAAGTTATTTTCATTCTGTGCCCAGATGATCTCACTCCATGCTCTTCTTGCTTTTAATGTTTCTGTTGAGAAGTCTGCTGTGATTTTGATGGGTTTACCTTTGTATGTTACTTCTTTTTTCTCTCTTACAGCCTTCAGTATTCTTTCCTTAGTTTCTGAATTTGTTGTTTTAATGATGATATGTCATGGAGTAGTTCTATTTTGATCTGGTCTGTTTGGTGTCCTGGAGGCCTCTTGCATCTGTATGGGAATATCTTTCTCTAGATTTGGGAAATTTTCCGTTATTATTTGTTGACTAGATTATGCATTCCCTTTGCTTGCACCTCTTCTCCTTCTTTGATGCCCATGATTCTCAAGTTTGGTCTTTTGATGGAGTTGGTGAGTTCTTGCATTTTCTTTTCACAGGTCTTGCATTGTTTAATTAATAGTTCTTCAGTTTTTCCTTTAATTACCATTTCATCTTCAAGTTCTGAGATTCTGTCTTCTGTTTGTTCTGTTCTGCTGGATTGGCCTTCCATTTTGTTTTGCAGTTCTGTTTCATTCTTTTTTCTGAGGTTTTCCATATCCTGGCTGGCTTCCTCTTTAATGTTGTCTATTTTTGTCCTGAGTTCATTTATCCATTTATTCATCGTGTTCTCTCTTTCATTTTGGTGTTTATACAGTGCTTCTATGGTTTCCCTTATTTCTTCTTTTGCTTTGTCAAATTCTCTATTTTTGTTGTCTTGGAATTTCTTGAGTGTACATTTTGGTTGACCCTATCCAGTATCATCTCTTAAAATTCTCATTGAGTACTTGTAGTATGTCTTCTTTTTAATTATTCTTGTGGGCTTCATTGGGTCCTTTGACATAGTTTATCTTCATTTTGTTGGAGTCTGGATCTGAGTACCTGTTTTCTTCATTCCCCTCTGGTTCCTGTACTAATTTTTTTGCTGTGGGGAAACTGGTTTCCCTGTTTTTTCTGTTCCCATCATTGTCTTTGGTGTTGTTACTGTCCCTGTACTGTGTTCAATTAAGTATTTTCTAGCTTGTAATAATAACAATGGTAATATTTAGAATGGAAGAGTGAGCTGAGATGGAAAGCAAGAAGTTAAAGAAAAGGGGAAAACAAATACGACAAGAAGGAGAAAGCAGAACAAGGTTTCAGACAAGAAAGTTCAAAGGTATAAACAGGGAGCATTAGTGTACTAATTGACAGTAAGCTGAACAGACAGAGAGACAGAGAGAGGATTGAAAATCAAAAATAAAAAAATGATAAGGCTAAAAATAAAAAATAGGAAAATAAAAGAAATATCTATATATAAAAATGAATTAAAATAAAATGGAAAATAGAAATTAAAAAAAAAACCAAAAAACCTCCTAGTTCAAATGCAATGAAGTTTCTGTCTTAATAATTTGGGTGTCTGTCTCAGTCTCCAATCCTGGAGATGGTGCCTCAGTTGTTGTTCTGTAGTTGTCTCATCAAAGGGTACGCATAAAGTAGAACAAAACTACACACACACACACACACACACACAAAACAAAACAAACAAACAAAAAAAACCCACCAAGTGTCCCAAATTTAAATGCAATACAGTTTCAGTAAGTTTTTCCACTTGCAGGTGTAATTCAGTTGTTCTCTCATCAAAGGTAGGGAGAAAAGAAAATAAAGAATCTGGAGACAGTTCTGAGAATGGTATCTGCAACTGTGGCTTGCCTGCCTGCTACTGTCAGCCTGCTGTTGCTGGAGGCGTTATTTATGCAGATCTCTGGCTTGAGCTTAGCACTCAACTGGCCCCGCAGGCTTTGTTTGTTCAGAGTTCTCCTGTGCAGGAGCCTCTGCTACAGGCTTTCCCCTTTCCAAGCACTGGGAAAGGTGACACTGCACCCACGTTGTCAGGCCTGTGTGTTTATTTACAGTTCATGTGGGAGGTGGGTCTTCCCCCCTCTCCTGTGAAGTTTTCCTCCCACTGCCACTTTCACAAGCTTTCCTGCTCCTGATTACTGGGCGGTGCTGCTGCTCCTGCCAGCCACCATGTTTGTTTACAGTTCATGTGGGAAGTGGGTCTTCCCTCCTCTCCTGTGGAGTTTTCCTCCCTCCGCCACTCTCACCAGCTTTCCCCCTCCTGGTTGCTGGGCGTGTGCCCTGTCCCCACTCCCGCCAGAGCCTCTCCAGCCCGCCCAGCTTGTTTATTTACAGTTCCGGGAAGGATTCTCTTCCCCCAATCTTCAGCATTCAGTGTGCCCCACCCTCTTCCCATGTGTCTTTATTGCTCTTATTGCTTATTACTCAGTTTCTCTTTTTTCCCTGGGTGGAGGTCAGTCTGTCCAGGGGGCTATGCTGCTCTGGCCCAGGCTTGTCTGTGGGAGTACCGTGGTACTGTGAAGCTCATCTGGTCTGCGTTTTCCCAAGCCATCTGGGCGCCGGCGACTGGCAGCCTGGGGGCCCTCCTTGTTTCTCCGTTTGACGTGGAGTGGAGATTCTCTGCGCCAGCTGGAGGTGTGGAGGGGTCAAAGTTATGCATCTTCTCAGTGATTATGCCTGCAAAGTGTGTCTCTGGCGTCTCTCCAAGATTTCACTATAGTAGGCTCGCTTTCTGCTTTCTCCCTCTAGCTGCCATCTTGGAATCTCTCCTTCTTATTCCTTTTATGGAGGACTGACTATGCTATTTTACTACTATACATGAATAAAAAGTAAACATATATGAAATATTTTATTTAATAACAGAACTGAACAAAAATCTATAAATTGATCCTTATGCCTACCAAGTTGTAAAATACAGTGGTCAAGAAAAGGCCATACCCAAACTACACTGAAGTTATACGAAGGATTTTCTTTGGTCTATTTCCAAAGTTCAGACAATTTTACTAGTGGCTTTCTCCTTTGGGATAATCTCCAAATAGCATTCATGAATTACAAAACTATCTGGTCTTATTAAGATGTTTGGTCTGATTATTATTTATATTTGCACAACAAGAATGTTAACAGTCATACAGACCTCCATAAATTTATTCTGTAAATCTAGAATTGCACAGTACTGAGCAATTACTAAGAGATAAAACTCTGTCCAGGGATTTTCATAAGAAATCTTGAATTCAATTTTTAAAACATCTGTTTTTGACCAGGTAGTCTCAGTCTAGGAAATCAAGACTTTCTCCATCAGAGATTACCTGCAATCCCTATAAATTTGGGTAAATGCATCTCATTTTGAGGCTCTCAAAATTTGGTAAAGAGTATGCTGCCAAAGGAGTGTCCTTTAAAACCTATGAGACCAGAATTCTCTATGACACATGCTATACCAATTTTCTTAGGAGAGCTACATACTCATGAAACATTGATCCTTTCCCCTAATTAGTGGGTTTGTCAACCTGATTACATCAAGTATTGCCAGGAATGGCATTTGTTGCATAAGTGTATACTTGTAAAGATGACAGATTCTTATTGAATTGCCATGAGAAGTAAGAAGATTCAAAAGAGTTTGTTTTTGAATTCTGAGGGATCAGTGAGTCTCAAATACCATTTAAAGTGTTTTATTTCAGGTTATAAAAACATAGTGTACTTGCTGGTCATGGTGGTTTCCATCTATAATCACAGCTACTCAGCAGGTGGAGATGGGGAGAATTGCAGTTCAAAGTGGACTTGTGCAAAAAGTTAGTGAGACCCTCCCCCCATTTCACTCAGCAAACTGGATGTGGTGGCATGTGTCTGGGAGCCCAGCTAAGCAGGAGGTATATGTAGGAAGACCGTGGTACAAGGAAAATCAAAAGACCCAATGTGGTAAAATAACAAGCAAAAAAGGGGTTGGGGAATTCCTCAAGTGGCAGAACAACTGTCTAACAAGAGTGAAGCCCTGAGTTCAAATCCCAGAAGTGACAAAAACCATAGGTTTTTAAATGGGTTATGTAGATGAAAGAAATGGGACTTCTCCATAAATACATAAAATTAGAATATTAAAAGTAATATTAAAAATTATAACAAACCTCAATTAAGTTTCCCTAATTAATAATGTTGATTTTGTAATGACCAGGGACTGATCAACTTCCAGATTTGAAGCCACCTGAAAATCCCAATACTATGACCCAATCCGAAAATTATCTAAGCAGTGTCCCCTGGGAGGCCTGCACCTAGTTCTATTTTTTGATGCATTAGTATTTCAGAGAACATGAAATAGTTCTTTCTGCAAGGCTCCGAGTCTTTTCCATATATGTTGAAAACTGTAGCCTAAAGCTTATAACAGAACCTTTAAGCAAGTATCAGAAGGAACAAAAACTGTTTGAGATTGAGACCAAGTGGCTGTGGTATTTTTAATTCAGGGGCCAATCATAACAGTAACAGAGAGTAAAGTTTTCTTTCTTTTTATGCATACTGGGGTTTGAACTCAGAGCTTCATTCTTGCTAGTCAGGTGCTCAAGTGTGAGCCACACATCCATTCAGAAGAGTATAATTTTCTATAGATATGCAATATATTACTATCACCTAACAGGCTGATAAATGTTTCCCCTGAGAGATGAGAACATATTATAGACTATGAAACAACTGAAAATTCTCCCTGGCCTTCCCATAAAGTGTACAATTCATAATATAGCTCTATGATTAGCTTATTTCCTATACAAATTCAACTTTTCTGATTTGATTATTCTTCCAATATAGCTTTTAAAATAAGGTTAATCTAATTAAGAAATCTGGAATACATCAAACAAACTTAATTGCTTAGCACAGTTCTTTTTTTTTTTTCATTTTTCTTTTATTATTCATAAGTGCATACAAGGCTTGGTTCATTTCTCCCTCCTGCCCCTACCCCCTCCCTTACCACCCACTCTGCTCCCTCCCGCTCCCCCCCCTCAATACCCAGCAGAAACTATTTTGCCCTTATTTCTAATTTTGTTCTAGAGAGAGTATAAGCAATAATAGGAAGGAACAAGGGTTTTTGCTGGTTGAAATAAGGATAGCTATACAGGGCATTGACTCACATTGATTTCCTGTGCGTGGGTGTTACCTTCTAGGTTAATTCTTTTTGATCTAACCTTTTCTCTAGTACCTGGTCCCCTTTTCCTATTGGCCTCAGTTGCTTTAAGGTATCTGCTTTAGTTTCTCTGTGTTAAGGGCAACAAATGCTAGCTAGTTTTTTAGGTGTCTTACCTATCCTCACCCCTCCCTTGTGTGCTCTCGCTTTTATCATGTGCTCATAGTCCAATCCCCTTGTTGTGTTTGCCCTTGATCTAATGTCCACATATGAGGGAGAACATACGATTTTTGGTCTTTTGGGCCAGGCTAACCTCACTCAGAATGATGTTCTCCAATTCCATCCATTTACCAGCGAATGATAACATTTCGTTCTTCTTCATGGCTTCATAAAATTCCATTGTGTATAGATACCACATTTTCTTAATCCATTCGTCAGTGGTGGGGCATCTTGGCTGTTTCCATAACTTGGCTATTGTGAATAGTGCCACAATAAACATGGGTGTGCAGGTGCCTCTGGAGTAACCTGTGTCACAGTCTTTTGGGTATATCCCCAAGAGTGGTATTGCTGGATCAAATGGTAGATCAATGTCTAGCTTTTTAAGTAGCCTCCAAATTTTTTTCCAGAGTGGTTGTACTAGTTTACATTCCCACCAACAGTGTAAGAGGGTTCCTTTTTCCCCGCATCCTCACCAACACCTGTTGTGGTGGTGTTGCTGATGATGGCTATTCTAACAGGGGTGAGGTGGAATCTTAGTGTGGTATTAATTTGCATTTCCTTTATTGCTAGAGATGGTGAGCCTTTTTTCATGTGTTTTTTGACCATTTGAATTTCTTCTTTTGAGAAAGTTCTGTTTAGTTCACTTCCCAGTTCTTTATTGGTTCATTAGTTTTGGGAGAATTTAGTTTTTTAAGTTCCCTGTATATTCTGGTTATCAGTCCTTTGTCTGGTGTATAGTTGGCAAATATTTTCTCCCACTCTGTGGGTGTTCTCTTCAGTTTAGAGACCATTTCTTTTGATGAACAGAAGCTTTTTAGTTTTATGAGGTCCCATTTATCTATGCTATTTCTTAGTTGCTGTGCTGCTGGGGTTTCATTGAGAAAGTTCTTACCTATACCTACTAACTCTAGAGTATTTCCTACTCTTTCTTGTATCAACTTAAGAGTTTGTGGTCTGATATTAAGATCCTTGATCCATTTTGAGTTAATGTTGGTATAGGGTGATATACATGGACCTAGTTTCAGTTTTTTGCAGACTGCTAACCAGTTTTCCCAGCAGTTTTTGTTGAAGAGGCTGCTATTTCTCCATCGTGTATTTTTAGCTCCTTTGTCAAGATAAGTTGGTTATAGTTCTGTGGCTTCATATCTGGATCCTCTATTCTGTTCCACTGGTCTTCATGTCTGTTTTTGTGCCAGTACCATGCTGTTTTTATTGTTATTGCTTTGTAATATAGTTTGAAGTCAGGTATTGTGATACCTCCTGCATTGTTCTTTTGACTGAGTATTGCCTTGGCTATTTGTGGCCTCTTGTGTTTCCATATAAATTTAACAGTAGATTTTTCAATCTCTTTAATGAATGTCATTGGATGATGGGAATTGCATTAAACATGTAGATTACTTTGGGGAGTATCGACATTTTTACTATGTTGATTCTACCAATCCATGAGCATGGGAGATCTCTCCACTTTCTATAGTCTTCCTCAATCTCTTTCTTCAGAAGTGTATAGTATTCCTTGTAGAGGTCTTTCACATCTTTTGTTAGGTTTACACCTAGGTATTTGATTTTGTTAGAGGCTATTGTGAATGGAATTGTTTTCATACATTCTTTTTCCGTTTGCTCGTTGTTAGTGTATAGAAATGCTAATGATTTTTCTATGTTGATTTTATATCCTGCTACCTTGCTATAGCTATTGATGATGTCTAGAAGCTTCTGAGTAGAGTTTTTGGGTCTTTAAGGTATAGGATCATGTCGTCTGCAAATAGGGATATTTTGACAGTTTCTTTACCTATTTGTATTCCTTTTATTCCTTCTTCTTGCCTAATTGCTCTGGCTAGGAATTCCAGTACTATGTTGAATAGGAGTGGAGATAGTGGGCATCCTTGTCTGGTTCCTGATTTTAGAGGGAATGGTTTTAATTTTTCTCCTTTAAGTATAATGCTGGCTGTAGGTTTGTCATATATAGCTTTTATAATGTTGAGGTACTTTCCTTCTATTCCTAGTTTTCTTAGAGCTTTTATCATGAAATGATGTTGGATCTTATCAAAGGCTTTTTCTGCATCTATTGAGATGATCAAGTGGTTTTTGTCTTTGCTTCTGTTAATGTGGTTTATTACGTTTATTGATTTTCGTATGTTGAACCACCCCTGCATCCCTGGGATGAAGCCTACTTGGTCGTGGTGAATCATCTTTTTGATGTGTTGTTGAATTCAGTTTGCCATTATTTTGTTGAGGATTTTTGCATCAATGTTCATTAAGGAGATTGGCCTATAGTTCTCCTTTTTGGAGGTGTCTTTGCCTGGTTTTGGGATAAGTGTAATACTGGCTTCATAAAATGTGTTTGGCAGTTTTCCTTCCCTTTCTATTTCATGGAAGAGTTTAAGGAGGGTTGGTATCAGTTCTTCTTTAAAGGTCTGATAGAATTCAGCAGAGAATCCATCAGGTCCTGGACTTTTCTTTTTGGGGAGACTCTTGATTGCTGCTTCAATTTCATTTTGTGTTATAGGTCTATTCAGGTGATTAATTTCCTCTTGGTTCAGTTTTGGATGATCATATGTATCTAGAAATCTGTCCATTTCTTTTAGATTTTCAAATTTATTTGAATATAGGTTCTCAAAGTAGTCTCTGATGATTTCCTGGACTTCCATGGTGTTTGTTGTTACCTCCTCTTTTGCATTCCTGATTCTACTAATTTGGGTTTTTTCTCTCCTCATTTTAGTCAGGTTTGCCAGGGGTCTATCGATCTTATTTATTTTTTCAAAGAACCAACTTTTTGTTTCATTAATTCTTTGTATGGTTTTTTTGGTTTCTATTTCGTTGATTTCAGCTCTTATTTTTATTATTTCTCTCCTTCTATTTGTTTTGGGATTTGCTTGTTCTTGTTTTTCTAGCACAGTTCTTTTTATATGGCCCAAAAACAAAGTTTTACAAATTTCCAGTTGCTTTGTGTGAAATCTCAAACACAATCTCCAATATGAAAAATACCCTGAAAATTTCTTTTCCTTAATTTAGTGCCCAATCTTAAGAAGGAACAGGCAACACTTTATAAGGATATATTGTAATAGATGAATATTGGATCAGGAATTACAAAGAAACAACATTTAGTTTCCTATTTAATCAAGGTGACAATAAAAGATTTTCAAATAGACATAAAAGCATATTATGGAAACTTAGCTCTTTCACAAGTAAAGACATTTTTTTACAAAATTAAAAAAATAAAAGAGAACATGACATAGTCAATCAAAAAAACAGAATTTAGATCCAAGATGGCAACCGGAACACAACCACAGACCTTGATAAGAATCTGGAGACGTGCTTGATTGAAACATCAGCACTCTGAATCCCTAGCTCATGGGAGGCCTCTCAATGCCACCATACACTAAAAGAATAGCAGGCTCTGCATGCTAAGCCCTGCCCCATAGGCTCACGGAGCCACTGTTCCATACACCATGGGATCTCCCATCCTCCGGCCCTGCTCCTTTGCCCCACCAGGGCTGTGCTACCCCAAACTCCCACCCCTCAGAAATGCAGGATCTCCGTGGGATGAGCTCTCAAAGCCAGGGATCCACAGACATTTACAATCTCTGCCAGGCATGCTCCCCAGGCCTGCACAGCCCTGCACAGTATTCACTCTGCAAGCCTGTGCCCCTAAGGCCTGCCAAGCCAGGGACTCACACACCCACAATCTCCACTCTGCTGGACCCCCCATGCCTGTTAAGCTGGGGATCCATAGACATGTAGGATCTCCCCTCCACTGGCCTGCACCCTTCAGGCATGCCAAGCCCATGCTCCAAAGGCCCGCTACTTCACCTCAGCTAAAGGCCTCCACCCATGGGACCCCACCAACCCTCCACTTGCCACAGGAGAGCTCCAAACCCATCTAAGAGACACACAGAGACAGGTCTGGATGCTAAAGGACTAGCAGCAGAACAACTAAGACTGCAATTCTACTATCCCAGAACTGGTGATTTCTTTTTTTTTTTTAATTTTAATTTTATTTTTTTTTTATTTTTGTCCCTTCTTTAAGGGATTTGCTGCCTGTATTACTGCTTGATCATCCACCACCTCTACCTTTTTTTTCTCTTTTCCTCACTACTCTATTCCTTTTACCTTTCTCTCTTTTTCTTTTTTATCCTTCTTTCTTGGTTTTGTTAGTATTAATATTGTTACCCAGCTAATACTAAATTACACATAGTTCAGGGATAGAAATGTCACCTAGTAGAAATATGGGAAGAAGAAAAAGGGATGGAAACCACTCCCCCCACCCAAAAAAAATAAAGGACTACAGGATTTAGAGCAAAATGAAGAAAACAGACACCCAGATCCAGACTCCAAAAAAACAAATATAAACTATACCAAGGAACCCAACAAAGCCTACAAGAACACTCTGAAAGAAGAAATCCTACAAGAAATCAATGAGAATTTCATAGAGAAGTTACTAGACATGGTCAACCAAAACGTACATGAGGCACTCAAGAAACTGCAAGACAACAAAAATAAAGATTATGAGAAAACACAAAACAAATAAATGAAATCATAGAAGCCCTACATAAATGCCAAACTGAAACTGAGACCACCATAAACAAAGAGATAAACAAATTAAGGTAAAAAATTAACAATATTAAACAGGAAGTAACCCATGATATGGAAAACCTCAGAAAAAAGAATGAAACACAAATACAAAACAAAATGGATGGCTATTCCAGCAGAATAGAACAAACAGAAGACAGAATCTCAGAACTTGAAGATGAAATGGTAATTAAAGGAAACTCTGAAGAACTATTAGTTAAACAACTCAAGACCTGTGAAAACAAAATGCAAGAACTCACCAACTCCATCAAAAGACCAAACCTGAGAATCATGGGCATTAAAGAAGGAGAAGAGGTGCAAGCAAAAGGAATGTGTAACATATTCAACAAAATAATAACAGAAAACTTCCCTAATATAGCGAAAACTATGCCCATTTAGGTACAGGAAGCCTACAGAACGTCAAACAGACCTGACCAAATAGAACTATCCCATGACACATTATCATTAAAACAAGTACAGAAACTAGAGAAAGAATATTGAAGGCAGTAAGAGAGAAAAAGCAAATAACATACAAAGGCAAACCCATCAAAATCACAGCAGATTTCTCAACAGAAACATTAAAGCAAGAAGAGCATGGAGTGAGATCTTCCAAGCACTGAATGAAAATAACTTCAACCCTGAGATATGCTACCCAGCAAAATTATCATTCAAAATAGACGGAGCAATAAAAGTCTTCCATGATAAGCAGAAACTAAAACAATTTATGACCACCAAGCCACCACTACAAAAGATTCTCCAAGGAATTCTGATCACAGAAAATGAAAGCAAACAAAACCATGAAAGGGCAGGCAATACCAAACCAAAGGAGAAGAAAAGGCAAGAAAGTGAAGAGTAACATTGATTCAGCTGCACATGATCAAACTCTTAATCAACAAAGACAACTACATGACAGGGATCACCATGTACCTATCAATACTAACACTGAATGTTTATGGACTAAATTCCCCCATCAAAAGACACCAATTGGCAAACTGGATTAAAAAGGAAGATCCAACAATCTACTGCCTACAGGAGACCCATCTCATTGACAGAAATAAGCACTGGCTGAGAGTGAAAGGCTGGAAGAAGATTTACCAAGCCAATGGTCCCCGAAAACAGGCAGGGGGTAGCAATACTTATCTCAGACAAAGTAGATTTCAAACCTACATTGATCATGAGATAAAGAAGAACACTCCATACTAATAAAAGGGGAAATACACCAAAAGGAAATAATAATTCTCAACCTATATGCACCCAACATCAATGCACCCAATTTCATCAAATATACTCCGAAGGATCTAAAACATATATAAAGTCCAACACATTGGTAGTGGGAGACTTTAATACCCACCTATAACCAATAGATAGGTCATCCAAACACAAAATCAATAAAGAAATCCTAGAACTAAATCACACCATTGATCAAATGGACCTAGCTGATGTCTACAGACTATTTCATCCAACTTCTGCACAATATACATTCTTCTCAGCAGCCCATGGAACCTTTCTAAAATTGATCATATCTTAGGTCACAAAGCAAGCCTCAGCAAATATAAGAAAATAGAAATTATACAATGCAGTCTATCTGATCACAATGCAGTAAAACTAGAAATCAACAACAAAAACAGCAGTGAAAAACATGCAAACAATTGGAAGCTGAACAACACATCACTCAACAATGAATGGGTCACTGATGAAATAAAAAAGGAAATTAAAAGGTTCCTGGAAGTTAATGAAAATGAAAACACGACCTACCAGAACCTGTGGGACACAGCAAAGGCAGTCCTAAGAGGAAAGTTTATAGCCATGAATGCATAGATCAAAAGGACAGAAAGATCTCAAATCAATGACCTAACACTACAGCTGAAACTCCTAGAAAAACAAGAAAAAACAAATCCCAAAACAAGCAGAAGGAAAGAAATAATTAAGATAAGGGCTGAAATCAATGAAATAGAAACAAACAAACAAAAAAAAAATACAAAGAATCAATGAAACAAAAACCTGGTTCTTTGAAAAAATAAACAAGATTGACAGACCCCTGGAAAACCTGACTAAAATGAGGAGAGAAAAAACCCAAATCAGTAAAATCAGAAATTCAAAAGGAGAGATAACAACAAACACCATGGAAATCCAGGAAATCATCAGACACTACTTTGAGAGCCTATACTCTAATAAATTTGAAAATCTTGAAGAAATGGACAGAGTTCTAGAAACTTACAACCACCTAGAACTGAACCAAGAGGATATTAATCATCTGAATAGATCTATAAAACAAAAAGAAATTGAAGCAGCAATCAAGAGTCTCCCAAAAAAGAAAAGTTCAGTACCCTTTGGATTCACTGCTGAATTCTATCAGACATTTAAAAAACTAATACCAACTCTCCTTAAACTATTCCATGAAATAGAATGGGAAGTAACACTCTCATCTCAAAACCAGACAAAGACACCTCCAAAAAGGAGAACTACAAGCCAATTTGCCTAATGAACATCAATGCAAAAATCCTCAATAAAATAATGGCAAACAGAATCCAACAACACATCAGAAAGATCATTCACCATGACCAAGTTGGCTTCATCCCAGGGATGCAGAGATAGTTCAACATATACAGATCTATAAATGTAATACAGCACATCAATAGAAGCAAAGACAAAAAACACTTGATCATCTCAATAGGTGCAGAAAAAGCCTTCAACAAGATCCAACACCACTTTATGATGAAAGCTCTAAGAAAACTAGGAATAGAAGGAATGTACCTCAACATTGTAAAAGCTATATATGACAAACTTACAGCCAACATCATACTTAACAGTGAAAAACTGAAACCCTTTCCCCTAAAATCAGGAATGAGACAAGGGTGCCCACTATCCCCACTCCTATTCAACATAGTACTGGAATTCCTAGCCAGAGCAATTAGGCAAGAAGAAGAAATAAAGGGAATACAAATAAGTAAAGAAACTGTCAAGATATCCTTATTTGCAGATGATATGATCCTATACCATAAAGACCCAAAAAACTCTACCCAAAAACTCTTAGATGCCATAAACAGCTACAGTAAGGTGGCAGGTTACAAAATCAACTTACAAAAATCATTAGCTTTTTTATACACCAACAATGAAAAAACTGAGAAGGAATACATGGAAACAATTCCATTTATAATAGCCTCAAAAAAACACAATATCTAGGAGTAAATTTAACAAAGGATGTGAATGACCTCTACAAGGACAATTACAAACTCCTCAAGAAAGAGATCAAGGAAGACTACAGAAGATGGAAAGATCTCCCATGCTCATGGATCAGTAGAATCAACATAGTAAAAATGGCTATACTACTGAAAGCAATCTACATGTTTAATGCAATTCCCATCAAAATCCCAATGACTTTCATCACTGAGATTGAAAAATCTACCCTAAAGTTCATTTGGAAACACAAGAGACTGTGAATAGCCAAGGCAATACTCAGCAAAAAGAGCAATGCTGGAGGTATCACAATACCTGACTTCAAACTATATTACAAAGCAATAGCAATAAAAACAGCATGGTACTGGCACAAAAACAGACATGAAGACCAGTGGAACAGAACAGAGGACCCAGATATGAAGCCACACAACTATAACCACCTCATTTTTGACAAAGGTGCCAAAACTATATGATGGAGAAAAGACAGCCTCTTCAACAAATGTTGATCCTTGTCTATCACCCTGTACTAGTATCAACTCAAAATGGATCAAGGACCTAAATATCAGACCTGAAACTCTGAAGTTACTAAAGGAAGGAGCAGGAAACACTCTGGAACAAATAGGTATAGGCAAAGACTTCCTCAATAGAATCCCAGCAGCCCATCAACTAAGAGAAAGGATGAATAAATGGGACTTCATAAAATTAAAAAACTTCTGCACAACAAAAGAAATGGTCTTTAATCTGAAGAGACCACCCACGGAGTGGGAGAAAATATTTGCCCACTATACATCAGACAAGGGACTGATAACCAGAGCATATGGGGAACTGAAGAAATTAAACTCTCCCAAAATCAAGGAACCAATTAAGAAATGGGCAACTGAACTAAACAGAACTTTTTCAAAAGAAGAAATTCAAATGGCCAAAAAACACATGAAAAAATGCTCACCATCTCAGGCCATAAAGGAAATGCAAATCAAACCCACACTAAGATTCCACCTCACCCCTGTTAGAATAGCCATCATCCAAAACACCACCACCAGCAAGTGCTGGCGAGGATGTGGAAAAACAGGAAACCTAATCCACTGCTGGTGGGAATGCAAGCTGGTTCAAACACTCTGGAAAAAAATCTGGAGACTTCTTAAAAATCTAAACATAGACCTGCCATATGATCCAGCAATCCACTCCTGGGGATAAACCTAAAGGAATGCAACACACCTTACTCCATAGGCACCTGTACACCCATGTTATTGCAGCACTATTCACAATAGCCAAGTTATAAAAACAACCAAAATGCCCACTACTGATGAATGGATCAAGAAAATATGGTACTTGTACACAATGGAATTTTACTCAGCCATGAAGAAGAATGAAATCTTATCATTTGTAAGTAAATGGATGGAACTGGAGAACATTCTTCTGAGCGAGTTAGCCAGTCCAAGAAGACCAAAAATCGTATGTTCTCCCTCATATGTGGACTTAGATCTAGGGAAAATGCAGGATTGCTGTTGGACTTAGATCACATGACAAGGGGAGAGCACATACGGGAGATATAGGATTAGGTAGTAAACCCAAAACATGAAAGCGTTTGATGTCCCCACTCCAGAGGAGCTAATACAGAAACCTTAAAGCGACAGAGGTCAATATGAGAAGGGGATCAGGAACTAGTGAAAAGGTCAGGTAGAGATGAGTTAACTTGGGTTGTAACACATTTGTACATGAAAGCAATGCTAGGAATCTCTTTATATAGCTATCCTTAACTAACAAAAACGCTTTGTCTTCCTTATTATGCTTATGTCTTCTCTTCAACAAAATTAGAGATAAGGGCAGAACAGGTTCTTCCTGGAAGCGAGGTGCGGAGAGGGGAAGAGGGCAGGGGAGAGGGGAGAGGGGTGGGTGGGTAGAAATGACCCAAACAATGTACACACGTGAATAAATAAATAATAAAAAAATAAGATGTGCAACAGTAACCTACAGGAATAAAGACAGATAAATACTAATCAGATTAGATAACTACTACCAGAGAAAATATAATATTTTGTTGGGAGCCATGAGCTGCAATCTGACACGGTTGTTGAGGCTTAGCAGGATTCTGACAAGGTCAGGGACTGCAGGTGCACCACGTCTCTCACTGGGGTTTTGAGGGAACCTGGAGTGGCTCCCTTTGTCTGGAGAAAAAAACATTAACCTGAAGTTATTTGTTTATGAAAGGCCAGGAAGAGGGCACATGCCCTTGGCAACCAGGCCTGGGTTTTGTGTATGTGAAACTAGGTGAAACTAGAGAGGTCCAGGTTTCGTTTATGAAACCAGGGCATTGTTTCCCAGGCATAGAAGTTCTCCTTGCATTGTATAACTTCCTGCTTTGTACTGCTTATAAGCCTGATGCAAAAATAAAAAATTTGCCAGTTGATCATCAGCCTTCTGGTCCGCTAGAAAAAAAATAGAATTTATTCTGGTGAGAGATGAGATCTGTGACACATGGCTAGATCACGGAAGGTAAAACTCGAATCCCACTTTACTCTCTTACCAGAGAGTTAACCAACTTCTGGTTTTGTATTCATATATTTGACAATAAAAGTTTCATAAGTTCCCTGTGTGTCTTAAATTCACCCATTAAAATTGTATGGGCTTTGCCACGTTTTACACATTTCATAGTCCTTTGCATACTTAAGTATGATAAGCTGAAATAGATGAACACACCCCTCTGAAGCCTCTCTACGTTTGTCTTCTCCCTCAAGTTGTGTACTTTACTGTGCTATCTCACATTCTGGAACAGTGTGACCCTTTACTTTAGGACAAATATACTCTTCCTTTTCCTAAAATACAAAAAGCATACACTCAATCATAGTTCTCCTAAGACAGTCTCAATAATACAAATTATATTTGGTGGGACTAGGGTTTAAACTCAGAGCTTAGTGCCTGCAGGCACTCTACTGCTTTGAGCCACATCTCCAATCTGTTTTGCTCTGGTTATTTTTGCAGATGGGTATCCCAAGAACTATATGCCCAGGCTGGCTCAAATCACTATCCAAGTAGCTAGGTTTACATGTGTGAGCCACCAGTGCTTAACAATTGTAACTTTTAATTAAAGAAATATCTTCTATTTTATGGGTGGGGAGGTAGATTATTGGCAATGGTCTGTCATTCGCAAAGCTTTTAGCAGATGAGCAGAACATCATAAATACTCGTAATTCAATACTTTGCAACCACATACCTCACGTTTCATCCTTTTCTTACCTTATCTATAAGGAAAAAAACATGTTCATTAATATTATACAGATATATTTATCTAGTAAAATAAGAAGCAAAAGTTTCTATACTTATATTTATGCTTAGTAATCAAAGTTCCAGTGGTCTACCTTAGCCATAAATTATGCAGCTAGCCAAAGATTATTTAAAAATAACTAAATTTAACACTAGGACAAGTATTTAAATTACCTAAGGATTTTGAAAAAAATTATGTTTAAAGTGGCACCATGGAATGCATGATTGCTGCTGTAAAAATGTTTGTTGCAGTTTTGATTCAATCTGAGTGAATACGAATTGGTATTATTCACAATCTTAAATAGTATGTAAGAGTAACGTCAATTTATATGGTCAAAAAACAATATAAGATTAACAAATTTATCTTAACTACTCTTGTCATGAGAAAACAAACATAACTTTTTTATATTCTTAATTCAACTTCTATAGGGAATAATTTAAAAGATGTTATTAATTTTAAAGTGAAAATTAATAAACTAGTCTAACTTGTCCAAATATTTATCATAACTATGGAAACTTAGATTCTTACAAAATGATGAAATAGTAGCTCATGTGAGACTTTTTCCTTTAAAAATATAGCTCACTTAAAATCATTAGAAGTTCAGTTTCTTTATTTTTGTGAATGTAACAAATATTCTTTTTTTATAGCCACTATTTATCTCATTGGCTAATCAGAACAAAATTCTGGTAATTTAGGATCATGATAGTTTAATTTATTCACAGTTTCCAAAGTTAGAAAGATGTTTCACATACTGATAGGTAAAGGTTTTTCTGCTCACAGATACATAGATAAATAGAGTTTTTAGGTTGTTTTGCTAGTCTATCAAAGATCAGAAGTAATAAGCATAACAATACAGAGTCTCTCTGGTCTCAAGCAACTATTCATCTTCTTTAATTGATTTAAGCTCCTGAACAGACACAAACAAAATAAACAGGCTGGATTCTGTTCTCTCTCACCCTGCAGAGAATGGACTTCGGTCATCCTTCCACAGCAATCACCCAATGGTCAGAACCTAAAGCCAAGTTCACAGTTTTAGCAGCTACCCACGGGATAACATCCCAGTTACAAGAAAATAGGGCCAAAAACTGAAAATCCCAGTTACAAGAAAATAGGGCCAAAAACTGAAACTAGAGGGAAAAGATAAAAGATTCATTCTCATATAACTTAGAATTTACTCTGGAAACCCCCAAAAGATGTATCTGGACTTAGTGGCCCATGAGGCGTACAATTCTGGTGACCCAACGTACCTGTCTCTGTTAGGTTAGGTTTATTAGGCACATTAGTAGATGACCTCCAAATCTATTTAAAAATAATTCTCAAAATACTAAAAAATACAATCTCATACAATATAAAACACATGCCAGAGATTTTATTTAATTCATTAATCAGAAAGATATTAAAATAGGCCTCAGGAATATTTCAGGAGCAAAATGTTTATGAGGAATTTAATAAAAGAATGCAAGGATCAGATAGCTGGCCTAGATATGGGAGTAGTCAATGTCTTCCAGAGCAATAAATGCTAAGTTTTGTTGTATTCATTTTACTGGACAGAAATTATTTGCCTATCTACAAAACAAAAATTCTAACATTTTCTGCCCACATTGAGTTAGAAAATGCCCAAGCCAAAAGCTGAGCATGATGTTTTACACCCATAATCCCAACACTGGAGCCTGAAGCAGGAGGATGACAAGTTCAAAGCCACCCTGAATCATATATTGAGACCCTGCCTCAAAAGAAAAAACAAAAGAATTCTGTTGTCAGTAGAATGCCAGCCCAGAAGGAACCCTCGGTAGTCCCTTTTAGGTAATTTTTGATTCTCCATTTCCTGTTATAAATAGCCCTTTTCACATTATATAAAATTAAGAATGGTATAAACCTTTACTTGATCTAGACTCAGCTCTTGAGTTTTTATGATTTTCTGCCTTGGCATTCTCTCCAGGAGCTGCATTTCAATTCCAGAATCCCCAGAGGGAATCTTGTTGGCGTGACCCATGATTTCACTCCAGGCCACAGTTCTGGGCCAGCCTAGAGATGAGACTTGCTAGACCCATTTTGTTTTCCTGATCTTACTGACTATAGCTGGGGGTCAGCAATGGCAGTGAGTGGAGACTTACTTAAATAAGGAGCTAGACGTGGGGCAGATTCAGTGTTCATTAAATATGCTAATAATATAGCAAGAAGAGGATTGATCCCATGTAGGAGGGTTGAAGGCCTCAGAGAGAATAGGGCTTTCAGATATTCATAATTTCAAGGCTTAGAAATAAAAGACTGTGCATAGAGTCAGGGCATCTAACACTGAGCTCTAGTTCTTTCTGCTTCCTTTGTACTCTTTCAGTATATCCTGAACCTATCTTCTTAACTTTTCCCCTGGTCCACACTCAGTTCCAGGCCTTTCTTTTGAGAAACACCTAAGTCATCTCTAAAGTACTTACTATTTTTATAAGGAAACTGAGTAAATCAGTTAAATCTTAAGTATATTAATTGTGCTGAATTCTTCAGTCTAGGTATTCAGAGCTAATGATGAATACCCTAATATGTGGCTGGTAAGCACTTGCCCATCTTTTAGCTATCAAGTAGTGATCTCTTGGAGGAATGCATTAGAACCACTTCATCAGAATAAAATCTTATATTAATAAACTATTTGAAACATGAATGTACAAAGATAATGCATTTTAAAATTCCTTGAAATCGTTGTCATTAAGAGTTTAGAAATTATTGACATGAAAAGAATATTAAAAATGCAATTTGCTTCTCGTATTTTATTGCCCTACTTTATTTTCTGACTTTTGCTAAGCTTGGGTGACTTGTATTTCTTGTTCTCAGTCAGAACAATTCTTTGCTGTCTTGGTGATTATGCAACTTAAAAGGCTTAGGGGAGAATGATCTTACCAGTGCATCCACGAATTTGTCCCAAGGTCCTGCATAAGGAGTGACTTCAAAAATAAGCTTCAAGAGTAGAATCAGAGCATAGCAGAAAAGAGAAAAGAAAGACAGGTATGTTTTGAAATGCCTCTTAGGTGCTTCTAGTATTATGAGATGATTTCTCCTGCAGCACATCTAATCAAATTGTTTGAAATAATGGGTATACAACAGATAAATTAGATATGGAACTTAAAGAGTATATCTATAAGATATGAAGGCAACTCTACTAATCTTAAAAGAAATTTTAAATATTTAAGCAGCACTGCAAACTTAGACAGCTAATAGGTTAATAAAAGAAAGTTAAAATTATGACTGATAGATTTAGAAACAGAGGATTAGAGTCTTGTCTCTGATCGCAAGAAAAAGCAATAGTAAGTTTTATTTCTTTTTTTAAAAATGTTTAGGTTTCTCAGCAAGTAAAGCAAAGTAATTATGTACTACTTCCAGGATTTATTTATAAGAATTCCTGTATAAACACACACACACACACACACATTTCAATGCTTTTATTGCCAGTATTCAGATCCTACAAAGGAGTAAGCTTCTCACTATTGCTTTTCATAACAGTTCAATTCACACCCTAAGAGTCCACTCTTCTGATAATTTGCTTCTGCTAAGGTACCTTTTAATTTTTCATCAGGAGTTCATTGAGTATTTCTTGGTATTTTAAAGCAATTAAATCCTTTTGAATGCCTAGATGATTTATGTGTATATTCTCCAAACTTTTGCAGAATCTCTGAACAGTAATATATTAATGTCCCCATTTTTTTGGAAGGGGGGAGCTTTCACAGCAGGATGGCAAACCACTTCTGAGTGTGCAATACTGATGGTTTTTGTATACAATAGAAAGGAAAAGGTGGCCATGTGAAAAATTAACAAGATAGAAAACCAAGTATAACATGTCTCCTACCAGCAGATCATGGTTTCTGAATATAAAAAGTAAGTGAAAGGCAACACTTCTT
Source organism: Castor canadensis (assembly GCF_047511655.1). NCBI lineage: Eukaryota > Metazoa > Chordata > Mammalia > Rodentia > Castoridae > Castor > Castor canadensis. Next base: position 108,981,732 of record NC_133392.1, read on the forward strand.
TAACCCATAGTGCTTTCTTCACATTTGCCAAGATTCTATGAAATGCTTTCTTTCCCAATACTAAATTCTTTTATGAGATAACTTTGATCTGCCATTTAGAGTTGGTTTCTCACACAGGAAAAGGCACAAACACACTGGTGCTCAGATGATGGGATGTGGTGTGAAGGGGTGAAGACATCTTTGGGGTAAAAATATGAAGATATGGCTACTATTTTCATTGGATCTCTTTAAGCCAATCATGTAACTTCTTGTTGCTTAGTTTCCTCTTTTGGCTGAGGAATAAAATACTTTCCTATATACTTCACTTCATTTTTCAAGGCTCAAGAGAGGAAACCCATCGATGATACCAAATAAACAATAAAGCACCACCTTCTATTTGGCTACATCGGTACAATGAAAGAAATTACAAATAGGAGAACATCCAAAGGTTCACTGATCAAAACACATCTCTCAAACAGCTCAACCATAATTTTTCGGTGTGATTATCTCTCCTGAATTGCTTCCAAAATGTTGGAAAAGCAACCTTCAATGTCCTAGATTACCAGTAAGCATTCATTCAGCATGTTAGTAAATGTATCTGTTGATTGCCTGTTTGAAAACTGCTAAACTAAAGATTTGTGTTGACTCCTTTGTGATAGTCTCTGCTTTATCACAAAGGGGTTGGATTCTCCCAGAGTCACATGACCCTCTGGCCAATCCACATGGAGAGATTCTGCAGCTAAAGAATTACTGGTCATACTCTGCGAATATTTCCCTTGTTCAATGTCCCAGATTGGTCAATGAAACAAGATGGACATTCTATAGACAAGACCTAGCTTTTTTTTTTAATGCCAACAGTGGTTCACTCAGGTGACTTATTATATACTTAGTCTTTATAATCTGAGCTGTCTTCAAGTCCCACCTTAACAAACTCTGTAACCATGTTTTCTATTGTCCAAAAAGTTAGGGTTGTAGTCAGTTCTGCCTTCAAAACGTATCCAGACCTAGAACAGTGAGGTGGCTTATACAGTATAGAAATCCAGAAAATATTTATACAACAAATGAACTTTTAAATGTTTTGGGAGAGATAAATATTTCCTATAAACTCTAACACATGCTTGATGCATGCAACATGCTCCAAAAATGTTGACTGTGTATTAGACCATCTGTGTTTTCAATGATCTTATTTGCATGGAATTTTCTAAATATGGAGCATACACCTGGCCCTGATCATTTGTATCTCTTCCACATTGTCATGAAGCATCTTCTGGTAGATGACAGTGCAGTTCAACAAAACACTAGCATAAATTAGGGTTGTGGAATATAACTACAGTAAATAAAACATCCTAATTAGAGACATTTAACAGGTCAAGAAACAAGCTCTTTAACCTTCTTGCTCTCTGTTCTTTTATGTTAGATTAATCAGAATAAAGCTAGCTTAAATGTTAGAGATCCCTTTATCTGTTACTGGCTGAAGTTCATCTGTCTTGTAGGTCAACAACCTTGACTAAAGAGAAATGTCATTAATTCTGTAAAACCAGAAATCAAATGAGGTTATTAATTAGAGGACCATTTATAAGCTCCCGTCTCACTATTTACACGTAACAAAACTTTATACAATTGAGATTCATAGCTATTTTTATACTTGAGTCTTAGATATATATACAAAATATCCCTGAAATTTCTTAATGAAATAGGACCATAATTTGTATGTTTAAGATAAACAGCCTTGCTTATTTATTCCCCAAACATTTTCATATATATTAAATTGTCATAGTCAATACATGTTTCTGTTAGTTAGAAGGTAAAGAGCTATTAAAGATCACTAACCAACTAGTCAGGTATGAATGCCTGAGTTCCAGATTAAGGGTTAGAATGGACGAATCCCCTTTCCTTTCTTTAGGCTCTTAACCTTCCTTTCAAGTGTTCTGTATTGATATAATTCAATCAGAAAACAGAAGTTACACAGTAATTTAAGCAGGGAAAGTTTAAAATAAAGAATTATTAAGCTATCATATGAGAATAAATGTAAAGATAGAAGGATAATGCTAAATTATGTCTTAGGACTGATGGACAATCTCCAAAAATGGCAAACTTGACTAGGTGTTTTATATCTCATTGAAGAAAGTAAGTGGTGAACACTGGAGAATTTCACTGAGTGGCACAGTTCACAGTCTCCAGGCATGCAAAAGCAACCCAGTGGAGTTCAGGTGAGCCCAGGTTGGAAGTTAGACACACACAAATAGAAATGGCCACTTATTTATGTCTTTATGGTGCTTTTATTTACTGACATCTACTGAGTGCTTACAATATATCACATGAGTTACAATCTAGATTTGAGCTTGCTCTCATGGAGGTCACCTTTGACCAGGGAAAAAGATGTTGATCAAATGTGGAATTAATCACTATTGTAGTAACTGTGAGAGAAGTACTGGAACTGCAATGGTGTACATAGTAAGGAGAATCAGAGAGTCAGGTAAATATGTAACAAGGAAGTGACATTTAAGCTGAGTCTTGATGATAGGTGGAAGCTGGTTAGACATTTAAAAAGTTATTTTTGTATATTTGCTCTTCATCATTAGATTTTCTGGTCATAAGCTTTGCAACCTTTTAATTGAAATTTTATCTGCTTGTAAAGGTAATGTATAATGTTAAGCAGTTTTTCTTCTGGCTTGTCTTATAACAATATTGTAATGAGATACTGTCATTGCAAGATTATTCTTGAGTTTATACCCTTTATCTCCTCCTCTTACCTCAGGTGCTGGTAGCAGATCTTACCTTCTTGTCCACATGAATGGGCATATGACCATAAGTGGGGCAGTAGTGGTATATCACCACCTAATTCAAAAATTGGGCACATCCTCAAATCAAGTATCATCCTTCTTATTAACTGAAGGCAATTGGTTTCTCCAGAAACAAATCTCTAAGGATATAAACCCAGAGCTTTCTGTGACCAGAAAGCTTGTAGAAATAAGTTGTATGTTTGTAGAAATAAGTAGCTTACAAAAAGAAGTTAAATAGGCAGAGTGAAAGAGAGAGGAGATACTAAGATGGAACAGAAAAAAGAGGGGCAAGAGTGAGAGCCAGGAAGGAAAAGAGGAAAGCTAGAGAGAGAACAGGACAGCCTAGTCCCTGCGTGTGGCCACCCCGAGGTCAGGCCAACTGGCCTCTTGTTGCTTAGGCAAGCCTGGAGCCCTACTGATCAGTCTTAAGACTATTTGAAGGAGAACAATGGAGGGGTTGAATTCGACTATGAGATGTTGTGAGAACTTTTATAAATGTCACAATGTACCCCCAATACAGCAATAATATGAATATGACAATGAGCAGAAAATAGAACAAAAAAATTGAATATCCATTATCAACTGGGTAAAAGGCATTCTTGAATGTATTAATATTTTGTACCTGATATATGGTAAGAACTTACTAAATTATCTGTTGGACAAATGAGTCAAGCAATAAAAAAAATTAAAACAGTGCACAGAAAACACAAAGTTTTGTTGTTGATGATTTTTTTGTTTGTTTGCTTTACAACAGTAGAATGATTCTAACCTTCACTGTCTGGATTGCTTCAGGAAACAAGACAGAAACTGGTTTAGAAATAGCAAGTGCATCAAGGCTGCAGGTCTTAACTTAATTTTCCAGGATGAGCTATGTCAGAACTCACGATTATTTAATAAACGTCTTATCATAATATTTCTTCTGGAAACCACCTTCCTGTTTTCCCCACTTTCTTGTACTTATGCATTAGTAAACTCCATTTCTCCTGCTTCCTTTTGGTTGAATCAGCTACTATAGAACATTGTTTGGAGGTAAAAAGAAGGAACAGAAAAAGCCATCATTTTACCCATGCCTGTGGGTGTATCCTTGCTATTCTTTGTGACCAAATATCATTATAGGAGGAAACCACTCTATGCAAACATAAAGGAGGAGGAAGATGAATGACAGTGCACCTTCCGTTACATGATTAAAAGCAGGTATAAGAGACTGGCAAAGCAAATAAAAATGAGCCTTGCAGAAATAAAATACTTCTTTATTTTATACTTTTAAATAAGGAAAGGGGGTCATCTTTTGACTGCATTTTTTGCTAACATTCAGCCCTCAAAATTCTATCTGGACATAAAGCAATATAAAGTAGACAGAAAAATATGCCTTTTTAAATTGCAATAGAAGTTCACAGTTGGTATTACTTATTTTTTTAAATGAGCTAGAGGAATGAACGTGAAATTACTTTTAAACCCTACTGTCTGCAAATAAATAATACAGACTACCCATAGGCAGTTATCCTTTGGAAAGCATTTTCTTATCCATTAATTTACTTTATCTCAACACACATGCAAGGAAAATTCATCCTTCCTTGAATCAGTAAGTTTGCTCTGCATTTGACAAGTCACTTACCTGCTCCAAGCAACTGTTTTCTCTTTTGATATGATTTGCACATGGTTTGTCTCGCAAAAGTTCATGTCTGCAGCCTTGGTCCCACATTTGACAGTGTTGAGATGGTACAGCCTTTAAGAGGTGGGGCCTCACAGAAGGCAGGCTATTGGCGATCTTCATGGCTGGATTAAAGCTCATCTTTAGGATTTCATTGGATCTGAAAGAAGTTGGTTAGTTTCCACAGGTATGAGATGTGAATGAGTTGTTATAAAGGATGAGTCTGGCACTTCCCAGCCTCTTGCTTCCTATCTTGCCCCATAATATCATTGGCACAGGTCTCACCATTGTGATGCCATTTGCCATGAGGCCCTCACCAGAGCAAATCAGATGCCAGCTCCATGCACTTGAACCTCCAGAACTGTGAGTTATAAACTTATTTTTATATAAAGTACCTAGCCTCAGATATTTTGTTATAGCAATAGAAAGTAGTTGACTACATACTTCTACAAAATCTGGATGGTAATACCAATCCATTTAACAGGTTAAGAAAAATGAGGGGCAACTGGATTAATGACTTATGCAAGGGAGTCAAATGGCTGGTAAAGATAGAAACTGAAACATAGGTCTTTTGTCTTTTCTGGGATATCTTGAAGGAAATTATAAATAATTGTTATTGCTTTGTATATGAATGTGTAAACAATTTAGCAAAAATTATTTCCATATTCTGTGGAAGGTTTTTAGAATAATGGCATTAGTTGTTAACACATGATATGGACTCATTATAAATAATACAGTTTTTAGAGTATATAATAAAAAATTTGACTTATAGTCCTCTACACATTGAGATCAGTGTAATAGCAAACATCTCTATCATATGTACAGGATCAGGTTAAAGAGAAAATATTTTTTGTCAGCATTTTAGGCAAAGCCCAAGACTAAAAATAACATTCTATAGAATCATGGAAACACTGCCAGATATTCCTTTTAAGGTTTTCTAATTTCAACCTATGAATGGCTTTGCTATTGTTGTTGCTTTCTTAATGTTTGAAAGATCTTTTTTGAAAGACACTATCAGTGTCATTCATCCTAAATTGATTTCCCTTACTTATCAATCTTTAGACTTAGTTCTTTCATTTTAGAATTATTTCTCTAAAAACACTTAAAGAAATTTTGTTTCTTTGTTGGAATATCTACTTCAAAATCACTATGTTTAGTTATGCTCTATAATTTTCTTTATCATTTTCATTTTTCTTAATCTATAATTATCTGTAAAATTATTTTGTACCCTTCATCTTTTTTGTTTTTTATTCAGTGGGGTCATTTCAATCCTTTCTTCCACATCAGTAATTTGAATGAGTCATGAACAGTCCCTTCACGGTGTTTCTCTTTAAGTTTTTATTACACAATGATGTTATATTGGTAGAACATTTCTTTCTCGCCTCCTCAATTACCTGTATCATCTTATTCTGTTGATTTATCAGCATTCTCATTTTATCAAATTCATAGCTGTATGAAGTTCTTTCTTAGCAGAAAGCAATCACAGGCAATTGCCTTCTGAGCCTTCAGTTATTATCTTTTCTTTAGTTTCTGTTTTCAATTTTTCTTTTTCATATTGTTTCCTTAGTTTATGTCCAGTTTCAATGCTAGCTACTCCAAACATGTTTTATTTCCTTGATATGTATACCAATTCTCTAAAATCTTTTTCCATCTCAGCTGAGTTATGGCTTAAGAATGGAGGATGTGTTTGGTGAGATATCAGCTTGGGTTTCAGCAGGCTTTGTAAGAGGTCCTTAATTATGTTCTCCTTCTGAATTTATTAACTCTCTATCATCACTTGACCTGGAGGACATGTTTTTTACTCAGTGGGGAGGTCTTTGACTCTGAGCTCTCACACCTGTGTTTCATTAGACTGTGTTTCATCAATGCTAGTTGTTAACTTTATCCATTTTGCTCTTTTCTCCTCAAATCTACTATTTCACCCAAGACAAAGGAGAACTTCCTAGGTCTTCTTCTAAATTAAAGTAAAAATGAGAATTATCAGAATTTAGTCAACCCATTTTCTTTCCCTAGAATTGATTTTGTGGAGTGGAAGCCAGGTTAGGAGACAATAAAACAAGGCTCAAATTTTCTTTCCTCCCAGGGTTATATATATACTTTTAAATTTTATGTCATAAGTCATTGCCAGCTTCCCTGGCACATCTCTGGTGATCTTTTTTTTTTTTTTTTTGCTAGCATTTGTTTTGTTGAGTGAACACTCCTTTTCTCATTCACTTAATTACTTAAGGGAAATTATGTGCTTCATTTCCATGCCATCATTTTTACCCAGACTTATTAGTAGAAAATGAAATTATCCTGCATGTGTAATGTCTTTCTATTTCATTCACTCAACATTCAACGTCCACTTAGTGCACACCTACTTTGTGCCAGACATTGCACCCGTACTGTTACAGACCACAGGAGGAAATAATTTCTGCAATATAAAAATTGCATTGATACGTTGCAAGAAACTTTGTAAATGCTACAATGTACCCACACCCAGCACAACAACAAAAAAATTGCATTATCTTTTTCCCAAACTCTCAAAACGGTAGCATCCAGTACTCTTGATTGTATTACTTTGGTAACTCATGAGATTTCAAGCTTCCCTAGTTAATTATACATACCCCTAATGTTGTGTACCACCAGTCATGACCACTACTCTCTCTTATCTTCTCCAAAAACTTTAATAAATACAAAAAAGATAGGACAGTTGTTTGTGTTCAAAGACTTGTAGAACCAAAATCATAAGTAACAATAAAATTAATTGCTGTAAGCCTTGCAGCAATTAGACTGATATCCAGGAATGACTTGTAAGAAAACAAAAGAAATAAATTCATTCTACTCTATTAACTATGTGAGTATCTGTGAATTGTTTTTATCCCCAGAATCTTCAGCGTTTTTTAGAGGTGTCCCTCCAGCCTTTGCAAACACACAGGGCAGGAAGAGGAATGACTGAGATCACAGACCTCATTATCCCCTAAGGCCTTATCTGCCCTGAGTTCTTGGGTGGAAAAGGATGACATGATCATTTAGGTTTGTTTCTTGCTTGTGTAAAGGAAATTGTCAAGACTGAGTGTGACTGGCAGTCTTTTCAATTCTTATTGACCAGACCTGGGGATGTTGTCAAGCAACATAGCACTTTCCAAATTGAGTGTGGCCATGCGTGTAGCAGGATACGTGCCTAGTGTACAAAATTAGGGTGTTCATGAAGCAGGTGAACATATGGCATCTGTACTCTAATCAGAAGTACAATTGTTGCGTAACAATACCCAGGTATTAGTAAAGTACTTCTTCATAGCTAAATATTACCTGCTATACTCTGCTCATTTTAACATGTAATCACATACAGCAGTGAACACCAAACTCCTCTTCAGAAGATCATTCTCTATATTAAACATTAGGTTTTATCTCCTCTTGCTTTGGAACTTTGGTGATGTGTTACATTTTATTCCAACTAAGAAACTGTGGAATTGGTGCATTTGTGTATCCTTTATGAGTTGCAGTAGACACTCTTCTAAGATGCTATGTTTAGGAATAAGTTTCATATTGGTAAAGCCAAAAAAAATGTGACATGGCTTGTTATTTTTAAAGTCATCCAAATCTAATACCTTTCTTAGACATATAATTATAATTAAAATAACCAAGAAAAAACTTGAGGTTCTCAAGATATATTGTATAATGGACCTACCATTTCCAGACTCCATGATCTGATATTTCATTTCAAGATTCAAAAATATGATTATAGAATGTTATGTTTTGTCTTCTAATGTGATCTTGAGGCCTTTTTCATGAGAGTGGCTATGAACTCCAGCCTTGCCTTGATGGTACTGCAGGGATTTGATCACGGATATTTACAATGTGCCTTTCATGGACTATTTCTTAATCCTGGCAAACATCCTAACGTTTAAGTGTCTGAACCATGACCAGATGTCCCTCTCACAGGAAACTTGTCAGGCTAATTTTGTGGCTCTTGTTTGACCTGTATTCTCCTACCATTCTCTAGGAGAGCTCTGACTAGGCAAGAAGTTAGGTTCAGGTGTGTCAGTCAGGTAAGACACAGAGGAGATAACAACACACAAGAAATAACAGATGCTATTTACTGCTTACAAGTCTCAGGAGAAGAAAGCAGCATACCTCTCTGGGCCAATGAGAAGGACATGCATGCTAGAGAATGGGGAGCATATGTCGGGGGGACCTAAGAGATTTAGCATTTACTGGATTCTTAGGTATTATCCAAGCAGGTTTCATGCAAGGAGCTCTCACTGATGGGTTTAAAGCAAGCTGTCACAAATCCCAAAGTGTCGTGCTATAACTGAGAAGTAGTTTTTGAAGCACATCTGTACAATCTATGCAGGGTGTGGAGATCAATGGGGTGAGTCAAGTAAGCTGTATCTAGCTGTCCCATAGGGAGGTGGTAACCAGGAGATGGTTGTATGAGGCATATATCACATTAAGGAACTGAAAAGAGGGAGAAAACTGGAAATTATATCCAGGGTGAAAAAAACCGACTTCTGGCATGAGAAAGTTAAACTTGTATTCAAAATGAGGAGAGGCAACAAAATATATAGGAAATCACAGGGTTGAAATGGAAATACCTTGGGCTGATAATTCATTACATTCTTAAATGCACAAGTGAATGATTATGTAGACATTTATCATTCTTGATACCCAGCATCTGTGCTATCTTCTCCTGGTAGTGAATCTTGATTTTCCAAAGTGAAGCCATCTTCTCCCCTGCTTCCTGCCTAGGCTTCATAAGAGGAACATATGGTTCAATCTTAATTTAAGTGCATTCTAAATACAATCAGCATAACACAACAGCTGGCCACATTCAGTGCTTGGCTCTTGAAGAGGATAGAGATGTTCCAGATTGGGTTATGCCTGCTACTTGATCCTTCTTCTGTGAGGTCTGGACCTAGAGCAAGCACAGCCAGGGTTATTACTGAATAGCTCTTATACAGAAATTAGAAGTTGGAATTAGAGGAATGGTTTGAGTGGCAAGTGAAAAATTAGATAAAAATAATTGAATATACAGGGTCTAAAGAGTTTATAAAGCATGGAATCTCAAAAAAGCAACAGCAGTTGAACACACATAAATGTATATACATATACATGCACATGTATATCTCACATATATACATATATGAGAATAAAAAGTGAAAAAATTATAGGCTAAATATGAAACAAAAGAGTGCTGGTGTCTAAGACTAACCTTTTACTTCTTTTTGCAGTATTATGCTTAGATAAATCAGCTTCATTTAAATGCAAACACCAGATATCCATGTTATACAGTGGTACCTAGATCATTAAAATATCCATAGAGCTGAAATATGCATTCATAGATCATTTGTATCTGTGTGCTACATGCTTAGGCTTTATAAGCAATGCAACAGGAATTGCTAGAAATAAACATCTGGAGGTCCAAAGCATTCCTGGAAAACATCTGTACAGCAATGTTCCTAGAAAGCATTCCAGAGGACTCAGCGGTGGTTTATGGTTCAGTGGATTAGGCATTTCAAGTGAAATAGGAGAGGAATTAAAATGCTGTTAATTGAAATTTGGAGAGTTCCTGCCCCTTGTGCAGACCACATCAGATTTGTAGCTTCAACGTCAGGAAGCAGCAAAGCAGAGGTTGGTAAACTTCTCTTCTTAAGCAGCAAGTGCAAAGCTACATCCTCAGAACTGTAGCTCTGCTGAATTCCCTTGTTATTAAACTACAGTTTTAATGACCAGAGGCACAAAGGATATCAGCTATTTAAGAGCCACTCCTTCTCTTCAGAACCCAGCTGCCAGGGACTATGCTTCTGACTGCACTTGAACAGGTATCCCAGCAACAGCACCTGCCACTGTCTGATTGAGGGCCAGCAAGTCTTCTTGTCCCTTTCTTTCCTTTCTGTTTCTCATCGTTCTTTAAACACTTCCTCAGCTGGGTCCCCATGTCACTCTAAATCTTGAATTGTATTCTGCCTCCTATTCAGAGGACCTCTTATAAAAACTTTTATTAGCATTTGCACCTTTGTTGTAAGCACTTTTGTTATTATACAATAGGCTCCATCTTGTTCTGTCTTTTGGAATAGTCCATCTTTTCTCTCATTCTTTTCTCATTTCCCCTCTTCTCTCCTAGTGTATGGGTGTTGCCTTATGCTTAACGAATGTGCTCTTAACAAGAGTAGTTTTCTCATAATTTTCTCCAAGGAAAATTGTTAAACATTTAACCAACAGGTTGAAATAGGCACCATTGCTCGCCCAACCTGCATTACCTTTCCAACTAGCACAATTGATTTTGTTCAGGTAGCCACCATTTTCTATATCATTTACTTCAAGGGAAGTAAACTCTACTACCAGCTCCATCCCGGGATTCTAATTAATGTAGTCAAGTATGATCATCTCGATCCTTTTTCCAAAGATGGGTTCAGAAAAAGGAATTTGTTCTGGTGAATGAGGTATGAGAGGAATTCTGCTGGAATTCTTATGGGAAAAGAGTTTTTTTCCTGGTCTAAAGGAGACCAGAGCTGAAAGTGACTCATTTCCTCTAAATGCCATCATCACCTGGACTTGTGGTGCCCATCTTGTCTCCAGCCTGAACTAAATGCCAGCATTGGAGAAGCAGTACTAAAGGAATACTAGAGAATCAGAGCTGGAGTCGTGCCATCCTGCTCAGGGTACCTCCAGACTTCCTGTTATATAGGTGCAGAGAGAATAAATGTCTTCATTTAAGGGAATTTGAGGCAAGAATTTGAGTCAAAAATATACTGATAGAAATGTTTTCCACTTTTCAGAGAGCCAGATTGTAGCTGCACTCCTAAGTGTTTTAGGCAAGTCAGTGATTTCTCTAAGCTTCATGATCTTGAACATAACAAAAGATCCACATGAATTCAAGTGAGAATATACTAGTAATGTGAATCTTGAAGACTTTGGCCCATCCTTTTTGATATTAGGATGACAATTTCTGGTCCCCAGCTCTCTATATAACCTAAGGAAGCTTATAAGTATTCATGAATCTGCCTTAGTTGATTGTCCATAGCTTTGGAACAGGTAGTTCCTTGTGAGTGTTGTTCTAAGCAGGACTTTATCCTCATCCTTTTTGTGGTGGTAGAAATACAAACTTACATGCTTGGATAGCAGTGGACCTGAAATATTACCCTCTATGCCAGAGATATTTTGTTATTATGTCTTCAAAATAAGAAAGATGTCCTTTGTGGGCTTGGCAAAGGAAGTTCCCACAACAAGATTACTTGGGTGCCTGAGACCTGTTTATTGTAGTAATCCCAAAGGAAAATTGCTTGGGCTCCCAAGTGTTTCAGCATCCAGAGACAACTTTTAATTCACACATGTAGTCTGTAGCAGATGTAGCAGATTCGATTTTTGCACTTTGGAGTGTAAAATGTTAAAAACAACCTTTCTCAGGTCCTTTGAGATCTCAGGTCAAGCACAGATAACCAAACAAGTTGAAAAAACAAGAGTGGTGTGAAGGCTGAAGCTCTTCTGCTTTTGTCACTCTTGCTGGCAAGCATGGTCATGGAGGCATTAGAATTCTCTGTAGTAGTGATGGCAGGGTCTCAAGAGTCAGGCAGGCATTCATTTTGCTGGTATGCATCATGGTTAATGTGCAGGAGAGCTGAATCAACTATAGTGGTGGCTTCTTTTGGCTCCTGGCTACAGGATATGGTGGGGCATTCTGCTTTGAACCACTTATTGATTCCTCTGCTTTATGATCATTGTGTGACACAGTGATACTCTCTGACTGATCGTTGTTCAGAATGTCATTCCTGGGAGAAGCCTAATGCTGGGTTCCCTGATCCTTCCAACATTTTTGTAAGTGTCTATTAAATCACCTTCTGCTTAAGGTATTTTTTATGATCTTGGAACTGAAGTTCTGACTGGGTAAACAGCCTGTTTCTTCCCACGATGTAAACAAAACAACAGAGTAACTGAGAGAAGCTTCTATTACCAGCACCATACTGACCCCTTAAGAAACCCAACCTGTCTCCTATGAAGGCATATTGTTATGTCTAGCTTGTAATACCAGTCTTCTTCCTTCCTTGTAGAAATGTCACTCTCAGTGGCTCAATTTTGTCTCCTAAAAACTGATATCTGTGTGTTCATCAGCTTTCTATCACAATAATAAAACACCCGAGACACTCAGCTTATAAAGAGAAAGCTTTCATTTTGGCTTATTGTTCAGAGGTTTCATGATCAGTTGTCCCCACTGCTTTGGGTCTGTGGCAAGTCTGTGCATCATGGTGGGAGTTGTGTGGCAGAGAAAAACCATTCACTTCATGATCAGGAAGTAAAAAGAGAAAGAGGAAGAGGCTGGGTTCCCACAATCCCCTTCAAGGGCATACCTCTGATGACCTAAGGACCTCCTCTAGACCATTCCTCTTAAAGGTTCCACTACTTCCCAGTAATGCCACCCTGGGGACCAAGCCTTTACTACATGGGCTTTCAAGAACTATAACAGTTGGGACCTCACAATTCTGTCAAACATATCCACATATACTTGAAATCTAGTAAGTGGAAGGTTTAAGCTCTTTACCCAGAAGACTTCTCAATTCCTGGGTGGATCTGTGAGTGTAGATGGACACAGTGGAAGACATGCATCAGCTATTTTGACTTGTTAGGAGCCTCTAAGCCTGGACATAATAGAACCATCCCTAATTTTATTTTCTTAAAAAGTATCTGCCCAGACAAGACACCCTGTTATCTATGAAACAAACATGATTTAGTTACTACAAGGACCCAGTAATATAACACAAGTGAAAACACTAAGCACAGTACCTGGGCCATACTAGCCATTAAACAAATATTATTGTCTTTATTGATTCAGTATGGATCAAAGAGGGTAATCTAAGTAATCCTTATAAAATGATTTGTGGTTATTTTTAAACATTGTCATGAGGGCATTGACCAGACCTGATTCAACGTTATGTATTACTTTCATTTTCATGTATATCAAAACCAAACAATAGAAAAAAATTAATTATTCTTATTCAGAAAACTCTTATCTATTAATCATACATCATAAGATTTCCCAAATGGAGCTCCTAGTTTATCCATTAATTCAACAAATATTTATAGAGTGTTTTGTGTCAGGCCCTGATTTAGACATTGGAAATGCAAAGTGAAAAACCAAGAAGGACCTTGTACTTGAAAGTGTTTATTCTGGACAAGGTTACAGACAATTAAAGTAAAGACATAATCAAAATATTCCTAAAAATTCATGTTATGGCCAATATTGATTAACTTCTTTTTCATTCCCTGCTTTCTAGTCTTACTGTAATATCTTTCCTTCCTTCTTTTCAATTAATGATACCCAATAACTGTTTCTTGTCAGGCACCACTTTTGGATACATTTTACAGATACAACAGAGTACAAAAAAGACAAACATTCTATAGTCTTGGAACTTATATTCCAGCAAGTGGAGATAGACAATAAACAAGTGAGAAATAAGTAAATAATAAAGTTATTAACTGATGTTCAGAAGGTGGCTAACAGAGAGTAGGGGGCTTCTTTAGATAAGGTGGTCAAAGCCATTAAGGAATGAAGGGTGAGTAGGAGTTAGCCTTTGAACAATAATAAGGAAAGTGTAACAAGCAAATAACAGTAGTTCAGAGACCACGAGGTGAGAATATTCATCTCTTGAATAAAGAGAAAAGAGATGGTTATGGCTGGAGATTAGTGAGCAATTAGGAGAGTGGGATGAAATGAGGTCACAAGGGTGGGCACCTGGAAGGCCATATGGGAACTGTTAGATCTTTTATTACATGGGCAGAAAGACATCAAGAGGAACTTGCTGTTACCTGTTGTTCACGTTTGAACCTGAAATTTCCTCTGAAGGCTTGGTTACCAGCTGATGGGTTTGGGGGAAGTGATTGGATCATGAGGGTTCGAACCCCATCAAGGATTAATCCATTGATGGATTTGTAATTTTTTCAGGAAGACGGTGGATGGGGTTGGCCCTGGAAGAGTATACCTTATCCCTGGCCCCTTTTCTTTCTTGCTTGCTTGCTTTCTTTTCTTCCTTCCTTCTTTCCTTCCTTCCTCCTCTCTCTTCTCTTCCCTTCTTCCTCCTCATCATTCCTCCTCTTCTCTCTCTCTCCCTCTCCCCCACCACCAGCGACCATGAGATTAGCAGCCTCCTCTGCCACTATCACTGTTGTCATGATTTTCCACTTCATCTCAGGTCCATAGCAATGGGGAACTTGTCTTCTCCATCTTCAGATTCCACATGTTTACCAGTGTTTGGGATGGATGTAAGGTCATGATGTACCAGAGGATAGCACACATAAAAATTCTGCTTCTTTTGTCAAGGTAGAATATTATGAAAAAAGAACCACCACTGTTCATTATCATCATTCCCTAAAGATGAATATTTTAATACTAGTAAAAGAAAATGGTAAGAGACATATAATCTTAGAATTTGTTTACCAGATTTTTAAAACAGAATTTTAAAAGGCTCCCCATATTATTGTTCTTTTTTTTCTGATTTTGTTGTATACCAGTAAATGACATTTTTCCTTGGGCCAGAGGTTTGAAAACAAGTCACTTTTTTATGTTCCTATTTAATCATTTCCTGCAATTGCTTTCCTGTTCTAAATTCAGAGACAGCTCCATATTTCCTATTAAATCCATTATTTCAATGTACTTGTCAAAGAATAAGTCACCTTCTTATGTCTCAGGCTTAAGAAAATTATTTTCAAAGTGAAAGAATTTCATACACCTAGTTTGTTAATTGGCCTACATTAATTATATAGAAGTGGTTTTCATTGTGATATTTCCATACTTTGGTCATGTTCATCCCTGTCTATTACTCTCTGTTTTGTCCCCTTCCCCTTATTCTCTTACATATCCTTAATAATTCCCTTTTTACTTTCATGTCCCTTTTATCGTCTCTAAGTTCCACATATGAGAGAAAACACATGGTACTTGCCATTCTGAGTCTGGCTTGTTTCCTTTAACATTATGGTCTCCAGTTCCATCCACTTCCCTGGAAATGACATAATTTTGTTCTTTTTTATGGCTGAATAAAACTCCTTTGTGCACATATAATGAATCCTTGTTCAGTTATAAGAGCCCAGCTAATTCCATAACTTGACTTTTGTGAACAGTGCCATGATAAAGACAAGTATGCAGGTATCTCTAAAGTAAACTGACTTTGATTTTTTTTTTGGTAAATACCCAGAAATAGTACAGCTGGATCAAATGGTAGGTCTATTTTTAATTTATTGATTTTCATAGAGGTTGAACCAACTTAGATTCCCATCAACAGTGTGTAAGGATTTCTTTATCCCCCATATCCTCTGCAACATGATTGGTTTTTTTCCTTAATGATAGCCATTCTGAGTGAGGTGAGATGGAAATTAAGGCAGTTTTGATTTGCATTTCCCCCATGGCTAATGGTGTTCTACATTTCTTCATGTATTCATTGACCATTTTTACTTCTTCATTTGAAAAGTGACTTTTCAGTTCATTTGGCCATTTATTCAAAGGGTTATTTTGGTGTTTACTTTTTTGAATTCTTTATATGTTCTGGATATAATCGCCTGTCTGATGAATAACTGGAAAAATTTCTTATATTCTCTTTACTGTCTCTTTACTCTGATAATTGTTTCCTTCACTGTGCAAAAGCTTTTTAACTTAATGCAATCCCATTTATCGATTATTGTTATATTTCCTGAATTACCATAATCCTATTTCAAAAGTCATTGCTTATGCCTGTATTTTAAAGTGTTTTCCCTATGTCTTCCTCTAGTTGTTTCAAAGTTTCAGGTGTTTCATTAAGGTTTGTGATCCATTTTTGAATTGATTTTTGTACAGGGTGAGAAACAGGGATCTAGTTTCAGTCTTCTACATGTGCATATCCAGGCTTCTTAGCATCATTTGTTAAAGAGGCTGTGGTTTTTTTTCCTATGTATGTTTTTGGCAGCTTTGTCAAAAACCAGATGGCTGAAGATGGGTTTGCTTATTTGGAGGGGTTCTTCTATTCTGTGCCATGGATCTACATGTCTGTTTTGTGCTAGTAAAAACTGTTTTGGTTACTATGACTCTGCAATGTAGATTGAAGCCAGGTATTGTGATACCTCCAGTATTTCCCTTTTTGCTCAGGATTGCTTTAGCTATTTGGAGTCTTTTATGCTTCTATATGAATTTTAGGATGGATTCGTCAATTTCTGTAAAGAATGTCATTGGAATTTTGAAGGAAGTGCATTGAATCTATAGATTGCTTTCAGTAGTATAGCCATTTTCACAGTATTAATTCTGCCATGCAATGAACATGGGAGGTGTTTCCATCTAACATCTTCTTCAGTTTCATTCTTCAGTGTTTTATAGTTTTTGTTGTAAAGCTCTTTCATCTCCTTAGTTAAGTTTATTCCTAGGTATTTTGTTTTGTTTCAAGGCTATTATGAATGAGAATGTTTTCTTGATTTCTTTCTCAGCATGTTCATTATTGGTATATAGAAAGATACTGATTTGGTATGTTGATTTTGTATCCTGCTACTTTGCAGAAAGTTCTTATCAGATATGAGGGTTTTCTTGTGGAGTCTTTAGGATCTTTTAAGTATAGAATCATATCATCTGCAGCAGGAATAATTTAACTTCTTCCTTTCTTATTTGTATCCATTTTATTTTTTCCTCGCACCTTGTTGCTCTAATTAAGAAGCCAAACACTATATTGAATAAGACTAGTGAAGGTGGGCACTCTTGTGTCATCTCACTTTAGAGGACATGTGTTCAGTTTCCCATTCAATATTTTCTTGACTGTTAGCTTGACTTGTATAGCATTTATTATGTTTATTCATTCCTAATGGCATCAGAGCTTTCATCACACACAAATGTTAAATTTTGTCAAAGGCCTTTCTGCATCCATGAAATATGATTATATAGTTTTTGTCCTTGGTTTAGATTACCTGGTAGATTACATTTACTGATATTTTTTGGCAATCCTGGGCTTCAAAGTCAAGGCCTCACATTTGCTAAGCAGGCACTCTACCACTTGAGCCATTTCCCCAGCCCATTTTTACTTTAGTTATTTTTTTTAATAGGTTCTCATGTTTTTGTCCAGGGCTGGCCTCAGACTGCAATCCTCCTATCTGTGCTTCCTGCGTAGTTAGAACTACAGGTGGGAGCCAGTACAGTTGGCTTATTTGCTAAGGTGGAGTCTCATTAACTTTTTTCCCAGGCTGGCCTCAAACAGAAATCTTCCTAATCTTTATCTTCTGAATAGCTGAGATTGCAGGTATGAGCTACCATGCCCCTGGTACATTTATTGATTTGCATATGTGGAATTTTTATCCTTGCATACTTGGAATGAAGCCAATTTGTACACAGTGTATTTTTAACATGTTGATGCTTACGTTCATCACAGAATTTGGCCTATAGTTATGTTTTCTTGTTCTGTCCTTATATGGTCTTTATATCAGGATAATATTGACTTGGTAGCATGAGTTTGAAAACATTTCTTCTCTTTCCATTTTATGGAATACTTTGAAAATCATTGGTGTTTTTCTTTAAATGTCTGGTAGCATTCAGCACTGAATATTTGGATTTGGGGGATATTTTTGTTGGAAGACTATTACTGTTTCGACCTCATTGCTCACTATTGAACAGTGTAGGTGGTTTATATCCTCTTGGTTCAATATTGGTGGTTATGTATGTCTAGAAATTTATCCATTTCTTCTAGATTATTCAATTTATTGCAATATAATTTTCAAAATAGTCCCCAATGATCCTCTGAACTTCAGTGGTATCTTTTTAATATGCCCTTTTTCATCTCTACTAGTATTAATCTGAATCTTCTTTCTCTTTATTTTGATTAATTTGTCCAATGATATGTAAATCTTATTTATCTTTTCAAAGAACTTTTAGTTTCGTTGATCTTTTATATTACTCTTCTGATTTCTATTTTCTTAATTTCATCTCTAGTCTTTATTATTTCTTTCTGTCAACATATTTTAAGTTAGTCTTGTTCATGTTTTCCTAAGACATTGAGGTACATGATTGGAAAATTCATTTGAAACCTCCCTGATTTTTTTTAATGTAGGCACTCATAGCTATAAACTTCCCTCTTAGAACTGCTTTCAGTGTATCCCATATGTTCTGGTAAGTGGTGTTTTTATTTTCATTTAATTCTGAAGTCTTTTATTTCTTCCCTGAATTCTTCAATAGGCCCTCATCATTCAAAAGTGTATTGTTCAACCTCCATATGCTCCTACATTTTTTGTAGTTTCTCTTCCTGTTGATTTCCAGTTTTATTCCATTATGATCTGGTAAGACACAAGAAACTATTTCAATTTTTTGTATTTGTTAACAAAAAATGTGGTCTATTTTATGGCCTAAAATGTGATCTGCTTTGGAGAATGGCCCATGGGCTGCTGAGAAGAATGTGTATTCCTCAGTTTTTTTTGATAGAATACTCTATAATTGTCTTCAAATCTATTTGATCTATAATAAAGTTTACCTCTGAAGTTTCTTTGTTCATTTTTTGCTTGGATAATCTATTAGTGAGGCTGGGGTATTGAAATCCCCCAGTGTTTCTGTGTCTGGACCTATCTGTCCCTTTATATCTAGTAGTGTTTGTTTTATGAAATTGGACATCCCAATGTTCAATGTATATATATATCTATAATAATCATATCTTTTTATTGATTATCCTCTTTGAAAGTACTTAGTGTCCTGCTTTATGCCCTCTGTCCAATTTTGCCTTGAAATATGCTTTGCCAGATATGAGTATAGTCACTGCTGCTTGATTTAGGATTCTATTTTTTTTTAAGTATCATTTTCCATCTTTTTACTTTTCAGTCTGTTTGTCTTTGCCAGTGAGGTGTGTTTCTTGCAGACAACAAACAGTTGGATCTTGCTTTTAATCCAATCAGTCACTCTGAATCTTTTAATCAGAGAATTAAGATCACTTACATGTGAGAATTAAGACCACTTATTGACAGGTATGTACTAATTTCTGCAATTTTTTGGTTCCCCCTCCCAGTTGATTTAAGTAGGCTTTTTCTCTCTCACTCTCTCTTTTTCTTTCTCTCTTATTTATCTTAGAGGTTTTCAATTTGCTGAGTTGATAAGGTTTGGTTCTTTCCTAATTCTCACTCATCTGTTCTCTAATGAGATTTATTCTTTTCTGAGTTCTCATAATTGTGAATTTCTTTCTTTCTATTTTGTGTGCCGAATTCCTGTAAGTATCTTCTGAATGCTGGCATAGTAGTCATGAATTGCTTTTGTTTGTGCCTATCTTAGAAGGTCTGATTTCTCCAGTGATTTTGAAGTATAACTTTGCAGGTCAGAATAATCTTTCATCTTCAATATTTTTCCTTTGTTCTGTACTGTTGGCATTTTAACTTTAATATGACATAGAGAGGCTCTTTCCTGGTTGTGTCTAAGAGGGATTCTAAATCCCTCTTGTACTCAGATGTCTATATTTTTCTCCAGATTTTGGAAGCTTTCTGCTACAATTTTATTGAATAGGTTTTCTGTGTTTATAGTTTGTATCTCAGATCCCACTTCTACACCAAAGAGTCATAGAGTTGTTTTCTGAATCATGTCCCAGAATACTTGAAAGTTGTGGTCATGGTTGCTTTTTTTTTCCTTCACTATTATCTGAATGCAATATCTTACCATTGAGTACTTATTTAACTTATTGAAATTTTTATTTCCATGATTTCCACTTTTTTTTAGAATCTTTAGCTCCTTGCTGAAGTTCTCATCTAGTCTTGAATTGATTTCCTTACTTTATTCATCTATCTATTTGTATATTTTTTGAGGTCATTGAACATTTTTAAATTATACTTTTTAATTCTTTGTCATTTCATTATCTTTGTGTTTGGTTAATGAGGACGTGGCCTGATGCCTTGTTTTTATGATATTTCTTGTGCTTCTGCATTGCAAATTGCACATCTGTTGGGATGACTATTTCTTCTGATTTTATATTGAGGTCTTCTTGGTGAGCAGCTTTCTTTCAGAGTCTCAGTTCTCAGACAGGAGAAAGCACACACAATAAAAACAACAATACAAAACCAAATAATGTATTTAAGTATAGGGAATAACAATTAGAAACCAACTATACCCTCAATAAGGATGGAAAAGAAAGAAAACTAGGTAATGTTGGGTAATCTAGGAAGTTAAAATTGATAAAGGTAAAAGTAATAATAACATAATAAAAAAGGAGCAATGAAAAGAGAGAAGAAGAAAGATAAAGAGAAGAAAAGTATATGGTATTAAGGTATGAAAAGTAATAGTGAGTGAAAATAAAATAAAACAAATATAAACAAAACAATTTTTAAAACAATAATTCCTCATTACTGAGCAGATGGATGATAAGGAGACTTTGTTTTTTCTTTGAGTTTCTAATTTTTTTAAGTTCATCAGGTAAGTTGAGGAAGCTGCAAAACATTTTATTTTTTGGGCCAAGACAGGTCAATCAGAAAGAGATGTTTGGAGGCTGACTCCACCTTATGTTACCCACATGCATGTCTGATCTAAGACAGTGGCTCTGCTGGGCCTAATTCATGCTAATTATCACATTCTAGATGTGTTGGTCACTTTTCATCACTATCACAAAATACCCATGACAACTTAAGGATGCATTTATTTTGGCTCAGTATCAAAAGTTTCAGTCCATAGTTGCTTGGCTCCATTGTTTCTGGACTTATCCATAGTGAAGCAGGACATCATTATGAGAAGCATGTAGTAGAGTAAAGTGGCCTAATTTGTAGAGGACAGGGGAAAGGGGAGAGGCAGGGACAAGATATACCCTTCAAAGTTGTGTTTCCAGTGAGCTACTTCCTCCAACTAGGTCTCACTTCCAATAATTACACCAAACTATGCATTCATCAGTGGATTAACCCACTGGACAGGTGAGAGTCCTAACCAATGATCCAATCACTTTCCAAAAGCCTTCACCTGTGAACATTTCACTGGGGACCAAATCTTCAACCCATGAGTTTTGAAGTGATATTTCATATCCAAATCATAACATGTAATACAAAAAAAATTTTCCTTCCTTTCCTTTCATATTAAGACTCCTGGTATTCATGGAAGAAAGCAAGTTTTAAGTCCTTTGTCAGCAAGCTATGATGGAATGCAGTCATTTTCATGTCCCCAAAACAGGCCTCCCTGGGATATAAGAGATGTGTACGATGGTGGCTTTCCTGGGTAGAAGATGCATTCTGTTAGTCCTAAATATCAGAAAATAGTCCTTAGAATTTCTATTTTAATGGTATTATAAAATGGTACTTACAAAGATGGTATTGTAAAATGGTATTTGTAAAATGGTATTTGTTAAAATGCTTTCATTTTTAACACACAAATTTTAGTCTCATTTTTTGTGATTATCTCCTACAAAAACAATAGCTTAAATCCTTATTTAGCAGTAGACAACTGATCTCATTATTTGTAATGAGAGAAAACTCACACAATAAAAACATCTTTAAAATAATTTGGAAAATAATGTATCAGCTTTTATTTCTAATTAACTGAAAGTATTAGTGTTCAGTTAGATAAATCATATTACTTCCTTAATGCTTCAGATCACAAACTAAAATGTTCCATATTTTTCATAAAAGAAAAGTCATGGCCATTGAAAGTGTTGTGCTGTCATTATTGATTGCAAGTCATTATGTATACTTTGCCATGGTCTGTAAATATTGAGTTCAAAACTACATAGTGATAGAATGCTTGATGGTTCTGAGAAAACATGGACAGTGACAAAAACAAATCTATATATACTCTTTTACCAAGACACTTGAGAATTTTATTTTTAGAAAGTTTGCAAACAAATCTCTTAACAAGATTTAAAATGATCATTTAAAATGGTCCCAGACTTTATACAGGTGTAAGTAATGACTATTTTCTAGCTCACATCTTCAGAGCCAGAATATTGAACTTGTATCCCAGTTCTGCTACTTTATTTTGTTAGACTTTAAGCAAGCCACTTAAACTCTTTGACTACTAACTTCCTCTTTTTCTAAATAAATAAATAACAATGTGGTAACTTCTTCATAGTGGTGTTATAAAGCCCCAATGACTTTTTTTATAATAATATACTATGTAAAGCTATCCAGATGCTACTTTTTCTAACTAATGTATGAATTATGAATGAATCATTCATAGATTTTTATATACCTATCATACTAATCTATCTCCTTTTTTTACTCTGATACAAGAAATTTAATATTAAGCAAAGCTACTCCATTATCCTAGCTTGGTGTTCAAACTTGGACATGCATCTTCCTGAGAGTATGTGAATACTCCAAATGTCTGTGGCTATCAGTGGTTGCAAAGGAATCTACTTCCAGGTCCTAAACTTCTACATGTACGCTTTCCTAGCATCATATAGATTCTTCTTTCCCATTTCTCTTTCACAGTAGCTCTTCTTTTATTAAAAAATGAAAAAAATTTAAATGCATATTCTCACCCATCCAGAATTTTTCCAGGATATACTGCACAAGAGTGTAAAGACTCAGGGGAACCAAATACAGGAATATATAAAAAGTATTTCCAGGGGATACTTTTTAATGCATAATCAGGACAGCATAGTTTGATAAGGTAATATATGAGAATTGTCTAGTACTATACCTGTCCAAATTTGGAGTTCACTCAATAAAATTTGTTTTCTTAATTCATTAAAGCTCTCCTTATTTAATAGAAAGTTATCATTAATAACTTTCAGAAGATTCAGTATGGAAATCAATTACATTTATCATAGTTATAAGCAAAATAACTGGTAGAACAATTTAAAGAGAGAAATAATTTATTTTGGCTCATGGTTTCAGAAGTTTCAGTTCATATTTAGTTGGCTCCATGCACTTGGACAGAACATGATGAAAGCAGGAGTTTGTGACAGAGGCTATTTATTCTTCATTTCTTGGAAGACAGAAAACAGAGAAAGAGACCAGAAGGGGTTGGGGACAAGATACCTTCAAGGACACTCCAGTGACCCAATTTCCCCAGGTAGGTTTCACCTTCTAAAGTTTCCAATACTTCCCAAAATAGCACCACCAGATGAAGATCTAAGCCTTCAAAACATGAGCCTGTGGGATCATCCTTATAGTCATACTTTGCATATTCCTCTGATGGCTTTCTTTTTTTATTTTGTTGTTTTTACATGAATTCTTAGAGATATGTCCCAGCAAAGAACAGAGACAGTATAATACAATACACTGTGAAGTGGCCCTGCAGAGAGATGATATCTGTGCTGCTACCAATAATGTATGTGAGTCCTCCTCTCCTTGTGTTTTTCTTTAGAAGTTTTTGAGAGATGCAAAATTCAAACAAGTGAAGACGAAAAAAATCAACTTTATTTTCACTGAATTTTTAAAAGAATTAGAAAACAATGTTTTAGATCTATAGTCACACCATCTTGGTAATAGCTGACCTCTACACTAATCCAATGTACAGACTCCATCCCTAACCTAGCTGGACTTTCACAGGCTACCTGTCTGGGGTCATGCTCAGGGAAGAAAAGAGATTATAATCTTTCCAGAGTAGGCCTGCCCAAGATTAGAACTGAGAAAAAACTTAGGGAAGCAAGTTTAGTTTCTTCTCTGAAGCTCACCAAGTCAGTCTTACCATGGGAAGCAGTAAAGGATGAAAAGGCTGAGAAGGGAGAAGGCAAAAGTGCTAATTAACTAAACTCCATGTGCAAAAAAGAATCAGCACAAATAGAGGTTCTAACAAAGCATTTTCCAGTTCTCTGCATTAAACTGTTTAGCTTTAAGAAATAATTTGCTACCTTGATAAGAGGTGGAAAACTAGATTAATATTAACATACTTCTTTGATTTCTTACAGGCTGAACTTTTTGATTTTTTTGTAACTTTCCTCTGTAATTTATCACTCTTTTATATTGGAGGTTTATCTTTTGATATTGATTTGTAATCTATGACATGAAGGATAATAATGATTTAATATTTCTATTACACAAATTCCTATTTGCCATTTTCTTTTGACTTTAATGAAAATAGTTTTTATTTCTTTAAAAGTCATACATACCATGTTTTTAAAATCATTAAAAAACAAAGTATAAGGAAAAAGTGAGAGATCTCTAGTAATTTCCAAGCGTGGAGGTAACAATCATTAAGACTTTGTTATATACCCTTCTAGCCTTGACAGGTGGATATACAGATGACTAGATAGAAATGTATACATTAAAGCAAGGCTGCACCTATCATTTTTTAAAAGTTAGGTTATTGCCATTTTTTAACCTTCAATATTTGATTTCCTATCCTCACAGACTCATAGCTATGTGTGAGTCCAGTTTTTTTCCTTTGGACATATTTACACAACATTTATATTTTTGATGTGAAAAAGTAAACTAATTTTTATTACAACTGAGCAGTGTATACTATTAACAATGTCTATAACTTTAACACAGTAGCAAAGATGAGAGACATTTTCTATAACGAGTTAAATTTTTCAAGTGTAGGCAATGACAAATGTGGCACACTTACTCAATCTGGTGAAAAATAACTTTATTTTTATACCCATTGCAGCATTCACATTGATTTCAGGATATCAAAAATATGCAAGGTTTTTTTTTTCTTTTTCTCCCAACAAGTTGAAGAAAGAGCACCAATCAGATTTGGACTCTGTAACATCCTGGACTCCTAACCCATGGAAAGCCTCCCTACACCATGCCATTCCTCCCCACCGGCTGGTTCCAAAGCTGCTTGTGTGAATCTGCATTATGAACAGGTGAGCATCACACACCACATGACTCCCCTATCCACCCCCTTGGAACATAATCCAGCATAACCCTCAGCATACTGAAACACCCCCCCAACAAAAGTGAAAAACATAAACAGTGAACTATAACCTAACACCAACAGAAGGTGGGGGTGGAATGCTGAACCTGACACAGAGAACCAGGGTGGAGCAAGAAACCAAACTCTCAGTGCTGAACTCTAAGTGAACAAATGCAGGTAAAGCAATGAAGGTTGAGAGGGCAGTGAGGTGACAAGCCAACCTCCCAAAAGAGCTGCTAGCACCCAGGAGAAGTCAGGAGAGGCACAAAGGCTGAGAGTGGGGGAGGGGAGGGGACACAAAAACTCAACCTCCCAAAGTGGGGCAGCTGGTGGATCCCAGAGCTGATCTCGTGGGACAGAGGGCAATATTCAAAACTGAATTGCCCCACCTTGCTGGGGGAAGAGCTAGCCAAACAGAGTTACAGCTGAAGGGCAACAAAGTTGCTGCCTGGTGAAAACAACAGCAACTATGACCACCTTGCAAGAACTGGAAGGCTTAGCTCTCCTCCCAATTGCAACTAACCCTGTGGACAAAAGGAACCAAATACTACTCACAAGCCAGTCATCTGGTGAGACCACATCAGAGCTCCCATTTGCGTGCCAACACCAGATTGGACCCTAAGGAAAAACTCCAGAACTTTTACCAAAAGCCTGAACTTTTTGCTGTTCCTGTACCTGGTTTCTGTATTATTAAGTTCACCATCACTATTTTCTTATCCCTATTCTTACTTTACCCCTTCAGTTTTCCTCCTTTTCCTGTGCTACAATCCATTATTCTCCTTCCATCCACTCTCTCCACCTGTCTTCACCTCCCCCTTCTATCCTTCCACAACCTGTCATCACACTACTCCTCCCTCCTACACACCCACCACCTGCTGACTAGCCTAGTGTACCAACTGTGCACAACCCCAGCCCTGTGCAATCCCTGACACAAGCACCCTCCACTACAACAACAGAAATACACCCACACACACACAAGAGCCACAAAACTCAGAACCCCCATACCACTTCCCCACCCACCCACCCCTTTTCCTGCCCCCCTTTTTAGTGCCACCAACTGCCCAAATTTCTATATCTAGCTTAATAACCATTACCCCCCAACTCCCACTGTTTATAGATTTTATCACCATGGGGTTTTCTATGTAATATGTAAACAACTGGTCCGGGATTGAACCTGTGGATTTGTTGTTGCTAAACTACACCTCCAGGCCAGAGACAGAAAGAGCACATCAACCTAGCTAACATCCAAGTCACTCACAACACAAAAATTAAATCAAGGGAAAGACAATAGGCAATTAAAATCTCCAATTAGCCTATCAAGAATATACTTGCGCAGCACCAAGTGGAGCAATGGGAAGAAGAAGAAGGGATAGAAACCACTCGACTCAAAAAAATAATTCAATACAGGATTTAGTGGGAAATGAAGAAAATGGATATCCAGTTCATGACCCCAAGAAAACAATGACAAATATCACTAAGGAGCCTAGAGGTGCCCACAAAAAAAAAAAAAAAAAAACCCTCAAAGAAGAAATCTTAGAAGAAATCACTGAGAAATTCATGTAGAAAATACCAGAATGTACAAGACACACTCAAGAAATTTCAAGACACTAAAAATAAAGAACGAAGAAGATACAGAACCAAATAAATGAACTCAGAGAGGACTTCAACAAATACCAAAATGAAACAAAGGACACTATTAAATAAAAAGAGATATATGAATTAAAGATGACAACACAAAATATAAAAGAACTGTTGAACAAAGATATGGAAAACCTCAGAAAAAAGAATCAAACAAATCTTGGAAATAAAAAGTCCCTTTAGTCAAACAAAAAATACAGTGGAAGGCCACTCTAGCAGATTAGAACAAGTGGAAGACAGAATCTCAGAGCTAGAAAATAAAATAGAAGTTAAAGGAAAAAACAGAAGAAATCTTAGCCAAATAACTCAAGAGCTGTGAAAGTAATATGCAAGAACTCTGCAACTCCATCAAAAGACCAAACCTGAGAATCATGGTCATTGAAGAAGAAGAGGTACAAGCCAAAAGGATATGTAATGTATTTAATAAAATAATAACAGAAAATTTCCCAAATCTCTAGAAAGTTTTGCCCATTCAGGTGGAAGCCTCCAGGACACCAGACAGACTTGACCAAAATAAAACCTTCCATAGCATATTATCATTAAAACAACAAGCACAGAGACCAGAGAAAGAATACTGAAGGCTGTAAGATAGAAAAGAACAAATAACATATAAAAATAAACCCCTCAAAATCACAGCAGATTTCTCAATGTAAACATTAAAAGCAACAAGGACATGAAGTGAGGTATTTCAGGCACTGAATGAAAATAATACTCTACCCAGCAAAACTATCATTCAAAATAGATGGAGCAATAAAAATCTTCCACAATAAACAGAAACTAAAACAATATATGACCACCAAGCCACCACTACAGAAGATTTTATAAGGAATTCTGCACACAGAAGACGTAAGCAAACAAAACCACAAGAAGATGGAAAGAATCAAATCACAGAAGAAAAGACAAGTAATCAGAGAGTACCACTGATTTGGTTGCACACAATCAAATCCTTAAACAATAAAAATAACTAAATGGCATGAATCACCACATACCTATCATTATTAGCACTGAATGTCAGTGGACTCAACTCCCCCATCAAAAGACACCATTTGGCAAACTGGATTAAAAAGGAAGATCTGATGATCTGTTGTTTACAAGAGTACCATCTTATTGACATAAATAAACACTGGCTTAGGATGAAAGGCTGGAAGAAGATATACCAAGCCAATGGCCCCTGAAAACAGGCAGGAGTAACAATACTTATATCAGACAAAGTAGACTTCAAACTTACATTAATCAAATGAGACAATGAAGGACATTTCATACTAATAGAAGAGGCAATACATCATAAGGAAATAACAGTTACCAACCTATATACACCCAATGCCAGTGCACCTAATTTCATCAAACATACACTAAAGGATTTAAAAGCACATTAAATGTGCTTTTAAATGTGTTGGACTGTGTGTCCAACACAGTGGTAATGGGAGACTTTAATGCCCCTCTATAACCAATAGAAAGGTGATCCAAACAAAAAAATCAACAAAGAAATCCTAGAACTAGCATTCTACATGTTCAACGCAATTCCCATCAAAATCCCAATGACATTCATCACAGAGATTGAAAAATCTACCCTAAAGTTCATTTGGAAACACAAAAGACCACAAACGGCCAAGGCAATACTGAGGAAAAAAAGAGCAATGCTGGAGGTATCACAATACCCAACTTCAAACTATATTACAAAGCAATAGCAATAAACAGCATGATACTGGCACAAAAACAGACATGCAGACCAGTGGAACAGAATAGAGGACCCGGATATGAAGCCACACAGCTATGCCCGTCTTATTTTTGACAAAGGTGCCAAAAACATACGATGGAGAAAAGACAGTCTCTTCAACAAATGTTGCTGGGAAAAGTGGTTATCTGCCTGCAGAAAACTGAAACTAGATCCATGCCTGTCACCCTGTACTAGTATCAACTCAAAGTGGATCAAGGACCTTAATATCAGATCTGAAACCTTGCAGTTAGTACATGAAAGAGAAAGGAATACTCTGGAAGCAATAGGTATAGGCAAGGATTTCCTCAGTAGAAGTCCAGCAGCCCATCAACTAATAGAAAGGATGGACAAATGGAACTACATAAAATTAAAAAGCTTCTGCACAACAAAGGAAATGGTCTCTAAACTGAAGAGACCACCAACAGAGTAGGAGAAAATATTTGCTAGCTATACATCAGACAAAGGACTGATAACCAGAATACACAGGGAGCTCAAAAAACTAAACTCTCCCAAAATCAATGAGCCAATAAAGAAGTGGGCAACTGAAGTAAACAGAACTTTTTCAAAGGAAAATGTCCAAATGGCCAAAAAACACATGAAAGAAATGTTCACCATCCCTGGCCATAAAGGAAATGCAAATCTAAACCACATTAAAATTCTACCTCACTCCTGTTAGAATTGTCAACAATTAGACTTCCCATCTTGGAGCATGATACATCACTGAGTAGAGTTCTTTTATGTCTCTTAGAAAAACTGTACATATTTGCAAAGCTGTCCTTTTCTGCTTTTCTATTGGTTGTTAACACAATGCCACTACTGCAGATCATGTCCTCCATTCCTTTTATGCTGTCAGATTCAACACTTTGCATAGAGTCCATTTGAAAGGATGAGGTCTTTTCCCTTCCTATTTTAGTTGCATATATGTGGGTAGCTGACAGTGTGGCTCAGGTATTTTACATAGAGAATTTAGCTATCCATCACTACTCCCTTATAGGTTAAAGCTTCAGGTCAACTACAAAGAGAAAACAGAGGGTGAGAGGGTTTTGAGAGGAGGGTGATAGATTTGATAACCCTATTCTGAGAAGCCAGTTTGGCCTTAATGCATTAGCTTTCTTACTCTCCCTCTTAACAGAGACCTGCTAATGATTTTCCATTTCTTCCCACAAACACTTTCTCCCTTTTATGCTTTATAGCCAAGAGATAATATGAACACATTTTTCTCCTTGGCATTCATAACAGAGTTAAGGCACCTCTTTTTAATTCTGGCCTCCATCCTGAACAGAGACAATCAACACTTGTTTCATTGGGCCCAAGAAAATCACATTCATTATTTACAGGCATGTAATTTTCTCCTTTGGATGTAAAATGGTATGTTTAGAGCTTTTCCACTTCCATAAAGTTTCCTTAGGAGCATTTTCCCTGATGAATAATATCTTGCATTGCAGATGAAAGAGTTTGGTATAAGGGCCATTTGGGAGAGTTTAGCCAAATTCAAATGACCTGAAACTACCATGTGCCACAAGTTACTTAAACATAGCTGATACTTTCTATTATAGGAGGGAAATAAGCAAAAAAAAAAAAGCTTTCCTCAATTCAGTAAGAAAAGTTACTTTCCTCAATTCAGTAAGAAAAGTTATACCATTCTGTATCAATACACATTAGTATTGTATTAGTACTAATGATTGTATTAGTATCAGTACAATTATTAAGGGCAGAAATTTATTCAGAATCTAGGAAATTTAATTAAAATCTGTCAAGGATACCTTACAGTATCCTTGTAAAGAAAATATTTACCTAAACCTTTTGACTTATATGTCTTATAGATTCTCTGCTCATAGAACCATACAACTAACAAATGATCAATAATATTCATTTTAAAAAGGAGTTTTAGTTCTGTCTTTTCAATGAGGGCTAACATATTTTTTCTCTATATTCATCAGCATTTAATATTGGATACATACAACTTTTCTTTTTTTATATATTTATATCCTGGATCCCATAAAATTTATTATAATCATTTTCTTCTTTTCAGATACTCATAATAATATCCATTATGGAAAAGTTAGAAAATACAGATAGAAAGAGCAGTGAATCATTTAAAATTCCACTACCCAATCATAACCACTGTTAAAATGTTGGTTATTCCTAAATTGCACCTATTTTACACATAAACTCCTAAATTTTAAAACAAATAGGGAATTTTATTTTCTATAGTCTTCTGTACCTGTATTTCTTTAAACATTTTCTACATTTACAAGTACAGACTCATGTTCTAATTTTAAAGAATTTCACAGAATTCTACCAGACATAGAAATGATAATTTAGGAAATAATTTAGAAATGATAATTTAGGCTTTAGGAAAGCCTTTATTGTTGAACTTTTGGAGTGCTTTATTAAAAAAAAAAAATCTTTGGAAAAACAGCTTTGTATATTTTTTGTTCCTTAGGGTAGATTTCCAGAAGAGAATTACTGGGTTAAAAACCATGTAACTTTTTAAAAGCATTTTTAAAAGTGATGCATTTTATCAAGTTATTCTTCAGAAAGGCCACAATGATTACATTTCCATCTGAATTATGTAAAGGCACCTGCTTTCTCACACCTCACCAATACCAAGTATTCAAATACTTATGCTAATATCCTCCTAAGTAACATCATCTTTTAATAGCTGGTTGGCATGGGTTTTTTTAAAAAAGGAGAAAGGAAGGAAAACTGTTATTTTAGTGAGTATCTAAAGGTTTATTGGTTGTTCGCCATTTAATTAACTATCACAGAGCCCTGTATCAAATCTAACTCCAATTAATCCATATTCCTAATTATTCTTATAGTTAAATTAAATATATTAAGAATTGATTGTTTTCAGCAAAGCCACTATTAAACCTCAAAATGCTACTCAAGATCTTGCAGCTATCTATTTAAAAAGCTTTTAACCAAGTCCCTAAGGTTTAATATTGGCATCATTTCCCAGTGGTTAAATGAAATAAGCAGCAAAGAAAACAGGTTTAAATCAAGCTGGGACTTCTGCCACATTCTAAGATTGAACCAGTTATTTTATTTTGTTTCTGTTTCTATGTAGGTGATTCCTCTCTAGTATTCTTCAAAATACTCAAAATAGAGATTGATGAGAAAGAGAGAGAGAGAGAGAGAGAGAGCTAGAAAGAGAAAAATAAAAATCTGCAGGCTTTCCTGTTCTCAGATGTGGTTTTAAAATCTAACATGATTTTAGAAATGATTTTCTTTTCTTCTCTTCTCTCCTCTCCCCTCCTCTCCTCTCCTCCCCTCCCTCTTCTTGTTTCTTCTCCTCTCCTCTTCTTTTTGGTGGTACTTGCACTTACCATTTGAGCCACACCCTAGTTCTTTTCCTTTTTAGTTTGTTTACGAGATAGGTTCTCACTAACTTTTTGCCTGGGTAGCTTCAACCTCGATCCACCTATCTCTGCGTACAAATTAGCTGGGATTACAGATGTACACCACCGTATTTCGCCTTGAAAAAAAGACATTTTGTATTTTAGTTTTAATACAGCACATAACAGATATCAAGCTATAGGCAAAGTCAATAAAAGGGTTTAGAGAGTGGTTATATTAATAAAAGGATTCATACAGACATCTCTTTGGAGACAGCATGGCTTTGCTGTGAGACTCCATCCTAACCCATCTAAAGTAAGGTAAAGGTTTATTCTTGTCACCTTACCCTTACTGATGTGACATTTACTGGCTTCTATGAGAGATTTAAATTACTCTCTAAAGCTGGAAATTCCCAAGGAATGTTGCCCTGACCCTCATGTGAGAGAGACTCAGTGGGCTTGGACAGAGAATAAAAGTTCCCACATTATCATGGGCCAGCAATCCCAGAGTTTGTCAGGCCAAGGGTCAAATACTGCTCCTTGTGGACCTAACATAAGCCACACAGAAGAGAAAATCATGTTAACTCATGTCACATTCTGTCAAGAGAAGTATCTGAGAATGTGAGGAACTCTAATAAAGGAAAGTCTGTGGAAAGGAATGAGAAAATGACAGACTAGAGGTGATGGGGAAAGAGAAATGGTGAGTCGAAGGCTGAGCTGCACTGAGAGGCCACAGAAGCACCCAGGAGAGCGAGTCCACTGGAAACATCAAGATCAGGAGCCACAGGGCAAGGTCAGAAACAGTGGCTGGCCTGTTGAGGAGCAGGTCATAGAGGAGAGAAAATCATTTCCTCTTGGAAGCTGGTGGCCACCAACAAAGGGATGTCCTACCTTTCAATTCATATACAAACAAAATTGGTATTTGGACTGGATGTTTTTATCTTATGAATCCAGAGTTATTTGAAACATCAAGAGACAAAGTTCTATCTAGAAAAAGAACATTTTCTCTGTGAAAAAAATTTAAGAGAACAATGGCAGACATAATGATAGCTATCATACATTAAGTCCCTATATGCCAGGCATTATTCTAAAATTTTTAGTCAACTCTAACTCTTTGAATCTTCACCACATTCATTGGAGGTAAATATTTTTGTCCCCAGTTTACATAAGAGGATGCTGAAGTACAAAGAGATTAACTTGTTTGACAAGATCACACAGAACAGGGATTTGATATTTAGAATCTAATTCCAAAGTCTCGAGCTCAAGGTTAGGTGCAACCATTAAAAATTATATAGCTCAAATATCTGAAAATCCCTCTGGGCATTTTAGGAGAAAACATCTCTGAGGAATTTAGGAGTCATAAACAATCCATCATCCTTGCCTGGTCCATAGCATACAATATTATTAATTGCTTGCTGACTCTTATCTTCTAATGATAATAATTTGGGGGCAAAGATCATGTCACTCAAATTAAATTGTAAGCTTCTTGAGCGTAAAGATAATGTCATCCTTTTGCACAAATGGACTATCTATTCTACACCAGATAACATCATTGTAGATTATTACCTTGTAAAATAAGAGAAATAATTAAGAGATAATGACCAGCTGGTGGCTTATGCCTGCAATCCCAGCACTCAGGAGGCTGAGGCAGAATTCATGGCCATTCCATCTAGATTTTCCAGTTTATTAAATTTTCAAAGTATTACCTAAAGATACTCTGAATTTCACAGTTATTTGTTGTTATATCCCCTTTCTTATCTCTAATTTTATTACTTTGGGTCATTTTCTTTTGGTTACTTTGGCTGAGAATTTGTCAATCTTACTTAACTTTTTAAAGAACCAACTCTTTGTTTCATGGATCCATTGAATCATTCTTTTAGTCTCCGTTCATTGGTTTCTTCCCTGATCTTTCCAGCTATTGATTTGGGCTTTGGCTTACTCTTAGTTTTCTAAGACCTTCAGGTATAGTTCTCAAAAAATAATACAAATGGCCAATTATTGCATAAAGAAATATTCTACATCCTTAGGCATGAAGGAAATGCAAATCAAAACATCCTTGCGATTACAACTCACCCTAGTCAAAATGGCAATCATTAAGAAAACAAGCAACAACAATACAAAAGAAAACAAACAACAAATGTAGAAAAGTCTTCTACACAGTTTGTGGGAGTGTTCACTACTGCAGTCACTAATTTATGTTGGAAATGAGTAGGTGGGTTCCATAAAACACTTAAAAACAGAGCTACAGTATGATCCTACTGTACCTCTTCTGGGTATATATCCATAGAAGTGTAAGTCAGCATACAATTGAGACACCTACACACCCATGTTTATAGCAACACTATTCACAACAGCCAAACTGTGGAATCAGCCCAGGTGCCCATCAATCAATGAATGGATAAAGAAATGTAGCATATACACAATGGAGTATTATTCAGCCATTAAGAAGAATGAAATTATGTCATTTGCCTGAACATGAGTTGAATCAGAAGTTATCATGTTAAGCTAAATAAGCCAGACGAGAAAGACAAATGTTTCTCATATGTGGAATACAGACCAATGGAAGGATGACTTGATTATAAAAAGGGGACTGTTTGGGGGGGAACCCGTGAAAGGGAGGAGGGTGAAAGGAGAAGTGATGAGGTGATTATAATGAAAGTACCTTATATGCATGTACCTTATATATGCAGGTAGGAAAATAAAATAATGAAACTGCTACCAGAATTCCTGTCCTCTGGCATCAATGTCAATTTATAAATAATGAGAACAGAGTTTTTGAGGAAAAGGAAATAAGGTTTATATTCATCAAAGAGGAGAATGGGGAAAGTCAACCTCTCAAAGGTCTGTCCTCCCACCTCTGAGAGAGAATGTCTCCTTTTTAAAGGGGAGTTCAGGGGCTCAGCTTGACTACGTGATGAAATGCATGTACAGAATAACAGCGGCTTTGGTTCTCCAGATTTACTGGTGCCAGATCTCCAGTTGTACGTCTTGTCTGAGAGGTTTACTCCTTTGCTTATCAAAGAGAGAGAGAGGGGTAGAGACTGCCTGGTTTAGTTGAAGAGTAAATGGAGTTAACTTTGGGCTCTGCAGCATGCAGCCAAAGAATGAAAAAGTGTCAATTTGATTAAGAAGCACAGCTAATTGGCCAGCATGCAAGATGGCTACCCCCAAATTTTTCCCCTTTTGTAGTCCGGGTTACATTTTCCCCAGTTTCAGTTTATTCCTTCCATTTTTGTGGAAAAGAGGCATGGCATTAATCTGTTTCCTGTATTTAATTAATTCATGGGCCCAAGTAAGAAGTCAGTGCTCCTCGCAAAAGCAGCCTTCAAGCCCCTGTTACAAAACCTATTAAAACTGTTTTAAAAGGAAGGCAAGTAATAAGAAAAGTAATAAAGGGGATGAACTCGATCTAAGCACATTATACACATTTATGGAAATATCACAATGAAACTCCTTTGAATAATAAATATATGATATGAAGTAATTTAAGTTAAAAGAAAGATCTTAATGTAAAACCTGAAACTTTGAAACTACTAGCAGGAAAAAGAGATAACACTCAAACGCATAAGCACAGGTGATACCTTGCTGAATAGGACTACAATTGCTCAAGAGCAAGTATTGACAAATGGAATTGCATCAAATTAACAAGCCTCTGCACATAAAGGAAACAATT
Source organism: Castor canadensis (assembly GCF_047511655.1). NCBI lineage: Eukaryota > Metazoa > Chordata > Mammalia > Rodentia > Castoridae > Castor > Castor canadensis. Next base: position 109,017,242 of record NC_133392.1, read on the forward strand.
ACTGGAATAAAGAGAAAGCCCAGAATGAGAGAAAATCTTTGCCACCTATTCATCAGGCAATGGAGTACTATCCTGAATATATAAAGAGTACAAAAAATCAAACACTGCAAGAACACACAATCCATTTAATAAATGGGCAAGAAAATTGAACAGTTCTCAAAAGAAGAAATATAAACAGCAAATAAATACATGAATGTTCAATATTCTTAGCCATAAAGGAAGTGTAAATTGAAATGACACTGGGATTCCATTTCATGAATGATTATTATAAAGGAAGCAAACAACAGCAAATGCTGGCAAGGATGGGATAAGAAAAAGAACTCTTATATTCTGTTAGTGGGAATGTAAACTTAGTACAACCACTACGGAAATTGGGAAGGAGTTTCCTTAAAAATTAAAAATACAAAGAATCATATGATTCTGCTACACCACTCCTAGGCATATATCCAAAAGAATGAAGTTTAGAAATACCTACACAGCAATGTTCATAGCAGCACCATTCACTATAGCCAAGCTATAGAATCAATCTAGGTGCCTATTAACCAATGAATAGATGAAGAAAATGTGGTATATATACACAATGGAGTATTATCCAGTCACAAAGAAGAACAAAACTATGTCATTTACATGAAAACAAATGGAACTGGAGATCCCATGTTAAGTGACATAAGTCAGACTCAGAAGGAAAAATTATCATATGGTTTCTCATATATGTTGAATCTAGAACTAAAAAAAGTGGCATGAATATGAAAGGGGACTGTTTGGGAGAGGTAACCTGAAGAAAGAGGGAGGGTGAAAGAAGAACATAGGGTACAAATATTATCAAACTGCTTTATTTGAATGTAGGGAAATAGAATAATGAAATACTTAAAACTTATATTACAAAAAAGAGTTCACAGTCAGCCTCAGCTATATCTCAAGGAAACAAAAACAAACAAAAGAAAAAGAGATAATTGCATTTGCATAGAGTCATTTCTCAGATTTCAACAATAAATAACATTCATTGAGCATCTCCCCTGTGCCAGGCACTGTTAGAGTTATTAAATGTTCTCATCGATCCCAGCAATAAGTTTACGAATTATTATTTATCCCATTTTACAGATGTGGAAATTGATTCACTAAAAGATTTAAAAAAAAAACCAACTTTCCCGATATTTTACACCTAAGGCATGGCTAAGTGGGTATTAGAACCAAGGAAGTATATAACAAAGCCACCCGTTCAACCACTATACTACTTTACAGAAGAAGTAAGCCAGGATTCTGGAGCGTAAGTATCATATCCAAGGATCCTGGTAAAGGATGAAAGTTGGATTTGAAATCTAGTCATGTTCTTCCATGCTCTTCCTTCCTGATCTAATTGAATCACTCCACCCTAAACTGCCCCAAATATCAGCTTTATCCCTAGATCTCCCATTTTGGACTTCTATTTTAGTATCTTGCCATTGCAAGGGCTCTTTTGGTCATCTCTTTGTGCATATATGAGTCAGAGATGCTAGTAGAACTTAATAAAATCTCCTTCTGCTCTTAATTTAAATACAAGAGAAAGCTTGACAGTGTTCTGGAAGTGATACTCAGAAGCAGAATTTCACTTACACTTTAATTAACACCTTCTTAGCAGACTTTTAGAGTTTGAACTTTGATACCTTCTGTAAATTAGCAGTTGTTTCTGCTGATTGTCATTTTAGACTGACCTGGTTGTTGGACACATGGCATTCCGATCTCTCTCAATATATTATGGGCCCAACATTTCCTTCAGGACTCAGCTCAAGTTTCACCTTCTTTCTGAGACGTGTCAGTAAGTTTCTCCCTCTTTACCTCTGTATGGCTTTGTCAAAGCCTATTAGTTAGTATCCTATGAATTGGGTATTATCTGTTGTCTTATACTCCAGGCCTATCTTAACAAGATTGAGGGCAAGGAGCTTGCCTTGCTCCTCTTTATATCATCTATTGCCATGTACTCCGGTTTAGGATGAGTTGAGAATAAATGGAACCTAGAACCATGTGGAGTGATACAGAACATGTTCCAAGAGATAACTAAGAATCTCTCACAATGCCCAAGGGAAAGGATTATATCTGAAATATTTGACAGAATGGATTTTCAACCAGTCTGAATGCATACCAGCTACTAAAACTCATCAGTGTAGTTGAATATTCTCTCTGCCTAAATTGATACTAATTATGATATACTACTTAGGAGTATGAACTCTGAAATTAGATGGATTGAATTGAATTATGCTTCTGTTTAACCTTAGAACAATTTTCTTTGCTTCTCTGTACTCAATCTCTTTCTCTTTAATAAAAGATATAATAATAGTACTTTCTTCATAGGGCTGTTATGAAGATTAAATAGGCTACAGTAGGCAAAGCACTTAGTGTATATAAGTGCTTACGCACATAAGTATTGGTTATTATTGTTAATTTCTCTAAACTACAGGGTCTAGTTAGCAAGGTCAAGGCACCAGGCTTTGTTGAAACCTGTAATTATTGTCCATGGCTATCCATTGGTTGACCCTTGCTGAAGCACAACTCCTGCATACCAATCAAAGTACATACTCCCAGCCACAGGATGACTCTAGAAGTGTCACCCAGGTACAAGTACTGGACTGACTCCAGAACCCACATACTGGAGGAGGGGGGAATGTGATAAAGTCTTCTAACACAAGCTCAGGGACTAAGTAGGACACTGATCTGCAGACTAGTGGCCACTGGTGTCTATATCTAAGCAGAGTTGGAGAAACAAAGTTTTCCCAAGTTCTTTACAAAATGTGATGCTTCAGAGGATAATGTTGATGGGAATGTTGAAAGAATGTTGAAGAATTTAGTTACTCATCCCACTAAAACATTTCCTCAAAGGAATACTATGACCTAGGCTGTACTATTCAGCAAAGAACAAAATATGCAATCTTTCAGCAGGTTATTTAAAAAAAAAAAACAAATTTATGCTATATTACAAATTTATCATCCTTAAAATCTTTATTGACAATCTAGAAGCTTCTAACTTCCACAAAGTTGTGTGACTTGTATCCTGGATATTAAGTTAAGAAATATCTAGATAATAAATTTGATAATCAGACCCTTAGGCAACACTTAGCATTCTAACACTTGTAAATTCAAATCATAAGAGAAGCTTAAAAATGATCTTTCTCCCTGAGAGTGCTAGTAATGTAGGGCAGATGTGGTGAGCAAAGTTTGAATAAAAATATCCATCTTAGCACATTTCATTTTTTCCTTAGAAAAATAACTATATACTGAATTTTTTTTTCTTTAGGGTGAATACAAAACGGTCTCAGAAAAGAAACATTCTGCACTCTGGTAAAGAAAAGCTTTGTTCTCTCTCCTTTTTTGGTGAGAAATCATGCTTTTTAATAATGTGGTCTAGGAAGAGGCTTATATTCTGCCTCTTTATGTTCTAGATTTACAAATAGAGGCACAGGGGTCAGAAACTAAGCAGATGGACACCACCAAAGGTCCCTTCAAGAGCCAGCTCAGTACCTACCATGTCAACTTAAACTGAAGTTGAATTTGCCCACAGAAATGAATGCTTTGGAAACAGAAGACCCTAGCACTGCCTAACAGGCACACACACACACATACACACGTCTTTATGTTTTTGCTCTCAATCCTTCAACTCGTCAGAGGGTAAAAGACATATACCTAGTTGAAAATTTTTTTCTTTCCTTATGCTTCTAATGAGATGATCGTCTGCCCCACTTGAAGGCCCCAAGGCCATGATTTCACAGCATCAAGTAGTAAATGGCTTCCCAGCAGTTTCATAGTAGCTCAGTTGTAGCACAGCTGGTGTTAGGGTCAAGAAATGAAACGGAGGAGAGGTGCTCCATCTCCACCTTTAATCAGAGGCTCTCTGCAGTACACAGGTCAGTAGGTAGTCTACCTTCTCTACTTGCCTTTTCTCCCACTTGAAAGAAAATGGAAGGTGACAATGAGAATCAAAAGAAGATGGTCCACAGATGTTCAGTGACCAGCCATTCGGGGACTGCCTCTTTCCTTTATCTTCTGCCCAACACGCGTGCTTCACTCTTTCTAATTCTAACCCTATGATCTTCCCTAGTGTTTGCCCCTGGCAACATGAGGACTGGAAGTTTTTAAATCTATTCTAAGCATAGGCACAGAATCCTGAACAAAATATTTGTCCTTGAAATGTTTAATGATCATAAGAGAAAAAAAAGCATGAGGAAAAATTCAAGCTCACAGTATCCCAAACCTCTTCAAGCATTCAAACAAGTATTTAAATGTTAAATATCTACCAAGTGACTACTATGGGGCAGATACAAACCATCCTCTCAAGAGTGAGGAAGATGGTTACAGACCTTACATTTGGGAAAAGTAAACAACAAAGCAAATGATTATAATATGAAAAGATGATCAATGCTAACAAGAAGATCAAGGTGCCACAGGGAATTTTAGAAAAATCTGATCTAGATTAAGAAGTCTCAGAGATTTTTTCTGAGTGAGGACAATTGAACTGAGATCTAAAGGGTGAAGAGAAATTACCAGGGTTGGAGAGTGGAGGGAAGAGGAAGGTAGATTCCAGTAGAGGAAACAGCAAAGACAAAAATCCTAGAGAGAAGAGCAGCATTGTGAGGCCTGAAGGCAAACTAGAGACACTGGACTGCTGAGGGTATAGAGGCATGGTAAGAGATAAAGCCGAAGGTCTTTGTATTCTTTGTTAAGGATTTTGGACTCAATCCTAGAAGCAATGGAAAAACCATTAAAGATTGATTAATAAAGATGACAAGAGAAAGAGTTTGCATTTCAGAGAGCTCTCTGGTTGCTGCAGTGAGGATAGATTGGAGGCAGTCAAGAACACAGAGGATAATTAGTTAGTTTTTGAAGGATTCCAGGCAGAATGGATGATGACTTGGTCTAGTGGTAACAATAAAGATGGAAAAAGTAAATAGAGCCTAGATGTTTTTAAGAAACTGGCATATTATTTGGATATTCACAACTGAGACTAGATCATCATTTACTCATTTACTTATTAACTCATTAAACAAACATTTCTTAAATGCCTGTTAGGTGCTGCACTGTGGAAAAATAATTGCAATGAATAAAGACTCAGTTCTAATTGGAAAACATTGCAAGGGCCCATTTAGCAAAGCAGTCAGCAGCACAGGCTTTGCAGTGAGATGTATTGATTTAAATTCTGACCATGTCTCTTACCAGCTGTGTTAAACTTGGAAAAATCAAAAACCCTGAGCCACTTTTATAAATGGAACTTGCTTTATAATGTTGTCTTGAGGATGAAATGAGATGATGCATGTCAAATTAATGACAAGACTACATTTACATTTTTAACAAATGGTATCCATTTTCCTCTTTGTCAAATATTGAAATATCAAAGATACATCAAAGTTGTGTTTTTGTACATGAAATGGTTTGTTGAAAGCATGCATGGATATAATGTGGGTACTTACACAGCCCATTCTTGTTGACTGACCTGAAGTCCCATAAGCTGGCTGCCCATCTTGTATACACTGTATTTCACATATCTTCTTGCACAGATATGCAAAGACATCTGTAATTTCTGCATCCTCTGTAAACTCATCCAGGTCTGTTATACCTGTAAATAACATTACTTGATCACTCAAAGGTAGCTGTAGACTAATACATAGACTAGATCCAGGACACTGGCTTGACCTGCAAAACTTTGCTATTATAATCTTGCTTAAAATAAAACACTATAGCTGGGGAGATTCCAAGATGCTGGCTAGAGGGAGGAAGCAGAAAGCGTGCCTCCTAAAGTAAAATCTTAGAGAGATGCTGGAGATACACCTTACAGGAAAAACCACTGAGAAGAGGCAAAACTTTGACTCTTCCACAACTCCAGCCCACACATAGCATCCCCACTTCCAATTAAATGGAGAAACCAGGAGGGCTCTCATGCCGCCGCCAGACGCCAGCACCCAGACGGCTTGGGAATACAGACCACCAGGTGTGCTAAGTAGCACACAGTATTCTCACAGACAACCCTGGGCCAGATCAGCATAGCCCCCTGGACAGACTGACCCCCACCCAGGGAAAAAAGAAAAAAAACTGAATAATAAGCAATAACAACATAAAGACACATAGCAAAGAGGGCAGGGCACCCTGAGCACCGAAGAGGGGGGGAGGGGAAATCCCTCACAACAAGCCAGCTGGAGAAGGCAGGAGCAGAGGTACACGCCCAGCAGCAACCAGGAGCAGGACAGCTTGTAAAAGTTGCGGTGGGAAGAAAACTCCACAGGAGGCAGGGAAGGCCCACTTCCCACATGAACTGTAAATAAACACACCAGCCTGGGAAAGAGGGTGAAGTGTCACCTCCCCCAGTGTGCTTGGGAAAGGGAAAGCTTGTAGCAGTGGCTCATGCACAGAAGAACTCTAAGTAAACATAGCCTGAGGTACTAGGTGAGTGTTAAGCTCACTCCTGAGATCTGCATAAATAAAGCTTCTAACAATAGCAGGCTGACAGCAGCAGGCAGGTGAGCCACAACCTCAGATAGCCATTCACAGAACTATCTCCAGACTCTTTTTTCTCCCTACCTTTGATGAGACAACAACCAAACTACACCTGCATGCTGAAAAACTTACTGAAACTGTATTGCATTTGAACTTGGGACACTTTGTGGTGTTTTGTTCTGTTTTGTTTGCTTTGGTTTGGTTTGTTTTTTTTTCCCTTTGATGAGACAATGACAGAACTACTTCTGAGACACCATCTCCAGGATTGGAGGCTGAGGGACTAACACCAAAATTATTAAGACTGAAACATTATTGCATTTGAACTTGGAGATTATTTTTTTTATTTTTTTTATTTTTATTTTTATTCTTACTTATTTTTTTTATTTTATTTTTTTCTCAATCCTCTCTGTCTCTCTAATGCCTGTTTGGCTTACTGTTGATTAGTACACTATCTCTCCCTGTTTATGTCTTTGAAACTTTTGTTTGTTTGTTTGTTTTGGTTTTTTGTTTGTTTACTTGTTTTTCCCTCTTTAACTTCTTTGCTTTCCCTCTCCTCTCACCCTTCCATTCTAAATATCACCATTGTTATTATTACAAGCTAGAAAATACTTAATTGCACACAGTACAGGGACAATAACAACACCAAGGGCAATGACAGGAAGACAGAAAAAACAGGGAAATGAATTTCCCCACAGCAAAAAAATTAGTACAGGAACCAGAGGGAAATGAAGAAAACAGATACTCAGATCCAGACTCCAGCAAAATGAAGATAAACTATGCCAAAGAGCCCAAGGAAGCCCACAAGAATAACCTAAAGGAAGAAATACTACAGGTAATCAATGAGAATTTTATACAGATGATACTGGATAGGGTCAACCAAAATGTACAGGAGACACTCAGAAATTCCAAGACAACAAAAATAGAGAATTTGAAAAAACACAAGAAAAATAAAAGAAACCATAGAAGCACTGTATAAACACCAAAGTGAAACAAAGAACAAAATTAATAAAGAGATAAATGAACTCAGGACAAAAATAGACAACATTAAAGAGGAAATGACTCAGGATATGGAAAACCTCAGAAAAAAAGAACGAAACAGAACTGCAAAACAAAATGGAGGGCCAATCCAGCAGAATAGAACAAACAGAAGACAGAATCTCAGAACTCAAAGATGAAATGGTAATTAAAGGAAAAACCAAATAACTATTAGTTAAACAACTCAAGACCTGTGAAAAGAAAGTGCAAGAACTCACTGACTCCATCAAAAGTCCAAACCTGAGAATCATGGGCATTGAAGAAGGAGAAGAGGTGCAAGCAAAGGGAATGCGTAATATATTCAACAAAATAATAACAGAAAATTTCCCAAATCTAGAGAAATCTATTCACATACAGATGCAAGATTCCTCCAGAACACCAAATAGACCAGACCAAAATAGAACTACTCCACAGCGTATTATCATTAAAACAACAAATACAGAGACCTGAGAAAGACTATTGAAGGCTATAAGAGAGAAAAAACAAATAACATACAAAGGTAAACCCATCAAAATCACAGCAGACTTCTCAACAGAAACATTAAAAGCAAGAAGAGCTTGGGGTGAGATCTTCTGGGCACTGAATGAAATAACTTCGACCCTAGGATACTCTACCCAGCAAAACTATCATTCAAAATCGATGGAGCAATGAAAGTCTTCCATGATAAGTAGAAACTAAAATAATATAAGACCACAAAGCCACCACTACAAAAGATTCTTCAAGGGATTCTGCACACAGAAAGTGAAACCCAACTTAACCATGAAAGGGCAGGCAGCACAAAACTACAGGAAAAGAAAAAGCAAGAAAGTAAAGAGTAACCCCAACTTAGGTACACAAATCAAACCCTCAACCAACTAAGACAACTAAATGACAGGAATCACCACATACTATCAGTACTAACACTTAATGTTAATGGACTTAATTCCCCCACCAAAAGGCAGTATTTGACAAACTGGATTAAAAAGGAAGACCCAACAATTTGTTGCTTACAGGAGACCCATCTCACTGACAGAAATAAGCATAGGCTTAGGATGAAAGGCTGGAAGAAGATTTACCAAGCCAATGGCCCCCAAAAATGGGCAGGAGTAGCAATACTTATCTATGACAAAGTAGACTTCAAACATACATTGATCAAATGAGATAAAGAAGGACATTCCATACTAATAAAAGGGGAAATAGACCAAAAGGAAATAACAATTATCAACCTATATGCACCCAAAGTCAACACACCCAATTTCATCAAACATACCCTGAAAGACCTAAAAGCATATATAAATGCCAACACAGTCGTTGTGGGAGACTTTAACACCCCATTATCATCAATAGATAGGTCATCCAAACAAAAAATCAATAAAGAAATCCAAGATCTTGAATATGCAATAGATCAAATGGACCTAGTAGATGTCTACAGAACATTTCATCCAACCTCTACACAATATACATTCTTCTCAGCAGCCCATGGAACCTTCTCCAAAATAGATCATATCCTAGGGCACAAAGCAAGTCTCAGCAAATATAAGAAAATAGAAATTATACCATGCATACTATCTGATCACAATGCAGTAAAAGTAGAACTCAACAACAAAAGTAAAGACAAAAAACATGCAAACAGCTGGAAACTAAATAACTCATTACTTAATGAACAGTGGATCACCGATGAAATAAAAGAGGAAATTAAAAAGATCCTGGAAGTCAATGAAAATGAAAACACAACCTACCGGAACCTGTGGGACACAGCTAAGGCAGTCCTGAGAGGAAAGTTTATAGCCATGAGTGCATATATTAAAAAGACTGAAAGATCCCAAATCAATGACCTAATGATACATCTCAAACTCCTAGAAAAACAAGAACAAGCAAATCCCAAAACAAATAGAAGGAGAAAAATAATAAAAATAAGAGCTGAAATCAACGAAATAGAAACCAAAAAAAACATACAAAGAATTAATGAAACAAAAAGTTGGTTCTTTGAAAAATAAACAAGATCGATAGACCCCTGGCAAACCTGACTAAAATGAGGAGAGAAAAAACCCAAATTAGTAGAATCAGGAATGCAAAAGGGGAGATAACAACAAACACCATGGAAGTCCAGGAATCATCAGAGACTACTTTGAGAACCTATATTCAAATAAATTTGAAAATCTTAAAGAAATGGACAGATTTCTAGATACATATGATCATCCAAAACTGAACCAAGAGAAATTAATCACCTGAATAGACCTATAACATGAAATGAAATTGAAGCAGCAATCAAGAGTCTCCCCAAAAAGAAAAGTCCAGGACCTGATGGATTCTCTGCTGAATTCTATCAGACCTTTAAAGAAGAACTGATACCAACCCTCCTTAAGGAAAACTGCCTAACACATTTTATGAAGCCAGTATTACACTTATTCCAAAACCAGGCAAAGACACCTCTGAAAAGGAAAATTATAGGCCAATCTCTTTAATGAACACTGATGCAAAAATCCTCAATAAAATAATGGCAAACCGAATTCAACAATACATCAAAAAGATCATTCACCACAACCAAGTAGGATTCATCTCAGGAATGCAGGGATGGTTCCACATATGAAAATCAATAAACGTAATAAACCACATTAACAGAAGCAAAGACAAAAACCACTTGATCATCTCAATAGATGCAGAAAAAGCCTTTGATAAGATCTAACACCATTTCATGATAAAAGCTCTAAGGAAACTAGGAATAGAAGGAAAGTACCTCAACATTATAAAAGCTATATATGACAAATCTATAGTCGTCATTATACTTAACGGAGAAAAACTGAAACTGTTCCCTCTAAAATCAGGAACTAGACAAGGATGCCCACTATCTCCACTCCTATTCAACATAGTACTGGAATTCCTAGCCAGAGCAATTAGGCAAGAAGAAGGAATAAAAGGAATACAAATAGGTAAAGAAACTGTCCAAATATCCCTATATGCAGATGATATGATCCTATGCCTTAAAGACCCAAAAAACTCTACTCAGAAGCTTCTAGACATCATCAATAGCTACAGCAAAGTAGCAGAATATAAAATCAACATAGAAAAATCATTAACATTTCTAAACACTAATAATGAAGAAACTGAAAAAGAATATATGAAAACAATTCCATTTACAATAGCCTCAAAAAAAATTAAATACCTAGGAGTAAACATAACAAAGGTTGTGAAACCTAACAAGGAAAGCTATAAACTTCTGAAGAAAGAGATTGAGGAAGACTATAGAAAGTGGAGAGATCTCCCATGCTCATGGGTTGGTAGAATCAACATAGTAAAAATGTCTATACTCCCTAAAATAATCTACATGTTTAATGCAATTCCCATCAAAATTCCAATGACATTCATTAAAGAGACTGAAAAATCTACCGTTAAATTTATATGGAAACACAAGAGGCCACGAAAGCCAAGGCAATACTCAGTCAAAAGAACAAAGCTGGAGGTATCACGATACCCAACTTCAAACTATATTACAAAGCAATAACAATAAAAACAGCATGGTACTGGCACAAAAACAGACACGAAGACCAGTGGAACAGAATAGAGGACCCAGATATGAAGCCACACAACTATAACCAACTTGTCTTTGACAAAGGTGCTAAAAATATACGATGGAGAAAAAGCAGCCTCTTCAACAAAAACTGCTGGGAAAACTGGTTAGCAGTCTGCAAAAAACTGAAACTAGATCCATGTATATCACCCTATTAACTCAAAATGGATCAAGGATCTTAATATCAGACCACAAACTCTAAAGTTGGTACAGCAAAGTGTAGGAAATACTCTGGAATTAATAGGTATAGGCAAGAACTTTCTCAATGGAACCCCAGCAGCACAGCAACTAAGACAAAGCATAGATAAATGGGACTTCATAAAGCTAAAAATCTTCTGCTCAACAAAAGAAATGGTCTCTAAACTGAAGAGAACACCCACAGAGTGGGAGAAAATATTTGCCAGCTACACATCAGACAAAGGACTGATAACCAGAATATATAGAGAACTTAAAAAACTAAATTCTCCCAAAATTAATGAACCAAGAAAGAAATGGGCAAGTGAACTAAACAGAACTTTCTCAAGAGAAGAAATTCAAATGGGCAAAAACCACATGAAAAAATGCTCACTATCTCTAGCAATAAAGGAAAAGCAAATTAAAAACACACTAAGATTCCACCTCACCCCTGTTAGAATACCCATCATTAGCAACACCACTAACAACACTGCTGGTGGGAATGTAAACTAGTACAACCACTCTGGAAAAAAATTTGGAGGCTACTTAAAAATCTAAGTATTGATCTACCATTTGATCCAGCAATACCACTCTTGGGGATATACCCAAAAGACTGTGACACAGGTTACTCCAGAGGCACCTGCACACCCATGTTTATTGTGGCACTAGTCACAATAGCCAAGTTACGGAAACAGCCAAGATGCCCCACTACTTACGAATGGATTAAGAAAATGTGGTTTCTATACACAATGGAATTTTATGCAGCCCTGAAGAAGAGCGAAATGTTATCATTCGCTGGTAAATGGATGGAATTGGAGAACATCATTCTGAGTGAGGTTAGTCTGGCCCAAAAGACCAAAAATCATATGTTCTCCCTCATATGCAAACATTAGATCAAGGGTAAACACAACAAGGGGATTGAACTTTGGTCACATGATAAAGCGAGAGCACACAAGGGAGGGGTGAGGATAGGTAAGACACCTAAGAAACTAGATAGCATTTGTTGCCCTCAACGCAGAGAAACTAAAGCAGATACTTTGGGGCAACTGAGGCCAATAGGAGAGGGGACCAGGAACTAGAGTAAAGGTTAGTTCAAGAAGAATTAACTTAGAAGGTAACACACACGCATAGGAAATCAATGTGAGTCAACTCCCTGTATAGCTATCCTTATGTCAACTAGCAAAAACCCTTGATCCTTCCTACTATTGTTTATACTCTCTCTTCAACAAAATTAGACATAAGGGCAAAATAGTTTCTGCCAGGTAGTGAGGGGGTAGGGGGCAGAGGGAGGGAGCGGGAGGGGTAAGGGAGGGGGTGGAGGAAGGGAGGAGAAATGACCCAAACATTGTATGCACATATGAATAAAATAAAAATTAAAAAAATAAAAATAAAACACTATAGCAATGATCAAAACTTTAACATGATTGCTAAAGACTTAGAGCATTTCTATCATGGATGCTCAATGAAGCAATAAGCAGATTGCCATTGTTTAGCTGGATGAAGTCAAATTCATCAGTATTTTCAGCAAGCAAACATCAAAGAAAACATTTACCTTGCAAAAAAATCTTCCTCCATCAACTCTTACTCCATCCCAAAGATTCCAGAGGCATTCATGTGTATGTCTAAATAATGCTAATTAATAAAGCAGTTTAAGAATCCTAAGCACCATGGGAATGCCTCACTTACTATAGGGATGTTTACCAGGAAAATGGGACCTCTAAAGTCCAAAGTTAAACTCTTCTGCTAATAAATTCCATGTAGTAAAAATCGACCAAAATATGCATTTATTATTTATTTTCCACAGTCAAATTCTTAGTGTTTCATTTTATTTAACCTTATTTTAGTGATTGATTTTTGAGTTAGTATGGTTTGAAATCAGATCTCAGAAATGAATCACAGATCTTAACAATAATTCCATAGAAGATAAGATGTCTACTCTCAAAGGGACACTTGTGACCATTATTCACAAATAAGTTAAGTTAGTGCATTTCAAGTAGTCCTCAGAATCCTAACATTCTTCAGAAGTATCTCAAGGTTGGGGGAAACAAGGAATTCCCCAAGTGAGTGCAACAGACTCTGCCCATCCATAGGTTCATCTGCTTTATATGTTAGTCTTCAGTGCAAAATTTCAGCTAATGGAAAAAATGCTGATTCTTTTAAAAAGTTTTAAAAATCACAGATTTGTGATTTTTGTTAACTCAAAGAAGTCTCTATCAGTTGTACCTACTCAAAGCCTCAGACTCTTCTTTTCTCTCTGTGACAAGTCTGTGTTCTTCATTTTCTTCTTCATCATCTTTCTTTTGTCCCCTTTTTTCCTAATTTCTCCTTACCTCCATTTCCTTCCACTAATGAACTGCTAGTAATGCACTATTAAAGTGCTTGTTCAGTATTCAGTAGTGCTGAATTTTTCACTGAGAAAATCTGAGAAGGGATTGGAGTTGGTGGGTCCTCTCGTGTATTCTGGTACATACTCAACAAATATATTTTAGCCCAATAAAAAGTTAAAGAATTCCTGGTAGAAAATACAACTTTGTAGAACAAATTATTTACCCAAAGGTTTAGATTAGAAACTGAACTGCAGCAGGGTGAGTGAGAAAGTTACATCGTCAAACATATTTTTCTTTGGTGAATACAAAACATGGCCCAACAACATCTCCAAATTTTTCATTCAACTAGTTTTGCTACCTTACGAACTCTTCATTATGAATTTTTTCAAACACAATTGCAAAGAAAACAATATAACACCTCAGGTACCTAACAACTAGTTCCAACCAATGTCAACATTTTCATTATTTTGATTTCATCATACCTATCTCCCTTTACCTTTCCATCACACACAAGCATTCTTTTTTTTTGTTGGATTACATTAAATCAAACCCCAGACATAGTATTACCTTACTATATACAGTATTCTGTAAGACATGAAGCTGACAGATGAGGCCTTTGATTTTAACATATTCCCATACCCAATGAAAATTTCTGATTCCTTAACAACTTTTTAATTTCCAAATTATGTTTGATTTTCCTTGATAAAATTTTTTTTATACTTGAAGGTATACATATTGAAATTTATCAACATGTTTTTTAAGTCTTTTAAAAATATTTATCAGTCTTCTTTGTTTCCATGTCATTTGTCTTGTGAAGGAAACAAGCCATTTTTCTAGGGATTCCCACATTCTGGATTTGGCTGAGTGTATTTTCATGATTGACATTTTTCATCTTTCTCTGTGCTCTGTTATGCTTAAGGCTAAATCTAGAGCAAAGGTGAGCAAACTGTTGCCTGCGAGCCAGCTGCCTGTTTTTCTACATACCAATTTTTTAGTATTTTTTAACATTTTATTAGCATATAATAGTTGTACAGAGGTTTCATTGTGACACTTCCACATAGGCATGTGATGTAACTTGGTTCATACCATTATTCTCCCTCATCCTCTTCCCCCTACTTCAAAGGATATCCACAGATTTCAAAGTTATGTCTTCATACACGTATATAAAAGTACATAACATTTTTAGGATATAGACATGCTGATTTTTTTAGGCATTGTCTATGTTTGCTTTCACATTATTGCTATGATAACAAAACTGAACAGTTATATAGAGACTGTATTGCCTACAAAGTTGAAGACATTACTATCTGGCCTTTTAAGAAAAAGCATGTCAACTCCTCATGTAGAAGCATGAATAAACTCTGTGAGTTTACAAACACATCCTATATATTCCCCCATTATATAGTGGTAATACTAATACTTCATGATAATCAAGGCCCAAAGTAAGTGCAGTATATCCTTTTTTGCTTGATTGGTTATGTGCATAAGAAGTCCAAACTGGCTAGGTAGCAGTCACAGTTTCCTGCTCAGAAAACCATGTAGAGGTACACCTAGAAGAGGTAATCCCATTCCTGTGAGGACAAGGACCTCTACCCAGCAGATCTTAAGGTTATAAGAACAGAAATCACAAATTCCCCAATGGAGTCATTGAAAGTCTCTCATTTTTATCTCTTGCTTCCAAATCCATATATTCTAGCAATGGAGGGCATAGTCCCATATATTAGCCATTGATTTTTTTAGCACAATTTGGACACCACTGAATGGTGCTGTCCCAGAGCTGGTACTTTAGTTAAGCCTTCAAAAGCCCCATCCCAGCACTATTAGAACACACACTTCTGAGCACTGGAGTTCACGGTACAATCAATGAATTGTGTGGTCATGTGCACATTGTTGTACTTTTCCTTTTCAGTAATTTGGTCCCTTAATCTAAAAGAACATTGTGTCAGATATCACATCAGTAGGTTATATTTTCTGCAGCCCTCAGAATGGTGCAGACCGTGAGGTCAAACTTTTATTTGAATAGGTACCAATTCCTATAAGAACAAATTGCTCACCACCATACATTAGACATTAGGTTTCCAAGATGAATACTGCACCCTGTGGCTAACTTATCAGTGGTGATTTCATGAGCATAGGACGTATACAGTCACACAGATCCTGCCCTCAAGAGAGCCCACACTTGGCTTAATTCTTTGTTGTTGCCATTTTGAAGCTCTTAATTTCTGAACAAAGGACCCCACATTTTCATTTTGCGTGGAGCCTCTCATCCTGTGCAGCTAGTCCTGTGGCTGATATCTCTTAGGAGAAATAGATCAGCTTAGGCAGAAGAAGCTCATGCTGCTGGCTCTAAAAATAGCATTTATTCCTGCCCCCGATGGCCAATATGGGCCCACTACATAAAACTTGATGTAGCTAAGAAGCTGGCTTGACTTCCACAGAATGAGTCATTCCATCCACCTGACTCCTCTAAATAGTATTAATACTATTGATGGAAAGTAGTTATACCTACCTGTCAGCATAAGCCTGATAGCATTCGAACTCACCTTCCTCCCATAGTGACTTTTGCTATCAGAGGCTATATCAACTGAGATCCAAAACTCAAAAAAGGAAGAGGTCAAGTGTATTCTCTTTCTTCCCAGGAAACTCCATGACTTCTATTGACTTCCTTCCTGAAGACCAATCATATGCCTTCTGAGAAGCAGCCATTACCAAGATTCAAAACAATGTTAAGCATGACTTCCCTCGAGGCAAAGTATACAGGTGCACCTAATTTACATAATGGAAGACATGGCCCAGGTGATCCTTACCAGAGTAATGCCTGGTCCAAAGATGCCTTCCATCTTCACTCCCTAGATATTTGAGAACTGAAAGCATTTAAATAACACCTTTCTGCATAAAATAACTTTCACCTAGGAAAACCCAGTGGGAAATCATAAAAGGCAGGATTAGCCATACTAAGGGTATTGTGTTTTATTCTGAGGGTAGAATTAGAACTGAAGTAGAGAAGATACTTTGATTAAAATTTTATTTGGAGAGGATATTCTAATTCCTGTGTGAACATTACTTTTTAGAATAGAATGATTAGAAACTCAGATTGCTCTACGTTTTTGGAAGTTATGATAACCCATCCTGGAGTTGTGCCCATGATGATAGGCATAAGTAAACTGAGTGAAGATGTTAACCATTAGGCAGGTGCTTTTAGAAGCAATCACCCAGGCTTGCAGGAGAGAAGCTACTACCCTTTAAATGATTCTTAGCATTGCATCAACATTGGTTTTGTTTCAGATGAGGCCCTCCAGAAAAATTTTTTTTAAATCCCCAAGTCAGTCTGGCTCATTCTTTTTAGGTGAACTACTGTAACTTTGCTCATTATAGTAATAAATTCTATACCCAGTGGTTTTCTGTCAATCATTTTCTGAGCATATGAAGCAGGACTGCAAATGTTACATGCTCAGCAATGCATTCACCACTACAAGTGTTGACAAGTCTTTCCTATATGAATATGTATACGTTTAGCCAATAAAAAACCCTTTAATTTCTTTGTTCAAGAAGGTACTGCTTACTGAGTGAGGCTAATAGGAATAGGGGACCAGGAACTAGAGAAAAGGTTAGGTCAAAAAGAATTAACCTAGAAGGTAACACACACGCACAGGAAATTAATGTGAGTCAACTCCCTGTATAGCTATCCTTATCTCAACCAGCAAAAACACTTGTTCCTTCCTATTATTGCTTATACTCTCTCTACAACAAAATTAGAGATAGGGCAAAATAGTTTCTGCTGGGTAGCGAGGGGGTGGGGGGGAGAGAGAGGGGGTGGAGTAGGTGGTAAGGGAGGGGGTGGGGGCAGGGGGGAGAAATGACCCAAGCCTTGTATGCACATATGAATAATAAAACAATTTAAAAAAAAAAGAAGGTACTGCTTTAAGAATCATCTCTGATGTACTCCTTACTTGCTGCAAATAATAAACTTTTCTTCACTCTTTCTTATCTCCTGGTTGTGTGTATCACCTGTGCACTCACCAACAGGCAAACACCTTACGTTCATTACAAAGAGATTTAATCTGTAGGATTTATGGGGCATGAGGGTTAAGCAGTGGTCAAAATAGACACACAGGTTTTTGACTGGAAACTGGATGAATAATAGAGTTAGCCATTCACCCTAGGAGCACATGGAGAGAAAAGGGCTGATGGTACAAAGGAATGATGACCAACTCAGATTGGGATGCCTTTGATTCAGTGCAGACAGGGGCACTTTCTAGTCACCATTGGGATTGAAACAGGTCTCAGTGCATCACAGTATGGGCTCTCCAGTGTAATGCAGAGGAGCATTCAAATGGAGGTACCTGGGGGGCCATTATGTAAATAGATCTGGAACTGAGGAGAAATACTGGCTGAGACATCAATCAATCTGTACTTTATCAGAAAATGAATAATAACTAAAACTAGCTATTGGATAAGCTATTCCAGGGAGAGCATATGGGTAGAAGAATTAAAAGGGCCTTAAAACTAACAATTGCTAAGAAATGCCATAATAAAGGAAGAATAGTCTGCATAGAACATGGAGAAAGAGTAGTCAGAAAGGTAGGGGGAACCATGAAAGTATGGCATTACAGAAGCCAAGATGACACAATGTTTAATGGAAGAAAAGTTGACTGCGGAGTCACAGGCTGCCAAATAATGAAGTAAAATAAGATATGCAACAAGTCACTTTCCTGCTTAAATATCTCTAAAACTCACCTTTCCTTTAAAAGTGATATTTGTACAAAGATAAGCATTTTCTTCTTTTATTCATGAACATGACAGTGAATATCCCAAAGCTTATCATTCTGACAGTACTGCCCAGCCTGAAAATTTCTGATTAGTACAAAGACCCCAACTGTCACTTCCAACTCTTAAGCTCTTCTCCCTGCAGCTGAATCTCTTTGCATCCAGGAAAAGCAAGCAGAGTTAGTGTAATGGAAGGCAGGGAGATAATGAGTCTTTCTAAAGCTGAGACAGATGTGGGTGTGGGAAAGGAAGCCACAATGGGCAGGTTGGAACACTGAAAAAGCAAGTTTTTAAAAAGCCTCATCTGAGTGGCCAGGTAGTCAGAGTCTGCTCAGGGAAATGGAAACCCTTTAGGTTTCTTAAAGGGCATTTGATACATTCATATCCTGGAAAGTTGAAAGAACAAAAGAAGACCACTTCAATAATCTAATATAGAGAATAAGCACTTCAGGAAACAACTTAACAACCCCCAGGAAGGGGCAATCTAGTAGGAAGAGATGATGCTTCCAGAACTCAAGAGCTGGGCAGGTGCTGAAGGTCTGGGGATTCAAATTTCATGGAGGAAACTCTGGAAAGCTGGTGCTGAGACCACTGTAGAGCACAGGAGTCCAGCCATGGCCTGTGTTATCAAGGGAGGTGAAGGCCCATCTGATGAAGGACTATGGCATGGCCTGTTCACTGACTGCCGAAAGAGGTGACATCCATCTGCTGAACTGCTGCTGACAGCCAAAGGGCTTGGAGCAACCTGTCTGTGACGCTAGTCAAACATGAACAGGAGTAGAAAGAAAGAAAATCTACTTACCCTCTCTCCCTTTCCAGCCTTCTTCTACTTCATCACATTGGCAAAAACTAACAGAAAAGCAGTGGCAAAGGAGTCTGGGACATGGAATTTGCAAAGTCCCAGGCCCAGCCTCGCAGATCATATAAAAAATGTGAGCTTGTTGCTGAAAGATAACAGATTTTTAAATGCCAACACTTGAGCCCTGAAACCTTGCAGTACTAGTTACCAGCTGTACAAACATAAGCAAGTTGTATCTCTAAAATTCTAATTCCTTCTCTGTGAAAGGAGAATTTAATAGTATATGTCCCACAGCATACAACATCTGTGATCCTGAAGAAACTTCACATTCTACAAAACCACATTAAAAATAAAGTACTCAGTAAGCTGGGAGGCCTTGCAAGCCAGAGAACTAGCAAAAACAATAATCGGGATCTCAGGAGATTCTGAGACAATCAGGCCTTGCAGCACTGTTAAATTCTGCTTCAGGTGAGATTTCTTTTAAAAGTTCAGATTTATAGAATGAACATGATATTGTGTAGTGGCTAAGAAAATACAGATAGAAATGGAGCCCTGAGCCAGAAAGTTTGCAGGGAATGTAGACGGAGGATCACATGTACCTGCCATGAGACAGGAGCTGATGTAAGGCTGCACTCTCTAGAGAAGGAGCCTCAGGGGAGAATCTCATTTTTAATTTTCTTAAAATAAAGCAGTAAGGGCCCCAGTCTAAGCCACAGTTGAGATGAGGGCTTTCTCATTTCCTGTTGAAAGTTCTAATTTTATTCTTATTCTTCCAATTCCCCTTGCCTAGAAAAAAAAATGTTCAAACCAATTCGAATTCATTATGCCGAAATCAT
Organism: Castor canadensis; assembly: GCF_047511655.1. Classification (NCBI taxonomy): domain Eukaryota; kingdom Metazoa; phylum Chordata; class Mammalia; order Rodentia; family Castoridae; genus Castor; species Castor canadensis. The sequence continues at coordinate 109,037,183 of NC_133392.1, forward strand.
TCCACAACTTTCCAGTCACGTGTGCATTTAATGGTGTACATATTGGAGCGGAACAAACACCACCAAAATCACAGTGTTTTGAGACAGTAGGAAAACCTATGAGGAGTATTGAGCAGAATACTGGGTTACAGGAAGATCTTGCTGTGCTGTGGTTCTTCTGTCCTCAGCAAACTCTGCTCTAGCCATTCTAAACCATGTGATGTACAGCCTGCTATGTACTCTTGCAATATACATGGTCACTCTAACAGTTGCTGCTGTGGTGTGAATACGACATCCCCCCACCCCAAAAAAGGCTTATGTATTGAAGGCTTGGTCCCAAGCTGGTGGCACTGTTTTGGGAGGTTCTGAAAACTTTAGAAAGTGGGGCCTAGCTAGAAGAAGTAGATGCTCAGGGACATGCCTCTGGAGGCTGTATCATCTTGTCCCAGACCCCTCTCTGTCCTCTCTCTCTCTCTCTCTCTCTGCTTCCTAACCACCATGAAGTGATATGCTTTTCTCTGCCACACCCACCCCACCATGATGGACTGAAACTGTGAGCCAAAATAAATCTTTTCCCCTTAAGTTGTTAATGTCAGGTATTTTTGTCTCAGTGGTGCAAAATCTGACTAGCACAGTTTCTTCTGTCTAAAATTCCAATTTCCAACCTCTATTGTCATCCCAAGCTAGTTGGCTAATTTCTATTCCTTCTCTACCTCTAACCTAATGAAACCTCTGGTTCTCTCTGGCCTGGACTCCTAAAAGGCCTCAGACATCCCTCTAAAGCACACCTTCCACAATTGACTGTCTCTCTAACACCACCAAGAGCTGCTGGAGAGTAAGTAAGTACTGTGTCACACTCATCTCAATAGCCCGTGTCTAATTTGATCAATTCTGAATAGGTGATGAAGACCTTAGTAGATGATACACCTGAAATTAAATTGTAGAGGGGTTAACATATCTAATTTTGGGATTTAGATATTGGATCAATGCTGGGTAAATTGTGTTATTAGTAAGATAGTCAAAATCAGCCCTCTGATGGGTGAAAGCAGAATCTCTAGGTGAGTTGAACTATGCAAGGCAGACTCTAAGCAGGAAGCCTCTTTAGATGTTGGTTCTATAGAACAAGCAGAAGTAATTGGGAGAAGGAGGGAAACCCTAGTGGGGCTGACAGAACCCCAAGGAACCCCAGGGGGAAGTAGCAAGGTCCTGAGACAGAATCTTCAGGGTCTGGGTTGGCAGGGTGGCTCAAGTGGCAGAGCACCTGCCTGGAAAGCTTGAAGCCCTGAGTTCAAACCCCAGTACCATCAAAATAAAAAGAGAGAGAGAGAAAACCTTCAGGATCTGGCAATTTTTGATGTGGAGAGAAGAGTCAAAAGTAACTCTCCATGCTTAGGATTCTGGAAGAATAGTGGGACAGTTTTCAGAAAAAGAAAGAGAAGAAAGTTTATTACGAGTAGGAGATGTGGTATTTCATCTGCTAACAGGGAAAGCCTTTCTTTAGTACCTCTCAGCTATGTTGAGCAATAACCTAATAACTCTTAAACTTTGTTATCACAAAGTAATAAAGTTCTAAAGTTTTCAGAACCTCCCAAAATAGCGCCACCAGCTGGGAACCAAGCCTTCAATACATAAGCCTTTTTTGGGGGGACACTTCATATTCAAACCAGAACAGCAAGTCCTTGTACTAACCCTCCTCTTGAATTCATACTAAGTTAGTTTCTAGACACATGGTGCAAAAATTTTTGCGGCCACAGGACGAAAGATTGGGGAGAGAAGTAAGATGGTTACCATCAAAAGAGAAGGTTAGGGACAGAGGTAGTGGCCATAGATTATATGCAAGACAAGAACAGACAGAGACAGAAGCCAGTGTGAGTTCTCTGAACTTCAGCACCAAAAGTTTGTCATCGCTACCAACTAGCAATGGCATCAGAAAAATCAAACAACTGTTCACTATCTTCAAACTGCTGGTGTGCAAAGTAGCAGGATACAAAATCAACATACAAAGAAAAGGTGGCATTTCAGTATACCAATAACAAACATGCTGAGAAAGAAACCAGGGAAATAATCCCATTCACATAGCCTCAAAAAATACCTGGGAATAATCCTAACCAAGGAGGTAACAGACCTCTAAAATGAAGCACTGAAGAAAAAAATTGAACAAGACACAAAGATGGAAGGACTTCCCATGTTCATAAATTGGCAGAATTAATATTGTGAAAATGATCTATAGATTTTATTGCTTAAAGTAATCTATAGATTCAATGCAATTTACATCAGAATTCCAATGACATTATTCACAGAAATAGAACAGACAATCTTAAAATTCACATGGAAGCACAAAAGACCCTGAGTAGTCAAAGCAATCCTGAGCAAAAAGAGCAGTACCACAATACCTGATTTCAAATTATACTGTAGAACCATAGTTAAAAATAAAAACAGCACAGCACTGGCACAAAAACAGACACATAGACTAATGGAATGGAATTGAGGACCCAGAAGTAAACCCAGGCAGCTATAGCTATCTGATTCTCAATCAAGGGTCCAAAAACACCCTTGGAGAATTGACAGCCTCTGTAACAAGTGGTACTGGAAAAATTGGATAACCACATGTAGAGGACTGAAACTAGATCCCTATTTCTCACTAAAAAAAAAATTCAACTCAAAATGGATCAAATTCATTAATGGAAAACCTGAAACTTTGAAGCTACTGGAGGAAAACATAGGGGAACACTTCAAGATGTAGGCATAGGCAACAACTTTCTGACCAGAACTCCAATAGGTCAGGAAATAAGAGTAAGAACTGACAAACGGGAATGTATTCAATTAAAAAAGATTCTGCATGAAAGGGAGGTTTAGACACCAGGCCCAAACTCCAAGGATTCCATAAGTCAGCTCCAACCATTCACCTAAACATGCTAGATAAGGATGAGTAATGGAGAGGGCAAAGAAAGGAAGGTTATAACTTGGCATGAGTGTGCCACAGGAAGAAGCAAAGTAAGTACTTCAGCTCCCATCTTTGGGGTACAGACATGAGCTTTGTGATTAAATAGAGAAAGAATTTGAGGCAGGGGATAAAGATATATGAACTTACACAGTTGCAGTCAAGGTATGGCCTGGTTGATGATTATGTCAGTACTGGTTTGGGGAGTGTTCTGGAGATGTTATCACTGTCATCACTTGAAGGGAGCAACCTAGTCAGGATAAGCAAGTCATGGTTGCCTGGTGAGTGGTCAGTCCTGAGTAAGCCCTGCTGGTCCTTTCATGGGAGAAGTTTCCTCTGATTTGCAAAGATTTTTAGCAATCACTCCTGTCCTTCCTGGATTCCAAAGTGCCTGCAAGGTGAATGACTCAGAACAAAGCCAAGTACAAAAATGGAAGGAGGGATGCCAAGCTTTTCTCTTGCTTTTAGTAAATTAGTGGGCCCAGGAAAGTAATTAGTGCTTTTTGGCAGACACAGCTTAAGCACCTGTTCAAGTTATGCTTGAACTTTCTGCCACTTGAGGAAATTAGCTAATTGGACTTTGCAGGTTTCTTGGTCAGTGATAAACCAGTATAAGAGAAGGGGACAAACAGCTGCTGTATTCAAGTCAAAAAAACTCATTGTTTAAGTCTAAAACTAGAAACACCATTATAAAGCAAAATATAAGGAGGAGTAAAAGTCAAGAGACACCCAATTAAATACATTGTGTAGGGGATTCTCTTTTAAATGAGTCAATGAGCATGGACTAATAAAAGGGATATGTTTGGTACAGCAGAAATAGCATTTCTGTCTCACTTAAATAGAAGGCTTTAGCCAAAAATATGAGTTTGCCTTTTGTCAGAGGGGTCTCGAAGGGTTTCAGGATCAGGTAGCCATGCTTGTGAACTCTTTCTTCAATCTCTTGGCTTTGGTTACTTTTGGAAGGGTTGGCATAAATGACTCAATAAACTTGCCCCCTTTCATGAGCAGATTTTTTTCAAACCGCTTGTCTCTGAATAGTGTTCTCTGAAGATAGTCATCAATTAATCTTAACCCTGTCCTTTGGCTTTAATGGTCCTCATTTGTAGGATAACGTTTTTCTCAAATGGTATGATCTGATCCATGTCAGAGAGGAACTGACAAGCAGTTCAGGTGGGAGTCGGTGCCAATAAGACACTTTGGGCCAAATTTAAACAACTTTGTAGCTCTTAGGCTGAGCTAACCTGGTGTCCATTTTTAAATTTAAAAAATTTATCCTATAAGTGATATCCTAATATCTCAAAAATACTGCTCAGGATGCTATTGTTAGAAATTGTACTTCTGCAGATTGGCAACAAACAACAGTTACAAAGTTTACAAGGAAAATGCAAAATAAAACTAACAAAACCAAATATTTAAAATTTTAACTCATTTGACAAACAAGCACTTGTATGAGTCGTCCACTAAGAGCCCAACTGCAAATGCTCCAGAAAAGGACCAAACTGTAGATGACAAAAAAACAACAGCAACAAAAAACCCAGACTAGCCATGGATAAAATGTTTTTTTAAAAAAAAGTGTAGCAATTGCCAGAACAGTCCAGTTGTTTTCATTACATACAGGATTTTAGCATAATAACTGTGATTGACAACATGATATCTGCACCAGTAAGTTCTCCTTGTTATAATCATGAACACAAGCCTACAAAAGGCTCTATCACCAACAATTTTAATTTGGAGGACACCAGCTTTATAAAGTGTTTTTCCTAAGCTTTGCATTCTAGAAGACTTGTATATTTGCATAGCATAAATACATAATATACAAAGGAGCCAGCAACCAAAAAAATCAAAACTTTAGATCTCTTACAAGTTCAGGAAAATAATGCCAGTGACCCCAAATAGCCTTCTTTTCTGATGCACAAGTGCATTTCATATATTCAGTAATGCTCTTTTAGCTAAGATGAATAGGTGTTAAAGGCTTAGATGCCATGAGTTTGAATAAAAGAAAGCACTCAGTCATTTTGCATGTATTAAACTTACACACTTTAATTCTGTGTTTGCATAGCAGTTAGATAAAGCTTAGACTCATAGCTCTACATATTTCTGTCATTTCTAGACTTATAGGGCACTAAATGTTTGAAAATCACTTAAAATAGTAGTTATTTTTTTAACCACAGTTATTAGGTGGTCATTTAAAAGACTTACAATAAACATATATTTAAATGAACTCTGATTTATTTAAGACTTTCCTAAGCAATCAGAAGCCTGACAAAACTAACAGAAAACGTAAGCAAATATCTTGACAAAATACAAAATCTTTAAATCAGTTTCTTACATATGTTATTAAAAGCAGCACAATATTCATTAAGACAAAGAGAACTGGATTCTAATTATACATCATTGCACTTAATTTTGACCCTAGAAAATTCCTTAGGTAATTCTTAAATTGTAGCCAAGATAATCACATATATAACCTTTTCATAAGCTCCATCTCATATTTCTCTTAAGACCTGCTCATATACTTTGCAACTTTTCTGAGCCTTCTGGTTTTTATCCCATCCTTTTATAATTTTAGAACAATCCCTTAGGACAAAACTTACTTTATGAAACTTACTTTACAAAATCCTTCCTCATCCAAAAGAATTTTCTTTCCCCTTTAACTTTCTTCTCCAAAAATATGTTTCCATGCCTTCTTTATATCTCTTTCTTATTTGCTTATTCTTTTTTTTCTTTTAATTTGGGACTGGTAGAGTAGCTCAAGCAGTAGAGTGCCTGTCTAGCAAGCATGAGGCCCTGAGTTCAAACCTTAGTGCCGCAAAAAAGAAAAGACTTTCTTTTAATTTATGAAAATTTTTGAACTTTGGCATTTTTATTAGTATTTTTATAAATTTTTGGTAGAGTTGGCACAAGCAACTCCATTTTGATTCATTTCTTTTACATTCCCCACTTTGAACATCACCCATCAGCCATTCTGTAGCTAGGTTTTAATTGTCCATTGTTGCAGAAATGAGCCTTCTCTACTCTTTGGTCTTATCTGGTCCCAGTTTGAACTCAAAACCCTTCTAGCCAAATTTCAGCAACAGAGGTTTAGAAGGAGTGGTTCTCAGGCTAAGCTTACCTGGAGTCCATTACTAAGTTCAGTCCTGTGTATTTTGTCTCAAAGCACTGGACCATCATTATTTTGTTAGCAGATGTACCTCTGCAGAATTTTGACAGGCAGATTGTACAAAATTTAAAATATAAAACAAAATTAACAAGACTGAAACAAATCCAGTTTGTATAACCAATAGCCATAAGTCTTCCTTTACAGTTGTACAAATTTTTACCAAAAATCAGAAAACTGTTTCCAAGAGAGCTTATCGTAGTTCCATTCATGAATCCAACAGCAAATGCTCTAACGAAGAACTGAAGCTGCAGGTGGCAATATCAGTGATTAAAGCTCTGATGCACATTCACAAGTGACTGACAAAGGAGCTCATTATTGTTCACAAGTGACAAAGGAGCTCGTTACTGATGACATATACTAGGATACATCAGATTTCTAGGAATTTCATACAGTTTGGGCATTTATATACATATGTCTATTATGTGCCTTTTTCACTTCCAAGGGCCCTCTGGAAATCTCAGTTCTAGACAAAGAAACTAATTTTACCATCTGTCAAGCATGCCAAAGTTTTAAAACACTTAGTTAAAAAAATAAGGTGACAAAATGAAAAAGATTAAAGGCACAAAACACAAGAAATTATGGAATCTTTGTTTTCTAGGACAGGTACCTACAAGCGAAGAAAAACCTCACATTTCTCTATCAAGAGCAGATTAATGCTCCAAGTTAAACTCTGTTACTTAAACACAGGGATCAAACACTAGTTTTGTACCAATGTACTTCAGTATCAATGCTCAGCCTCTAGAAAAGCCTATAGATAATTTCCACTAACTCAATCATATATCAAGTTTTCCACAAATTCATTCCTTTCCAAAACTCTTTTAAAACTTCCTCAAAACTTTCACTTGTCTTTCAGTGGAGATGAATGGTAGGCTCTTGTTTTTGCTGAAGAAAGGGACAGAATCACAGGAGAGTCTTAACACAGCAACATGTACCTGAAGCAAAGCAAATGCACAAGTGAGATTTATTGGAGCAAAAGTGAAAGTACACCCCAAAGAGTTTAGGGAAGGGCAGCGCTACCAAGCAGCTGAGTGGACAGGTTCGTGGGTCCTGGGCACTTTTGTGGGTAGGGCTCAATGATTATGCTAAGGCTATGTACATAACTGTGGAGATTCCTAAGAAATAGGAGGGCATTTCTAAGAACTAGAGGGAGAAGAGTAGTTTAACTAATGGGGTGTTCACAAAGACACCATGTCAATTGAGGGGAGGTACATGCATGAAATAGCAGCTATAATGAGATGTAGATGAGACTGTGAATAACCGTACAGTGGGGAAATTTCCTGTTGAGGTCCATTGCTAGGGACCATTGGCTACCGTATCAACAAGTTTCCTTAATCATGGTCAACCATTACACCAGAAAAGAATGATGGAGCAGGAAATTTTGCAAAATGTACCCAGATACAGTGCCATACCTGTTGTCTGGCTCCTTTTGATAAAGTATTCACTTTCTGCCTGTCTACCCCATACCACTGCCCAGGCCCTTAGTTGGTTTTTTCCCACAACACATTCATGCATTATAACTTCCTTTATAAAGACATGTCTCTCCAGAGGTGGTGGCATCTCCCTGTAATCCCAGCATTCAGGAATTAATGGCAGTAGGATTACAAGTTCGAGGCCAGTCTGGGCTACATAGTGAGATGTCTCAACATACATACATACACACACGAAAAAGAAAGAAAAAAACATGCATCATTTTCTTGGTAGGAATTGCTCAGGAAGTTTTGAGACATTTGACAAAACTAGCCATTACTTCAAGTTGTGCCCTTTTCAACATGTAGATACCAGACAGTCTTCCCTGTAATGTTAAATGCATGGACACCTCTCATTTATTAATCCTACAATAGTTAACAAGTCTTATTTTAAGCATTTGGGATTTAACTTATGGGTGCTCATTTTTTCTAAGTCTGTTTGGTGTCATATATACATAACATGTAATACACACATGTACACACACATAAAAACATAGGCAGAAAACAAAACCATTATCAATTAGTTACTAGTGTCCATTAGTTTCTCCCTTTTTTTGCTTGCACTACTGGGTTTGAACTCAGCGCCTTGTCTGCTCTATCATTTGAGCCATACCCCAACCCTTTTCAATTTAGTTTATTTTTTGAGTAGGGTAATATACTTTTTTTTTTTTTGCCTAAGGCCCACCTCAGACTGTGTTCCTCCTACATCCACTTCCCAATAGCTGGGATTACAGATGTGTATCGCCATGCCTGACTTTGTTCTGAGGTAGAGTCTCAATAACTTTTTTTTGCCTGGGATGGTCTTCGATCCGCCCATCTCTGCCTTCCAAGTTGCTGTCTTCTGTCCCTTTATACTATCAGTCTTCTGATTACCTCTCCCATTAAGGAGTTCTTAACCCTAAATATTCTTAATCCCTTCTAACCTAACTTGTTTCCTAATCAGATCACTGACGTCAGGGCAATCTTGGATAGGTCCAAGATTATTTCCTATTCCCGTCCAACCTGAGAGAGAATCTGAGAAAACCTCCTTAGGCCTTCTAACACTTTCCCTTCATGTTTTATCTTGTTACAGGTTTCAGTCATTTTCAAAGGAGACTCTGGTTATAAAGGGATTCTAGAGTCTGTTATTTCCTACCCTAGGTTTCAAAATATTTCCCCCTTTTCCTTCCCTAGAAGACATTTCAGGATAGGTAAGACAAGTACATAGGAGTGAGAGTCTGGAACAGAGCCCACTTAAAACAGCACGGATTGGTCTCAGGAAATGTATTGATGAGATTATAAAAACAAGGGAGGGTAGGACTGGATGTGGTGTCACCTGTCTATAATTCCAGCTACTCAGGAAGTGGATCACAGTTCAAGGCCTGCCCAGATAAAGGCACAAGATCCTCTGTGGAAAAAAACACTAAAAGTACTGTGGCACAGCTCAAGTGGTAGAGTCCAAGAATGAGCCCCTGAGTTCAATCGCCAGTACCAGTTTAAAAAAAGAGGCCAGTATAAGGCGGAAACCACTGCTTCCCACATTACTAAAACTTGTTACAGTTCCTGACTAAGAATCAAACCCAGGTTGTAGCAGTAAGAGCACTGGGTCCTAGACACTCACTAGACCACCAGGGAGCTGTATGGTAGCTAAAGATTTTAAAGGAATTTTCATTTTACCAACAAATCTGTAAGAATTCAGATTAAGATTCTTCATTTGCTGACTTCTAAAAGTGTTCTTCTTTCTCTGGACTCTGATTACCTCCCCCACTGCCCTAAGCCATCCTTAAAATGTACTCAAGTCCTTCTTAAGATCTCCTCACATACTTCAATTTTAAGATTTTCTTTCGCAAGTTTTATGTAGACTATGGACCAAATTTTTCATTTGAAGCAGATCCCATGACATCTTGTGCATCTTGAAGTTGTTTTTTTTTTTAACTTTTCTCAGTCTTCAATGAGTTTAAAAGTTAACTCTTGGATGTTTACAATTTAGGTAGAACTGGCTGAAATGATAAACATTCAAGTAAAAAGAGTCAACAAATTCAAAATAGGCAGAGCTAAAAGCCCTTTATATAGCAACACTGTAAAATTATCCTAAAGATCTTCACAAGCAAATTTCTAAATTAGGTATGATAATCAAACAAAATATTAAACCAAGCACACAGAGTTGAAAGTCAGTTCACTAGGAAAAGGTCATAAGTTGTGAAAGAGTCCAGGAGAACTCCCCGCCAAAGGCGAGCACAGTGGCTGTAAGGACTTCAATCAAAGCTATTCGTGGGAGTTCTGAGGGCCCTTTACCTTGATAGGTTTGAATTAAATTCTGCTCAGTGCTCTCTCTACAACCCATCTGCAGCCATTTCTCTCCTGATTCCAAATACTGGGAAGTGGCAGGAAATGAAAGCCACCCAGTTTTTAAAAATGCAACCAAGGGCTGCATGTTGGGGTTGAATGACTATTTACCATTGTTCAGAAATAAGACATAGCTGGTTGGAAGTATATATTTACGTTACATATCCAGAAGCTAGAACCACATTTCAAAAACCAATGGAACTTCTGCTTCTAAAAGGAAAACAATTAAAGGTACACTCAAGATCTAATAAGAGCAGGGATTCCCCAAATTTGTCTCTATTTTCAGTCTCCCTGAACCTCAAACACTAAACAAAGACCAAACCAAGGTTTCTTTTCATAAGTCAGATATCCAAACCAGGACTCTCACAGTGAAGACCAAACCACAGGGAAGAAGAAATGGAAATTCAGTCACTTGTGCCAAAGTTACTCACAGAGATCTTGCCTTTCAAACCCAAAAACTGTTTTTTTATTGAAAAAGTGAGATTATGCCCCAAAGGTCAGTAGCACTGAGTCAGAGAATCTCCTGAGGAGATTTTCTGGGACAAACAGCCAGCAGCTCTGGAAGTCACCCACAGGCTCTCAATACTGACAAGGGGATGACAAACCGTGGGCAAAAGGTCTCACTAGACTTCCCTCCTGGCTGGTTGCCAAACTGCTACCAAACTGATCTTGCTTTACCCACCACACAGCATATCAATCACTGAAAGTTTTTCAAAAGAGAAACTTTATTCACAGGCAGCCACACGTGAGGAGATGGGAGGCCCAAGTCTCAAATCCACCTCCCTTGTGGTAGGGTTTGGAGGTATTCATAGGGGGAAGGTGGCTGGAGATTAACTAAGAGCAGGTGAGGTGGGTTAAGTCTAGGGAGTTTACTGAGGAAGTATGAAAAGCAAGTGAGTGAGTTAAGAAGCACAGAGAGTTTTTCAGGAACTAAGAGCAAGAAATTTATTCAGGTTTTCCCTTGGTTTCAAAAGTAATGATCATGTGTGAAGCTTCCAGCTTATATGAGCAGCAGATGGCAGCAGAGCACAATGCAAACCAGAAGGACCTTGGCCAAACCTCTGGGAAAGACAGGTTGCAATCATTACACAGACCAATTTACCATGGTTCTACTTATCATCTTTCAACTTTATGCTAGTGTGAAAGTAGCACCATTCAGTAGAAAACATATTACAAATTTTGAACTTTTATCTAGCAAGCAAATATGAGCTGAAGCTCAGTCGCCATGCAATCACTAAAGGAAACGCCAACACACTGTGGTGTACTGTTGTCAAGCTATGATGTCTGGTAGGTTAGCTGTATTAGCTGCATTTTCAATTTCAATATTTTCAGTTTATGATGGGTGCATCAAGATCTGGCTTCACCACACACTGAGAAGCAGATATACTTTATTATTATGATGATTGATACATTTTTTTCACTTTGAGTGAAAATGAGTCCTACTTCAATTGACAACCCCATGATTCTGTCCTAATCCTTAGAGACTTGGGAACTAGAAGTCTTCTGTCCTCACCAACTGTCCATTCCAGTTTTTACAGCATGAAAAGCCCTCATCTCCCAGAGGAGAAGGGATCTTTCTGTGAGAAGCATTCAATTTGAAAAGCTGTCATTAGGCCTACAATCCTCTTCTACTTACTGATTCAAAGTTACCAGAAAAGTTAGCCAACCCTCCATTTTCCCATTGGGGATATTAAGCATTGTGAGAAATTAAATGAAAGCATGCATCTAGATGACTAAGACTACACTTGTCACATGGGAAGTACTCAGTAAATGTCAATTGTCTTGCCTCTTCTAAGATAAGTGAGGTGAGTAAAGAGATCATCTATTATGAGAAGGGATGTTATTCAAAATTGTTTAAAAGAAGTAGAGAAGATGATTCACAAATCAGGTTTTTGTCTTTGTTAGCACATTTTAAACTATGCTATGAAAGCAAGAAATGTCAACACGTCATTGTCCGAAACACTTGGCTCAAATTGATTTTGTTCATTTACTATTTTATATAAAGCACTATCACAGACACTGCAGGTTCAAATATAAGTAAGACATTGTTTTCTACAGCTCTCTGGAAAATGGACATAAGCCTGGAGTGCAGTAACAAATAGTCTACCACTGGAAGAGAGGCCAGTGAGGAGAAAGAGAGCCCTTTGCGACCCAGGCCTGCAGGGATAGCTGAAGGTCAAGTGTGAAGCCCAAACCCAGAAAAACCCTCTGGCCCTTCCACCCTACTTTAAGCCCAATGCAACAGCATCATAAGATTCAGCCTTTCATTTTTGTAGCTTCATTCTCCCACTTGGAGAAGCCTAGTTCTTATAACTTACAACATTATTTGTTTATGAGCCCTACATCCAAATAAGTTTGTTTCAGAGTTCCTGACCCATACCAGAGTTCTGTACAGAGCATTCTCATCTCATGCTCTGCCCCTGACTCCCCATGCTCCCTGATAATACTACTACCCACCCCGTCACCTCCAACCCTGGACACCTGCCCATCTGTTTTCCTCGCTATACGTTTACCTGGCCAATCAAACTATGTAAAATCTTTTGGTGTGGACTCTTTCACTTTGCAAACTCCATTCAAGAGTTATCCGTGCTGTTAGATGAATCTGTGGTTTGCTCCTTTTTATTGCTAAGTTTGATTCTTATGTATGAAGAACCACTACTTCTTTATTCATTCACCTGTGAAAGACATCTAGGTTGTTTCCAAATTTACAATCATAATTTCCAATTACAGAGCAGCTGTAAAAGTTTATGCGCATAATTTTATGTGACCATAAGTTTTCATTTCCCTTGAGTAGATATCTAGGAGTGAAATTGTTGGATCATTTGCTGATTAGTAGTCAATTTTCTAAGAAACTGCCTAACTGCTTCGAAAGTAGTCAAATCCTTTCCATTGTGACCAGCACTGTCAGAGTTCCAATAGTGCTATATCTTCTCTAGCACACTGAGTTAACAAATATTTAAAAATTTTAAACACTCCTGTAAATGTATACTGATATATATCTCATTTACCCTTAATTTTCAGTGGTTCCAGGCTGCTTTTCAAATGTTTGTTTTCCATACAAAGACCTTCTTTGGTGAGGTGCCTGTTCAACTCTTCTGCCCATTTATTTAAAATATGTGATTTTCTTGAATCTTCACTCTATACTGAATGCAACCTTTAGCCAGAAATGCTATTTGCAAATATGTTCTCTCACTCTTTGCATCATCTTTATCAGTGTCATTCTTAAAGTAAAATTTTAAATTTAATATAAAGCCGAATTTATCAAATTTCCTTTTACAAATTATGTTTTTGTATCATATCAACAATTCTTTGTTTGACCCAACATTGTGCAAGTTTTTTCTTAAGGTATCTTATAAGAGTTTTATGGTTTAGATTTTGCATTTAAATACTGCATTTTGATCCATTTTGGTTGATTTTTTTCATATAGTATAAGGTATAGACTCAGATTTTGTTTTGTTTTTCTGTATACACACGTCCAATTATTCTAGCACCATTGCTGAAAAGCATATCCTTCCTCTATTTCAATGCTTTGCTATCTCTGTCAAAAATTCATTGATTATATTCCTTTGAGTTTCTTGGCAGGTTTTCTTGCCAGTCCATTGATAAATGGCCCTCTTCTTTCTCTGTTGTCACATTGTCTTGGTTACTGTAGCTTTCTTGTAAGCCTAGGAATTAGTGTGAGTCCTACAACTCCATCTTTCTTTTCAAAATGATGCTGGCTATTTTAGTTTCTGTGATATTCCATATAAATTTTAGAATTAGCTTGCCAGAATCTATGAAACAGCCTACTGAGGTTTTGATTGGGTTGGTGTTTAATCTGTAGATCAATTTAGGGGAAATTGGCATTGTGTTAGCTTTTCTATAGCTGTGACAAAATATTTCAGAGTTTTAAGGAAGAAAGGTTTATTTTGGCTCACAATTTCAGAAGTTTTAATACATGGTTGCTTGGCCTTTTTTCCTAAGAGCCTGTGGTAAAGAAATATAATAGCAGAAGTACAGAGCAGAGCTGCCCACCTCATGGTAACCACAACTCACGGAGAGTAGACGGAACCAGGGTCCCAATATCCCATTCAAGGTCATGCCCAACAGCACCACAGACTGGCAACTGAGACTTTAGCACATGGTCTTTGGAGGACATTCAAAATCCAAACCTTAGCAGACATCTTAACAAAACCAAGTCTTTTAATCTAGTAACATAGTACATCTTTCAGTTTATTTAAGGTTTCCTTTGGTTTCATTCATCAGTGATTTGTAGTTCTCAGCATACATATACTGTATATGTTTTGTAATTTTGTACTTAAGTACATTTTGGTGCTATTCTAAATGGAACTTTTACATTTCTAATTCCATTGTTCATTGCTAACCAAAAATTCTACTTCCAATGTTCATTCATTTTTTTCTACATGATGAGCAATTTATTTTTGTATGTTGACTTTCATCCTATAAGTGTCTAAACTTATTTATTAGTTGTAAGAGTTTTGTTGAAAAGCCTTTGGGATTTTCTGCATACATAATATCACATCATCTAATAAAAGAAGGTTTATTTATTCTTTTTTGATTTGATCTATATGCCTCTTTGATGCCTTCTTTTTATTCATTTTTATAAAAAATCCTAGTGATTAAGATGTCCTATACAATGGCAAATAGAAATGATAAGACAGAACATACTTGATTTGTTCTCTATCTTAGGGAAAAAAGCATCAATTCTTTCACCATGAAGTACAGTATTACCTACAGGGTGTTTTTTAGATGTTCTTTGTTGGATTACTTTCACTTTTATTCGTAGCCTGCCAAGAGTTTCAATCATGAATTTGTGTTGGATTTTGTCAAATCCTTTTTTCTGCGTCTATTGTGAGGATCACATAGTTTTTCTTTTTTATCTACTAAAATGATGAATTACATCGTTTTATTTATGATGATGAGCAGATATTGTGTTCCTGGAATAAGACTCACTTGGTTGTGCAGTATTATCCTTTTTATATTTTGCTATATATTTTATTTATATTTTCTTAAAGATTTTTGTGAGAAAAGAATGAAACTTTGTCATTTGTAGGTAAGTGGATGGAACTGGAGAGCAGCATCTTAAGTGAAGCTAGCCAGGCTCAGAAGGTCAAAAGCCACATGCTCTCTCTCATTTGTGGAATATATTCCTAACACAAATGTAGCGATATCATGAAACACTGGACACACTAAGGGGAGGTCATGAACGAGATGGGTAGGGAAACTAAGACTTGAATAGGGTTGAAATACTCTCTATACAAGAATGAATATAGAAATCTTAAACTGACTGAAACTACTGTAATAAAGGGACTAAGGTAGAATGAAGAAAATTAGAGGAGATAAACCAATTGGGGTTATAACACATACATCCATGGAAATCTTGCAAGGAAACTGCCGTGTAGCTATCTTTATCTCAAACAAGCTAAAATGTTATGGTTTTTGTTTTATCTTTTCTCTTTTTTATCCTACAAAATCGGAGAACAGGAAGGCAGAACAAGTCCTGCCCGGAGAGAGGGCTAGCACTCGTGGGAGGGGGGAGGTGATGGGGAAGGGGGAAAGAAGGTGAATATGGTGTGATAAAATGTGTACACCTGTAAGTAAATGCAAAAATGACACCTGTTGAAACTACTCCAGGAATCGGGGGGGGGGGGAAGGAGGTGAAGGAAAATGGTAGAGGAGGTGAATTCGTGTATGATATATTTAATACATGTAAGAATCTGTGCAAATGCCACAATGCACCCCTACTCATCACAAAAATAAAGGAAAAAGAAGATTTTTGTGGGAGTTTTATGTCTATAGTTTTCTTTTTCGTAATAGCTTTGGTTTTGGTACTGGAGAAACTAATACCAGTAAAATTAATTGGAAAGTGAGTTCTCCTCTTTTTCAGGAAGAGATGAGCATAATTGGTATTTTCTCTTCCTTTAAAGTTTGGCTAAGAGCTGGGCACAGTGGTTCATGCCTATGCTACCAGCTACTTGGGAGACTGAGGCAGGAGAATTGAGAGTTCCAGGCCAGCTTGGGCTACATAGTGAGACCCTGTATCCAAAAAAAAAATGGCTAAATTCACAAACAAAACCATTTGAGTCTAGAGGTTTCTTTACTGGAAAATTTGTAATAGTAAGCTCAATTTCTTTAATAGAAATAGAACTACCTAGGTTACCCATTTCTTCTTGACTCAGCTTTAGTAGCTTGGCTCTTTCAAGAAAGAGATTAATTCTATTAAGTTATTGTGACTTTTAAATTTTGATTAAAATGTTATTGAATAGATGGCAAGATAGGTAGAAGATAATAATCAGGAAAAAACTGACTTTGAAAAATTGGCTTGAGATGTGGTGCTAAAATATGGTCAGACTCCTGTCAATTCAATTTGTATTTATTTGGGAAAAATGCTAGTTTGCACTCTCAGGCAGTGTTCTAGAAATTAGGGACACATATTTGAAAAAAAAAATCCATGTCTTCTTTTTCTTTTCCCTTTCTTTCCTTTTCTTTTTTTTTTTTTTTTTTTGATATGGCATCTCACTATGGTGCTCATATTCAAGCTTGTAGCCTCCCTAGCACTGGGATTACAGGCATGTGCATCATACTGACTAAATTCATGCCTTCTTGAAACTTATATTCCAGTGAGTGACACAGGGAAGTAAAAAATAAGCAAAATAAATAATGTAACTTTAGCTGGAGAATTATTTTATTTTTAAAAAAAGAGTAATTGCAAACGCAGGACTCTTTAGACACTTTGGTCTTGGACGGTCTCTCTGAGGAAGTCAACGTGAGTGCAGATGCCTGAAATGCAGGAGTGACGTGTACAAAGTTATGGGAGTGCAGGCTTGCACACTGGCCAGTGCTAAATGAGAACAGAATCTCCATGTTCAGATAAGCCTGACTTACAGGTTCTTGTCCAAGTTTGCTTTTGACAAGATTTTGGTGGGTCCTCCTCCTCAGCTTACTTTTCTATATAGGAGGAAGAAAATATTAGTGCACCTGTTTTAACATACATCTATAACTGTCATGTTGGCAGAAACACAGTATTTTTATTCCTACAGTGTCACTAAACTTACTAAGAAATTTAGTTTATTCATAACATTTTGAAATACTGTCAGTCAGAAAAACCTCCAAATAGTGTCTCTCTTATGGTCATCATTATCTCTCTAGAGGGCCTGTTAGAAAATGGTACACCTGCTTTTCCTGCCTATGTCTGAGCCTTCCTTCCACAGATTCTTTATCTTTATGGGAAGAAGCCTGACTAAATTCATGAGCTTTACTGTACAGCTCTCTAAATCTCATTTTGGTTGTGTTTATTCTGCTGTTTAACTGTTCATTTTTACAATTGTTTTATTAATAATAATGAGTATTCTATATCACTTTTGATTATTTTGTATCTTTAGTTATTATCAGTATGCTATTTTGACATTTTTAGTGTTCTATCTCTGTTTTTTTAATTGGGCCTAATGACTTATTCTCACAGTGCTTGGTTTAACTTTTTGTTTCATAACTTTTCTTTAGTGAAAATTATCTGTGGGAATCAAGCATAGCTCATTTGGAGGGTAGGAACCTATAGAGACGTTTAACAACAGCTCTTGCTATTCCCCTCAGATTATCATGGTAGACACCACCATCTAATTTAGTGGCATGTACTTTATTTCTACAAGTTGTATTGGTGTCTTTTTTAGGTATTTGCTTAGACGTCTGTATTTCCTCATACATTTTACTCCTTTGTTTCCTAATTATGTTACACTTATTCAAGTTAGAGCCTGTATCTGATTTCACATTCTTAAATTCAAAAGGGTCCACACTGATGCTTTTCTTCTCTTTCCTGTTCACAGAAGATTGTATCCTCAAGTGTTTTGCAATGTTGAACCGTGACTTCATGTTTGGCTGATTTTTTATGAATCCTGTGTGACCTATGTTGACAATTTGTGCCTCCAGAGTGGTTTTTAACTTGCTTTTGGCAAAAGCCTAAAGTATATTATAACACAGGACCAAGTTTAGGCTAACAATTTGACTTGTTGTTTCTAGACTTTGCAGATGGGATAAATTCATTTCCCAAACTTGGGTCAAGACAGGGTCTGGCTACAAATTCTCAGGAAAGACTTTTTTAACCTACTGGAATCTCAGGACAAAGTAGAGGATACATTCTTGATAATAGCTAGATTTTAGCTCATATATTCAGTGAGGTTGAACCTTTTCACATCAACAACTATATCCATGTCTTCTGAAGTCCCAAGATCTCATCTGTCCATGAGGTGCTACCAAAACACAAGCTGCTATGTTATTTAGACCAGTAAATGCTAGAGATTCACCAACAAAAGTGTAGAGTCATGGCCCCAGTTTTTAGTTCCATCTTGTTTTAAGCCGTGAAGATAAATTAATATGATCATCTAACCACTTAAAATGATACTGATCACAGTTAGTGAGCATTCTTATTTGTTTTCCTTGTTAATATCTAACCAATGATAATACTGGAAAAGGAGAATTCCTTTTCTATTCTTTAGAATGTAACTCTATGCCCTCTAAGGTATGGCTCTTTGGACACTACACTTCATGAACACCAACAAAGCATAGCTCTTTCAAATCAAATCTTTGCTTTCCAGACTATTGTTTTGGCCATGGACTTAAAACAAACTCTATTTGAAAACCAAAATTGTACAAGCACCTCTTTGTCTGAGTTGCATTCATCTTTAACATCAGTCCATTCTCAAATGTTCAGAAGTATGTTTTATAGCTTTCCCAGCCTTAATAGACTTTTAAATAAAACATATACACTATTGCTACTGCATGTCTTCATCATGGCAAAACTTTAGAAGAAAACAATGACTATTCTATATTTGATCAAAAACAGCTCCTGAAGCAGAAGGACATAACCTAGATACATCTTCTGGGAACCTGGGAACTGCAAGAGTCACTTTATTATCAGCCTGAATTTTTCAGCTCTAATGTAAATCTCCCAAACTCAAGAAGTTTTTATATGCTAGTATCTTTCCTTGCTTGCTAATTTATTTGGTTCCAACACATGTAAGTACCTTAATCTTTGCAGAATTGATGTTATTACATTAAATAAATAGTTGTATTGTCCATTTAGGCTTTCAAAAATTATCATTAGATGTCAAAAATTACCTTTGATAGTACCAGAACCAGAACTGAAGGCCCAGGCTCTGTTTCTCTCCAGTTCTCATCAATGATCCATTAGCACCCACTAGTCTAATCATCTCTTAAGTAAGCAACATTCCAATACAAGTGACTCGTACCAGAATGCTGACAGAAGTCCTAGTTACAATGAAGCACCTGGATGAGCTTTTTCTCCCACATTCAAATCAAGCCACTCGAATCTAAATTTTAGCTCCAGCTGACTTTTTTGCCAGCACAACAAAGCCAATGGCTACATTTTTCAATGTGTAGATTCTCTGACATATGCCTCCTAATGGTTAAGATGCTTCTCCTCAACTGGGTAAGATTTCAAAATTAATGATCATCATTTGTTAGCTTTAAAACATGGGATTAATATTACTTGTCTTTAAAGTACTTTTATTTTAGCAAATTAACTTCTCCATCTATAATGTTTTAGAGCCATCATTTTTCTGTCATTAAATGTGTAATTTCTGGTGAAGGCAAGGTTGACATGGTTGACCTATATCTCCTTTCTCTCCATGTACTGCTCAAAATGAAACTCTTCCTGCCAGGCTTGATTTTTTTTCTGTGAAAACTTTTTTCCCTCTTCAACTGTGCTGCTCCCACAGCAGCCATAGCACCTCTAGTCATGCCCTTATTCTCTCAGCCTACACATTTAGCTGAGCTATTGAATCCAGGTATAGATCTCAGCTGCGAGCAGTTTCTCTGCAGTCTTTATGAACAGAGTATATGTGACATGCAGTGTTGTTCAAGACAATACTGGGTGCATATTGCTGAAGTTGCAGAAAGAGAAGTGTAGAGAATTGAAGGAGTCAGTTTGTCACAAGGGCTCCAATGGGTCAGTTGCTCTGGAGAAAATAATTGACATTTCTAGTTTCGAGTGCCCTGTACAGTAGGTCAAACACCTACCAGCTCTGGAAGAACAGCAACCTCCCCTGTAACTCTCTCCCACCTCACCAAAACTTCATGTCCTTTCAGCATTTTCCAATCCCAGTGGCCTCATTTGCTTGCTATGAATCATTGCTTTCTTGTGGTGCTTTGGCAGGGCTGTTGTGAGGCATAAGAGAGATGATCACACTGCACACATAGGGAAAATGGGCACCTTAGCAAAGCCCGTAAGAACCTGACTCCACAGCACTCAAGGTGCCCTTCTATCTTAAATTCCTTCCAACCTCCACTTCAGGAAAGAGATAACAGATAATTCTTTCCACAGTGATAGCTAAAGATTGTATCAATAGTGGGTCCATGACCAAGGGCAACACATAACCAACTGTCTAATAGGAGTGCTGGAAGTCAACAAAAAACCAAACTCTCTCTCTACACATATTCAGAAATGAATTGTCGTGAGAACTGGCAGTGTAGGAGTTGGAACAGAGGTCCTGAAAGTACTTTCCCTTGGAGCTTTTTCAGTTTCTGAAGGACTTCCAGTTCTAGTTCCAATCCACATTAGAAAAAGATGGCCAGATAAGTGGGTGCTCATGAAAGAGGGAGGCAGACTTAGAACCCAGTTCCTCAGTCCTAAAGGAACTACAGAATGCAGTTTTGTAAAAATGGATGGAAAGTATGCGAAATCATTTTGTGAAATAACATCAGTTCCTCAATGATCAAATTATTTATACTCAGGACGAGCTCAGGCAATAAGTAAGACAGGTTCTAAAATAAGAAAATTTCATTTTATTTTGGGGGCTTTTCATTAATTCTAAAATATTAAGATTGACAAAGTGATCCTTTGCATCCAGAATATTGAGAAATATGCCACAAAAGATCTATCTAACTAAAGTAATTTCCATAAAATAAATAGTTATTTCCTTCAATTATCAAAAATATTTCCTGAATTCAAAAAAGTTTATTCCACAAGGAGATTTGCAACACCTTCAGGTGGTAGGCTGGGATTCAAGACTGAACAAAATATCAGCTTACTGCATCTACCTACATGAAGCAGGAATGTAGAATGGACATTCTCAATCATCTATCTCATTGCCAAACATTTAATGCTGGGTATATGACAACAGTGACAAGAAGAGGCTAAAGAAAACAACAACAAAAAACTTGACCAAGGAGTTGAAACCAGAAAGGTAAGAAAACCAAAAGTCGGATAGTAGATTTGGAAAATAAAATTGCAGAGCACTCAGTTAAACTTGAATTTAAGTAAACATTGTGGGAAGATATTTGGGCTAAAAGTGTTTTTGTTGCTTATTTGCTATTCAAATACAGCCTATCCCAGTGTCCTGCATTCTATCTGGCAGCCCTGTTGAGAAGCTAAATGTCTAACGCTCATATGGCCCCAGGCTTTCTACCTCAAACACGGGGAGCCTCTCATAAAGCCAGGACCCTGTCTGTATCCAGAGAGTCAAGACAGAAATTCATGTCTCTCCCACATCACTGGGTAGAAAAAATGTTATCCTGGAATTCAATTTTATATTTACAGTGTAGGAAGTAAAACTATATGCTGAGAAATTAAGATTCTAAAAGTCTAGTAATGTCCCTAATCCCAGGTTTAAAAATAATGCAAATCCTCCCAGAGGAATAGCATCCTTAACTTAGAACTGTTAGAATTTCTAAATTTTTTTTTGGTGTGACTGGGATTTGAACTCAGGGCTTCATGCTTGCAAAGCAGGCACTCTCCTCCTTCAGCCAGACTTCCAGTTCATTTTTCTGTGATTACTTTGGAGATGGGGTCTCTCAAACTATTTGCCTGGGCTGGTCTTGAACCATGATCCTCCTGGTCTCAGCCTCCCAAGTAGCTAGGAGTTACAGGTGTGAGCTACAAGTGCCTGGTTCTAAAAATTAAGTTCAGTCAAGCATCATACATGAATACACATTTTTTTTTTAAAATGAAAGAGTAAACAAACCACCATGAGTTAAAATTAGCAGTAATAACACTAGATTTAGTTTACCTAAGATTTAAAACATTGTCATCATCAGCTATAGACTATAAATGATTTCTGATAAGCCACATTAAAAATATACTATAATTTTTTAAACAGGAAATTATAAAAATGACTAAGTATTTGAAAGGCAATTTTGCAAATTAAAAAATTTATGTTTGAGATTTAAATTTTAATAAATACTAGATAAGATAATGGTAAGCTGCTCTGACCCAACAATAGGTCAATGCCTTAGAGGAGACCAAAGTTCATTTTCTTCTCACTTAATAGTCTGAGAGAATATTCAAGATCAAAACTGAGCTCTATCTACTGCATCGGGCCATGCAGGGTTACACCAACCTCTAGATCCTTATTTCATCTACGTTTTAAGGATTGGATTGTCATGGGTTCCAGGTATCTAGAGGGGAAAAGGAAGGCTGGAGGAGGCAGAGTTAGGCTTTCCATTTCATCCTAGAAGTGACATGCATATTTCCTATTCACATCCCATTGGTAAGAACTTAGACCTAAGTGTGTCCCCTTGGCAATTCCTAACAAGCGTCCCCAACCTCCCCTACCTCAGCAAACACTGACCTGCTTTCTGTCACCATAGATTACCTGGAATTGCCTAGATCTTTATGGTAAATGCTCTTTTCTTTCTTAGTCTGGCTTCTTTCATTCAGCAAACTTATGATGAGACTCATCCACAATTTTTGCCTATATTAACAGCTTCTTCATTGCTGTTGAATAACATTTCATTATATGCACGATCCAGAAATTCTTACCCACTTACCTATTGATGGATGTTTGCATTATTTCTTCCTTTTTACTAGTTGAGACAAAAATAACCCTGGTGTACACACTTTTATGTGGACCTGTGCTTTCATTTCTTGGGGTTAAATGGCTGGATCATGTGTGTGGCATTAGGAGCAATACCAATTTGCATTCTTAATTTCTCAGCTTACAGTTTTCCCACAACACTAAAAATATAACTTTCACATATTCTCATGGGAAGACTTATTAGGATAACATTATTTTCTGCTCAGTAGTGTTTGAAAGATTATTAAAGCAATCTTGTATGTTTGAAATAAAATGTACTCAGATATAATATATAATTTTTCCATATTCTTAGAATAATTTGCTGTAACTTTCTTTGGAATTTTTGGGGCTTATGCTCAGGACGAATACTGACGTGAGGTCGTCTTTACTTGTAAAGTCTTTTATTCTGGTGTAGACATGAGAGGAAAGTTAGCTTTATGGAATGAGTTGGAAAATAATACATTTAATTAATTTTTTTCTGCAAGTATTTCTGTAGGGGGTATTTTGAGGGGGGTGATTGGATCATAGTTTAATTCTATTGTAGAAAGACAGATGCTTTGTATAATTTTAATCCTTTTAAATTTATTCAGATTTCTTTCAGGACCAGAATGTTCCCCATAATGAGAAAGGTTTCATGTGCATTTTAAAAGAAAACGTATTCTGCTGTCTTGGAGTTGAGGATTTTATAAACGTTAATTTAGGAAAAGTTTTTTATGATGTCATTGAAGTCTTTTATATGCTTACTGATTTCCTGTTTCTGTGTTCTATTAATCATCTAGAGATGAGTGTTAGAAGTCCAAATATAATTTTGGATTTCCTAAATAAGACACAAAAATAATGTTAACCACAGAGGAAAGGACAATAAATTATATTGTATTATATTATAATTATGAATGTCTGCTCATTAAAAGAGTTAAGAAAATGGAGATGGTAATGCAACTGACAAAGGATTTATATCTACAACACATAATTTTTAAAAAGCAATAGAAAACAAAAGCAAACAAGAAAATAGGAAAATACTTAAGAGAGTGACCTGAGAGAGTGAGGTGACATGAGAGAGTGAGATGGCAGACCAGGTGGTCCCAGCCTGCATTTCTACACGCACACATGCACACATGCACACACACACACAAATAATAATAATAATAATAATAGTGCTTTAACAACTCCCATGGATGAAAAGGGAAGGTAGAGCTGGAAGATGTACTGGACTCCACCGCCCAGGATCCAAGCAGCAAAGGCTTTCATGTTGGTGCTGCATCTTTTGCTTCTAAGGAGCCTCTCAGTCTTTGTCAATGCAGACTCCATCAGTGGAGCTACTCAGAGCCAAAGCCTCTCCACAGCCTGGAGACAGAGATGAGCTCAGGATACATTCAAGACAGCCAGTATATGTGCTATGCGATCTCCAAAAAGAGGTCTGTAAGGAGACAATTACAATTAAATTATCAAAATTCAAAAATAAAGTGGGCTGGGGGTGTAACTCAAGTGATAAAGTGCCTCTTAGCAAGCAAGAGGCCCTGAGTTCAGTCCCCAGTACTGGAGAGAGAGAGAGAGAGAGAGAGAATTTTGAGATCAGCAAGAGAAAAGTGACCATCACATACAAGAGAAGAGAACACCTAAAAGATTGCCAGTGGCTTTCTCAACAGAAATCTTGGGGGCCAATAAAGAATTCAAAGTACTGAAAGAAAAAAGCTACCTGTCATTTACATTGCACTGATGTGGTGGCTTACCCTGCAATCCCAGCTATTCAGTGGGAAGAGATGGTGGGGATCATGGTCCAAGAACAGCTGGGGCAGAAAGTTAAGTGAGACCCTCACCTCAACAAATAACCCAGGCATGGCGGCAAATAACCCAGGCATGTACATGGTAGCATAGGTAAGAGGAAGGCCAGCCTTGGGCAAAAATACAAAAAATAACTAAGGCAAAAATGGGATGGGAACATGGCTCAAATGGTAGTGCATTTGTCTAGCAAGCATAAAGTACTAAGTTCAAACCCCAGTACCACCAGAGGGGGAAAAATGAGCACTACACTTGGGAAAGCTATTATTTATAATGAAGAGAAGATACAGTTTTTTTTTCTAAACAAACAAATACATATGAAAGTACCTAAAATTGAAATGAAAATCTGCTAAATAGCAGCATGAAAGAATATGAAAACATAAATCTTCCTTGTGACAGTAAATATACAAATACAGAGTAATGTAACAGTGCTATATTTATGTAATAGTGTTACATAAATTACTTTTAATACTAATAGAAAAGTTAAAAACAAAAATGTTAAGATTAACTGTAACATAAAAATTGTTAATGGATAAACAATAGGAACTCTGAGTTTATGGGAGTGAAAGCATCCAGAATAAAGTCATGTTGTTATCAGCTCAAAATAGGTGATTATAACAGCATATTGTATGTAAGGCTTATAATAACTACAGTGAAAACTCTAAAAATATACAAAAGCAAGAGAACACAGAATCAAAACACATCACTAAAAAATGTGTGGGGGGGAAACTAGTTGGGGAGAGGGTGACTGAAGGAGATTAAGGTGAGAGTATATGGCTGATGACTTCATATACCTATATGAAATAGAACAAAGAAACTTCTTAGAATTGCTTTAAGTGGGGCGGGGAGGGGGTTGAGGGAGAGAGATAATGGGGTTGATGTAAATAATGTACAGTATAAGCCTAATGAGAATTGTCATAATGAATTCCCCCATAAAATTAATATATTTAATAAAAATTATTTTAAAATCAAATAACAAAGAAAGACAGCATGAGAGGAAGAGGGGAACCAAACAACTTAACCCTGAAGAAAGCAATGAGCAAAATGGCCAAAGTACTTCCTCGTCTTTAGCAATTACTTTAAATGGAGATGGACTAAATGCCATAATCAAAACAGACAGTAAAGCCAGTTTCAATGGCTCATGCCTGTAATCCCAGCTACTAAGGAGGCAGACATCAGGAGAATCATGGTTCAAGGTCAGTCCAGGCAAAAAGTTAGCAAGACCCCCATCTCAACAAATAAGACATGCATGGCGGTTCACATCTGTAATCCCAGCTATGCAGGAGAACATAGGTAGCAGGATTGTGGTCCAAGTCCAGCCCTGGTAAAAATGTGAGCCCCTATATGAAAAATAACTAAAGCATAAAAGGCGTGAAGAGCATGCCTCAAGTAATAGAACACCTGCTTAACAAGTGTGAGGCCCTGAGTTCAAAGCCCAGTACTGCCAAAAAAAGCAAGAAAGAAAGCATGGAAGGAAGGGAGGAAGGGAGGATGGAAGGAAAGAAGGAAGAAAGGAAGAAAGGAAGGAAGGAAGGAAGAAGAAAAACAGTAGCTAAATGGATTTTTAAAAAAGATTCAGGAGCACACTGTCTACAAGAAACTCACTTTACATAAGAAAACAGACTGAAAATGAGTATATGCAAAGACATCCCATGCAAATAGTAACCACAAATACAAAGCAGAGGTGACTATACTTTTATTAGAAAAGAACAAACCTTAAGTCTAAGACTGTCAACAGAGTCAGAGAGGGTCACTGTATAATGATAAACTGACCCACTCAACAGGAAGATATAACAATTGTAGATGAAATGATATGCATCCAACCATGTGAGCACCTAAATCTATAAAGCAAATGCTGACAGATTTAGAGGGAAGATTTGATGGAAATACAAAAATGGTAGAAAACTTCAGCACTCCACTTTCAATAATGGAAAGAACCTCTAGGCAGAAAAATCAGTAAAGAAATCACTGACTTGAACAATGCAAAGTTCCAAATAGACTTATTGGATATGTACAGAAGATGAGAAACTTCCACACAACAGTGGAGAACATATATTCCTTTTTTTTTTTTTTTTTGCAGTACTGGGGTTTGAACTCAGGGCGTCATGCTTGCTAGGCAGGTCCTCTACCTCTTGCGTCACCACATCAGCCCAGAGAACATGTATTATTAAGCACACATGAACATTTTCCATTCTAGATAACATCTTGAGTCACAAAATAAATCCTAACAAATTTAAGAAGATTCAAATCATACCATGTACCTTTTCTGGCCATGAAAGAATGAAACTATAAGTAAATAACTGTTATAAAATTATAAAAATTTACAAATGTATGTGAACTAAACAGCACATTCTTGAACAACCATCATATCAAATAGGTAGTCAAAGGAGAATTTTAAAATATCACAAGGCAGATAAAAAAGAAAACACATCACAATAAAACCCACTGTATAACTACCATAAAGTAACAAAAATGTTCTTTAAAAAAAAGAAAAGAAAGGTAAGTAAAACAGAAGGTGGGTACCAGTTAGATGGAGGATGACATAAGAAAAAGGTGAAGGGAGACAAATTTAGTAGAAGTATTTTGTATTCATGGATGAAAATAGAACAATGAAACCTGCTGAAATTGTTCTAAGAAAGGTGAAGGGAGGATAAAGGAAAAAGATGGAGGAGTGACTCTAACTTAAGATATATTGTAAACACTTATGTAAATGTCACAATGTATACCCCTGTACAACTATTATATGCTAATAATAAAAACATAAAGGAAAACACAACATACCAAAACTTACAGGATGCAAGAAAAACAGGCCTAACAAAGTTTATAGCAATATGCTCTTCATTAACAAAGAAGAAATATCTGAAATATAAACATCTTAACATTAGACCTCAAGGAAGTAGGAAAATAAAAATAAACCAAGCTCAAAGCTAGCAAAAAGTAAAGGTTAAAGCAGAAATAAATGAAATAGAGAGCAGAAAAGCATTAGAAATAATGAGCAAAAGTAAAAGTTGGTTTGTAGAAAAGAAAGATCATATAGGCAAGCCTGAGCTAAACTAAGAGAAAAAGAGAGAAGACTCAAAAAATAAAATCTGAAATGAAAGAGGATGTTCCAACAGGTGTTTCAGAAATAAAAAGACAGTAAAGGACTTGTGTGAACATTTACATACCAACAAACTGGATTACATATGGATAAATTCCTGGAAACCACAGCCTACCAAGACAGAATTAAGGAGAAATAGAAAGCCCTGTGCTATCCAATAATAAATAAAGAGATTAAATAAAAATTAAAAACATCTCAACAAAGAAAAATTAGGAAACCAGGGTAAATTCCAACAAACATTCAAAGAGAAATTACAACCAATCCTTCTTAAACTCTCCCCAGAATTAGAAGAGAAAATATCTAACTCACTATATGAGACCAGCCTATATAACCCTAACACCAAAGCCAGTTAAAGATAACACAAGAAAACTATAGACGGATATTCCCAATAAACACAGATGCAAAAATCACAATAAAATACTAGCAAGCTAGTGTAACAGGCACATTGAAAGGATCACACATGAGGAAGTGGGGTTTTTCTCTGGGATACAAGAATGGTTCAACATATCTAAATCAATAAACAATCCACCTCATTAACACAATAACAAATAAAACAACATGATAATCTCAATAGATAAGGAAAATCATTTGATAAAATGTAATATCCAGAGCTTGGGGAAGGGTAGACAACCTGCCTAACAAGTGCACAAGGTCCTGTGTTCAAACTCCAATACTGAAAAAAAAAATCAGTATTCATTCATGATAAAAGCTGCCAAAAACTAGCATAGAAAGAATAAACTTACCCTACCATAATATAGACCACATATGAAGATCACACTGCTAACATCCCAATTAATAGGGGAAACCTAAAAGTTTTTCCTCCAAGATCTAGTATAAGGCAAGGATGCCCACTCTCACCACTTGTAATCAACATAGGACTAGAAGTCCTAGCCAGAGCAATTAGACACCTGTTTGCAGGTGACATTATCATATAAATAGGAAACCCTAAAAACTCAACAAAAATCTTGTTGTTATAACTAATAAATTCAGCAAAGTTGCAGGGTAAAAAATCAATATTACAAAAACTAGTGGTGTTTCCATAAACTAACAATGAACTATCTGAAAAAGACATTGCAAAAACAATTCCATTTACAATAGGAACAAAAAGAACAAAATACTTAGGAGTAAACTTGACCAGAGAAGTAAAAGACTTCTTTGGTACATATAATAAAAAATTGTTGATGGAATTTAAAGACAACCCACAGAAATGGAAAGGCATCCAAATTTGTGGATTGGAAGAATTGATATTGTTAAAATGTTCATACTTCCCAACTGATTCACAAACCAATGCATTGATTTATGGGATCTATAAAAATCCCAATGTCATTGTTCATAAAAATAGAAAAAAATCCCTAAAGTTTATATGTAACACAAAAGATCCAAATAGCCAAATCAATATTGAGAAAGAACAAAACTGGAGGCATCGAACTTCCTAACAAATATACAGCAATAAAATACCATGGTCTTGGCATAAAAACAGACATAAAGATCAATGAAACATAATAGAGGGCCCAAAAATAATCCATACTTTTACAGTCAACAGTCTCTTCCATAAATGGTGTTGGGAAAACTGGATATCCACACACAAAGGAATGAAATTAACACTATCTTATACCATATACAAAAACATCAACTGAAAATGAATTAAAATGTAAGGCATGAAACATTAAAAATACAAGAAAAAATAGGGACATGTTGTCTTGACATTGACCTGGCAATGACTTTTCAATATAACACCAAATGCACAGATAACAGAGGAAAAAATGGACAAATGGGATTATATCAAACTGAGAAGTTTGTGCACAGCAAACAATAAGTGGAGAGAAAAGCTCACCTTCAGAATGGGAAAAGATATTTATAAACTACAAGTAGTGGTTTGTGGCCCCCAAGGGGCCATTGTGATTAGAGTCTTGTCTTTAGGGTGGAGCTACAGGGAAGCATGGAACTATAGGGGGCTAGTGGAAGGTCCTTAGGTCACTAATGCAAGGAGTGCTTCATGTACAACCCCTTGGTAGTTCCCACACTACTACTTGAGCTCTTGTCAGAGGACTGCTAGAAAAGGAGCAAGTCTAGCCCTGCCCACCCATCTTCTTTTTCCCTCTTTACTCCTGATTCAAGATATATAATTGTTTGTTTCTACATGCACTCACACCACTGCTACTCACCATGGTGTGACATTGCCAAGAACGGAACAATGCAGCACCATGCTCTTGACCATCCAAAACTGTGAGATGACCAACAAAACATGTATTAGATAAGAGACTAATTACTATCCAGAATATCCCAGGGAACACAAACAACTCCAAATCAATGAAACCAAATTATTCAATTTAAAAATGGGCAAAGGACCTGAAGGGGCATTTCTCAAAAGAAAACAAGCAAGTGCTGAACAGGTGTACAAGGTGCTCAGCATCATTGGTCATCAGGGAGATGAAATCAAAACCACAATGACATATCACCTCACACTTGTTAGTACAGCCATTTCAAACAGACAGAAGAAATGTTGGCAAGGACGTGGAGGAAATCAGATAGTGGAACACTGTGGTAGGAATGTAAAATTGGTACAGCCATTATGGAAAAACAGTATAAAGATTCCTCAAAATGTTAACAACAGCAATCCCACAACTGGGTATATATCCAAAGGAAATGGAATTCATATGTCAAAGAGACACCTGCACTCTTGTGTTCATTGCTGCATTGTTCACAGTAACTAAGATATGGACACATCTTAAATGTCCATCAGTAGATGGACAAAGAAAAATGGGCAATTGTGTGTGTGCACATGTGTGACATATTATCTGGCCTTGAAAAAGGAAATTCTGCCATTGTGACAACATGGATAAGCCTGGAGGACATTACGTGAAGTGAAATAAAGCAGGCAGAAAGACATACTCTCACTTGCATGTGGGCTAACATAGCTAAATGTAGAAGGGAGTGGAATGGGCTTGCCAGGGGCTGGGTTGAGAGGTAAATAGGATGATATTGGTCACAGGTACAGAGTTTGAGTTAGCAAAATGAATGAGTTGGAGAGCTAATGTACAGTGTTGTGCTTGCAATAACAATTCTTTCACATGCTTGAAATTCACTAAGTGTTTTTCCAACACACACACACTCACACACGAAGAAAATGATAACCATACAAGGTGATGAATATGTTAATTACCTTGGCTTGGTGATGATTTTACAACTTATTCATACAACAAAACATCAAGCTGCATACCTTAAATATATATATTTGTTATTTGTCAATTATACTTCAATAAAGCTGTTTTTTAAAAAAATCTCAACATGTACTCATCACTAATAATTCCACCCCTGCCACCAGAGAAATAAAATCGATGTTCACACAAAACCTATACACAATTCTTCATAGAAGCTTTATTTATAATAGTTCAAAATTAGAAAAATCTAAAATGTCCTATAATAAATACGAAAGTTTCAATAAAGTGATACATATATACCATGGAATATTGCTCAGCAATAAAATGGAGCAAAATATTATTGTTTGTAAAAACAAAAAGGCTTAATCAGAAATCAGATACTTTTAAAAAGTGAGTATTTGAATGACCAAAATATAAAGATGCAAAAATCTCATCAGAAAAATGGAAAACAATGCTATCACATATCCACAAGTCTAAAATTTACAGGAAATTGGATCATCTAGTGAGATGTCATGGAAACCTGGACTAAACTGGGGAGGAGGGGCTTGGAATCCATGGATGGTCAGGAGACAGACGTTGTATGATTGGCACTATGCTAGTGTGATGAGTAAGAGAGCAAGTGGGGTCAAATTCCCTAGCCAAGCATCGTAGCTTTCACACAGAGTTTGAGAGGAGGAAGGTGCCCCACAGGAGGAAGGTAAGCATCTGGGCATCTTGGGGATCCAAGAGAAATATGGTATCATTTCACTAAAAAGTATTTATCCATTACAATCAAAATGTTCCTTAGCAGCTTCCCATGAAATTACAGTGCCTTAAAATACCAGGCTTTGAGGCAACAGAGAAAATATTTACTGCAGATATTTTCATACAGACAGACCATTTGATGTATCTGTCTTGATATATTTATTTCACCTGTGTATCATCACCTACAACAAGCCATTGACTATTCCATCACTTTTATCCACCTTAAACTCCTTTCTTGGAGATGTAGCTACCAATTGTGGCTGCTGCACTTACGTTGCATGTGGACTCTACTTCCAAGACTGATTAGTGCTCTCCTGCAGAGTGCTCTTAAAATCAAAACCAGGCAGCAGAAGAGCCTGGACTGCTAAGTCAAGAAGAAAAGTCAATTTTGGGGTGAAAAGGAGCCCTAAGTTAGCACCTATTTTCTCTGTACTGAGAGTGACAATCTCAGTGAAGAGGAATATTGGTTAAAAGAAAATATGGCCTTTAGAAGTTTGGAGTTGAATGACACCTCAGAAGTTAAAGTAAGCTTCTCCTTGGTCAATTTAAGAAATGGCGTCTCGGGCGAGGGGAAGAATCTACAAGGATCACAAAGCAAGAGGCCAAAACTGATTGCAAATCTAGACCTTAAAATGAACCACTTGTCAACTATGCTGAAGAGAAGACTTAAGAGAAAATTTTACTGGACACATTAGTAAAACAATTTCCAATATCTTTCAGTACAACTACATTTTATATTGAGTTCTACTTTGCAAAGAGGGATAGGAGGAGTCTCCACATATCAAAAATCCTAAAATTTTGAAGGGTCAGAGTTCCCCAAGACTCTTCCTGGTGGTACTAGGGATTGAACTCAGGGCCTGGTGCTTGCTGGACAAGTCGAGTGCTCCACCACTTGAGCCACACCCCAGTCCTTTTGCTTTATAGACGTTTGTTTTTTCAGATAAGGTCATGCTTTTGGCCTGGCTGGTCTTGTACCATGATGCTCCTATATCCACTGAGAAGCTAGGATTACAGATGTGTGCCACCATCCCAGCCTTGGCTAGAACTTTTTAAGCCAGTTGGTTTTTTCATTTGCATTTTATCTCAGGGCCCATAGCTACTTACATGTCTTCATATTTCTGCTTGAGGCCTGGTACACTGTCAGGAATATCTGTGTGAACTGCATTCATGCTTTCTGAAGGAAGAAGTATAGACTAAATATTTTTTCAGTTTTACTGGACTTAGGATTTGTGTTAATATTTGACTGCGAGTTTCCCTCAAACTGAGAATGTCTTTTATTTTGGCCCCAACTTAGTATGACTGATTCTCCAAAACCAGAAATAGAGTAGCAGTCTGTCCTGGGAGTCAGTCACACTGGGTTGCTGTTTTAGGATCACTGTCAACCCACTCTCAAGTCAGGGTCTAGATTGAAGGTGGATTTCCCCAGAGGCCACCTGCATGGTGTCCTCTCAAAGACTCAATGAATTTGGAATTCTTAATACTAAATATTTTCTGTGTTTTTCTGAGCTTCATGTGTAATGTGGTTTCCAGCCTAAAATCTATGCAAATAGAAATCTGAGTGAATGAAAATCCGAGAATAGGAATTCTCAGGGCAACCTTTTTTTCCCTCCTATTTTTTCAACTCAGTTCAAAGCAGTAACTATAAGTCCTGTCATCTTCCTCTCCTGGACACAATTTCATCCTGTTCACTTCTAAAGTCCTCAATTTGTGGTAAGGTCTTTCTATCCTTTCTCTCTATATATGTTAACCTTTCACAATAAGGCTATATATAATGTGTTAGTCAGTTTTCCATTATGAAATGGAAGTGATATAGTACAACACCCAAGGCTTGGTATATTATAAAGAATAAAGGTTTGTTTAGTTCACAATTCCAGACATTAGAGGATATGTCACCGCATCAGTTTGGCTCTGGTGAAGACCTCTGGTCACATCACAGCATAGCGGGTAGCATCATGGCAGTTGCTCTTAGAAGTGAGAGTTCACAAAACCAGACAGGAAGCCAGGGAGCAGGGAGGGACCCTTTTATAATGCCTCCCTCCTGTAAAAACTATCTCAGGGTCCCACAAGAACTACCTTAATCTTTTCAGAGGGCAGAGCTCCCAGTGACCTAAGGAGCTCCCACTAAACCCAACCTCCTAAGGGTCCCTCTGCTTCCACACTGAGGACAAAGCTTCCAATGTATGAACACTTGAGGAACACACTCAAACTGTGTGCAAACCACAGTGGTCATGGATACCAGCGGGCTCCAGTGCTAGTGTATGCCTCTAGGATCCCCTTACTTTCTTTCAATTTATCTGTACATTAAAATTATATTTTATTCCAGCACTTTTTGTTTATGCTACACTGGGAAGGATTTTTATGAACGTCTAGTTCAATAAATTGCTTGATAAAGAAAAATTTTATTTTTGACAACCAGACACATATATACAACTAACAGCTATTTGCTACTTGTCAGTTGTTTTCAGATAATATGATAGATGTAAATCAACTTCTTTATACTCTTTAAAGGCCACCATGATTCCCAGATGTTCTATGCCTGAACAGATTTTAGAACCACTGGTATATTAAAACTATAAAAGCAACAGTAACAGTATTGCCAGCAGGGCTAGTCCTTTACTTAGAATGCTCATATATTTTTGTTGTCTAACACTCGTAAGAGTTGAAAGAATTAAGAATATGTGACTTTAAAATGGCTACTCTAGTATAGTAGAATACTATACTATACTCTAGTATAGTAGCAAGTGTAAGGCCCTGAGTTTAACTTCCATTACTGCCAAGAAAAAAAACCCCAAATAAAAGCAGGTATTGAAATTCCCGTATGACTTCTCTATACCAGAATGAAAGCAGCATTCTTATCATCAAGGAAATTGAAGATGAGGGAAATGACACAAACAAACCTTGTTACACTAATGCTTATCTTCCTAGTCACTTCTCTACCCAAGTCTAATCCTAGCCCAAACCCCTTCACTCTACCATGGTTTACAACTTACCATTCTTTTTCCAGTTCAGTAGTGATGGTCTCTAAACAACTTGAGGCCTCATTTCCTTAGGAGGGCTTCTATGTCATGTGAAATCTACATTATATAAATTTGTATGTTTTCATCTTGTTAATCTATCTTATGTCAATTTACTTCTTGGGTCCACTCAGGATGGAGATGGAATTTTGTCTCACTTATTGTGACGCCTAGCAAAAAGGGTCACATAAATATGCAAAGGGAGGCGGGATCAGACACAGTACAATGGGTAGCCACCCTATTTAAAGCATAACATTTAGAGCACTGCAATGGGCTGAATATTTGCGCCTCTCATGGATTCATATGTGGATTCATAATTATTAGGTGGTGGACCCTTTGGGAAGCAATTAAGGATTGCTTCATGAGGGTGGATTCCTCATGAATGGAATTAGTACCTTTACAAAGAACGCTGCGAGAGCTCAGCCAGCTCTTTTTCTGTGAATACAATGGGAAAATAGAGGTTTGTAACCAAGAAGAGAGCCCTCACCAGACCGAATCATGCTGGCTTCCTGATCTGAGACTTTATTCTCCGTAACTGTGAGAAATAAATCTCTGCTGTTTATAAGCCAATGGGTCTGTTGCACTTTACTCAGCGGCCCGCACTGAGGGAGGCAGGAGCCCACCACATTTCTGTTCTGTGATATCAAAGGTGAATTCAGGGAAGAAACTAATATTGTAAATATGATATGAGTTATTTCTCTTGATCAATACTTAGGAAGATACAAATAATATTTCCCAAGTTTGTTTTACTATTGACATATAATCTTAGACCAATAAATACTATAATGATACTTCTCAATACTTTTATTAACTCCAATTGAAAATCCTTCAGAATTTTGCATTTTACAAAAATTTAATTAAATTAAAATTACTCCATAAAGGATACCAATTGGGTATAATGAGAAGGGTAGAGAATCTAGCCCTCCCAATATTAAAATTAAGTAAGTAGCAGTGGTAATTACAAATTTAGAAATGGGAAAAAACATTGAATAATTGATGAAAAAGAATAAAGAGCCCCAAATCAAACACAAATATATATATGCTAATTAGTAAGTGCTACATGTGACATTTTATGTGAGTAGAATAAGAGATCATTCATTTTCCCAGAATCAAATTCTGCTATTAGCCACTATTTCACTTCTTATACTAAAATAAATCCTAAAGAAACTAAAAAAAGCAAATTGAAAAATTATAACACAAATTCCAGAAAAATTAATTGGTAAGATACTGGAATTTGTAACACTTTTCTAAGAATGATACAAAATTCAAGTGGAATGGAGAAAAATTGAAAACTATAATGATGAAAGAATGAAAAGTGTATGAATGGCAGTATACTACAAATGGTAATAAAACTACAAAGTGGAAATATAATGACAAATGATAAATGTTTAAATATGTGAGAATAAAGACCAGGTTTTGAACACATAAAGATTTCTTGCACACTTAATACTGCCCATGCAGGGAAGCTTTGTGGGTTTTACTCTCTAACAAACAACTGTAAAACTTGATAAAGCACATAGCACACTGCTTTCTGAAATTAGTGAGAAGAGAGCACAGGGAGATGAGAGAAGGACACATAAAGTGAGCCCCACACTTACCATGACTTTCTCCCCAGATTGTTCTCTAAACACAAGGAAGTAGAGCACAAGAAAAGAGCAGTAGCACCCCTGGGAGTGTCAGAGTTTTGAACAGTAAGGTAACTGGGGTTGGGGGGTGTGGCAAGATATTCACTAGGAAGGGATGGTAGAGAGGAATCCCCCCAAAATATATGTGAAGTTTCTCTTGGGTACAACCAACTCCTAAGTATCATGAGGTGAAACTAACATCCCTAGTAGAAAAGGTGATTATGAATTAAGTGTTTAGTAGTGGTAAAAGCATAATATTAGGAAAAGTTTATATTTTTATCCCATCTAGAATAGAAAGGCATTAGTGAACACTCAAGAGATTTAGCCACAACGTTGTAAAAGTCATACGTAGGGGTAATAGTAAAGACCATGCCTTACAATGAGGTAAATTGGAACTACACCATCCCTCAAGCAACTCAAAACATACGATCAAAGTGATCCATCAATAATTTAATTGCCCATAAAAATAAAACTCAACATTCTTTGGAAGATGATAACAGTGAAGAGTCTCTATAATATACTATTCATAATATCCAGCATAGGAAATAAAAACTAATATATGAATAAATAGAAATTCAGGAGACAAAATAATCAATAGAAATAGATCCAGAAATAACACACATACTGAGCTTTTGGAAAAATAGAATGTTAAAATAATTACAATTAGCATATTAAAGGACACAGAGGAAATACAGACAAAGCAGGGGAAATGTCAAGCATTTCAAGAGACAATTAAAACTTATAAAATGAGTCAAATGGACAAAGACTCATTAGAAAAGTTTAACTACAGACTCTTCATAACAAAGTACACAACTACTAACTTCAAGGACAGACCAAAAAAAAAATAAGAATAACTACTCTCTTGCTGCTACCACTGCCTCCAGCAGATGCCTGTGCCTCAGACTGGCACGCAAAACTTTTAGGTCTTTGCCAGGAATATGACAAAGAAGCAACTCACAGTACAGAAACTAAAAGGAAACAGACCAGTTGTACTGACACCAGGCTCTCATCCTCAGTCTCAGCTCTAAGTCCTGTTTCAATGCATTCTTTAATTTTGAGGATATGCAAGAGATAACCGAGCAATACTATGTCTGTCATGATGATGGCCCAGGTCAGCAAGAAGGTTGCACCCTCTTACCCATTTGGGAACCAGTACTCCCATGACAGATGAGCTAACTGAGACACTACCTACTTTCTTACCTACTTACATCTGCAAAAGCCCCATTGGGATTGGAGTTGGAATTGGAGGTTACATTCTAAGCAGATTTTCACTCGGTCATGTGGGAGGCTTTGTGCCCATCAACACTGCCCTTACACTAAAGGCTGGACTGACTGGGCAGCTTTCTAATTTTCAGGCTTGACAACCAATATTGTGAACATTATTTTGGCGCATCACTTTGGGAGGAATAATTTAGATGGTTCTCAATTAAGTTCCCTAGGAGAGGCTGCAGTGCTCTTCAGTTTCATAAGTAGCTGAAAGTCAACCTACACCTGATTCAAAACTATGGGCTGCTTATTGCCCAAAATATTAGCCAAGGAAACCTATATTAATAGTTCTTCCTATAATGGACGCAGAGACCTAGAAATTGAAAGACCCATACTGGGCAAAAGTACTAACAGGTTAATTGTGTTTGCAGGTTTAGTAACAGGTTTAAAGAGTTTTACTTTACTGGTGAGAGGGAACAACTTACTTGCAATTGAGGCTGTGGTTTGAATGCAGTTCTTATCCGAACCCTAAAAATGTGACTTTGCTAAACTTCCCAGGTAGTTCTGCCTGGGAAGGTCACTGAGGCTTTCAAGTACTTTTTTGAAGTGAATGGGCTGTAGACCACCTACCAGTGTTACCCAGCCCATTCAATCACAAACCCACTCAACCTAAAGTAACATTAGCCTGGAGAAAGATCTTTCAGCTGGTCTGTCACCAGCAATCAGTCATATGGAACTCAAGAAATCTTATGAGTTCCCTGCTGTCCTAAAAAGACACTAGACCATGGAGGGGTCCTGATAAGCTGATGTTCTTCCCTTGGAATATGAAAGTTCATCCTACTCAAATTAGCATTCTATGATATTACATTTCAGGCTGGCGGAGTGACTCTGCCTAGCAAGTGTAAGCAATGAGTTCAAACTCCAGCATGACAAAAACAAACAAACAAAAAACAAAACATAATATAACATTTCATCTGATAAATTGGCCTCTACCTTTAACTCAGGCATGGCGTGAACCTTTCCCTAGTAGCCTGGATTTTATTATTCTCCCTACCCACCCAATCACTATAACATTCCTACATCTTTAGCTGATCTGGGCTCCATACCTTCTCTTGCTAACTTTTCTTTTTTTTAAATTTATTCTTATGTGCATACATTGTTTGGGCTATTTCTCCCCCATGCCCCCAACTCCCTCTGCCACTCCCTCCCTCTCCCCCTCACTCCCCTCTTCCAGGCAGAACCTGTTCTGCCCTCTTCTCCAATTTTGTTGAAGAGAAGACATAGCAATAATAAGAAAGACACAGAGGTTTTGCTAGTTTGAGATAAGGATAGCTATACAGAGAGATTCCTAGCATTGCTTCCATGTACAAGTGTGTTACAACCCAAATTCATTCATCTCTATCTGGCCTCTTCACTACTTTCGGATCACCTTCCCATAGTGACCTTTGTTGTTTTAAGGTTACTATATTAACTCCTCTACAGTGACACATCCAACACTTTCAGGTTTTGGGTTTCCTACCTTTCTCTATTCCTCATGTATGTGCTCTCCCCTTAGCATGTGACCCATGTCCAGTAATATTGCTGCATCTGTTTTAAGTCTAAAGTCTGCATATGAGGGAGAATACATGATTTTTGGCTTTCTGTGCCTGGCTGACCTTGCTCAGAATGATGCTCTCCAGTTCCATCCATTTACCTGCAAATGATAAGATTTCATTCTTCTTCATGGCTGAGTAAAACTCCATTGTGTACAAGTACCACATTTTCTTGATCCATTCATCAATAGTGGGGCATCTTGGTTGTTTCCATAACATAGCTATTGTGAAAAGCACTGCAATAAACATGGGTGTGCAGGTGCCTCTGTAGTAACTTGAGTCACATTCCTTTGGTTATATCCCAGGAGTGGGATTGCTGGATCATATGGCAGATCTATGCTTAATTTTTTAAGAAGCCTCCATATTGTTTTCCAGAATGATTTTACTAGCTTGCATTCCCACCAGCAGTGTATGAGGGTCTCTTTTCCCCAAAAATCATTGCCAACATTTGTTGTTAGTGGTGTTTTTGATGATAGCTATTCTAACAGGAGTGAAGTGGAATCTTAGTGTAGTTTTGATTTACATTTCCTTTATGGCCAGAAATGGTGGGCATTTTTTCATGTGTTTTTTTGGGGGGTTTTTGGCCATTTTGATTTCTTCTTTTGAAAAAGTTCTGCTTAGTTCAGTTGCCCATTTCTTTATTGATTCATTGATTTTGGGAGAATTTAGTTTTTTGAGCTCCCTGTATATTCTGGTTATCAATACTTTGTCTGATGTATAGCTAGTAAATATTTTCTCCCACTCTGTGGGTGGTCTCTTCAGTTTAGAGACCATTTTTTTTGTTGTGCAGAAGCTTTTTAATTTCATGTAATCCCATTTGTCCATCCTTTCTCCAGTTGCTGAGCTGCTGGAGTTCTATTGAGGAAGTCCTTGCCTATACCTATTGCTTCCACAGTATTCCTTGGTTTTTTTTTTTTTACTAGCTTCAGAGTTTCAGGTCTGATACTAAGGTCCTTGATTCGTTTTGAGTTGATAATAGTACAGGGTGATAAACATGGATCTAGTTTCAGTTTTCTGCAGGCAGATAACCAGTTTTCCAGCAACATTTGTTGAAGAGGCTGTCTATTTTCCATCTGATGTTTTTGGCGCCTTTGTCAAAAATGAAGTGGATTAATATCTGGTCCTCTATTCTGTTCCACTGGTCTTCATATCTGTTTTTATGCCAGTACCATCCTGTTTTTATTGCTGTTGCTTTGTAATATAGTTTGAAGTCAGGTATTGTGATATCTCCATCTTGCTAGCTTTTCCTTGTGCTCTTCGACCTATGTATTAGATAAGATACTTTGATTCTCACTACATGTGTGTGAGCACACATCTGTGTTTGTCATCATTCTGTGATTTTAAGTATGCTTTCTTATATCACTATGCAAAAAAAAAAAAAAAGGAAATTTTCCTGCAATATTAGTGGAATTTTTAAGGGAAATGTGCAGAATATATTTCTAGGTTAGATAGGCCATACCTTGATTGTTCTTTAGCTCCAAATTGGTCAACAAGATCTGCAGAATGATTTCAGGTCACAGTAGTTCTGAGCACTGTGACCTGATTGTAAAATCAGGTGATTGTAAAAAATACTAAAAGGGTGACTGCTATATAGAGAAGTATGCAGTGTAGTCAGCCACCTCCTTCTGTCCAAATGAACTCACATGTACTATTTCATAAACAAAAGGGAGGGATATAACTTGCAAGAAGTCCATTAATGGTGAGGTTCTGAGACAACATGGACTTTTCTCCAAGGAGTGAGTATGACTTTTTTACCGAACTCTCTTAGTACAAGAAGGTAGAAAGCAAAATGCCAAGCATTCAATATGCAAGAGCAAACTATGGATAGGCAGTGCCTGGTATCGCTTACTTGACACCAACATGTCTGTAAAATGTACTTCCCAGGTTTGTGATGGAGAGTAGTTTTCCATCCTTGATTCCAAAAGAAGGACAGGTATGTCCTAAAAGTCATGCAAATGGTG